>NC_088685.1:161288634-161588934 GCF_028017835.1 Emys orbicularis | reverse complement strand
GCATTGCAGTGGGGCTCGGCACAGTGCAAACGGCGCCGGGATCAGTGGGGCCCTCCCCTCCGCTGCCTGCCGGGCCACCGCAGAACCGTCCCGGCCACCGCTGCCCGCCGGGCTGCCGCAGAACCCTTCCTCCCTGCCTCCGCTGCCCGCCGGGCTGCCGCAGAACTCTCCCTCCTTCCAGTGCCCAGGGGCTGCAGGAGGTGCTGGCTCAGCTGCTCCTTTAAAGGCGGCTCGGCCGGGCCGGGCTCAGAGCAGCGTGGGAGGTGGAGGCCGGCGCAGGCGGCGGGGAGTGGCGCGACCCGGGGAGCCCGGCGGCACGATGAGCAGCGGGGATCACTAGTTCCTGCCCCCCGGGTCAGGGTCCATGCTCCTTCAGGGCTGGGCTGGCCGCCCCAAGATTGGCTGGAATGTCGCCCCTTACAATGTGCCACCCCAGGCACGTGCTTTCTCATCTGGTGCCTGGAGCTGGCCCTGCTGAGGTAGAGCAGGGCTGGGGAAAGGCAAAGGAGCGGGGGAGCTCCAGCCTCGCAATTCCGCAGGCTGCAGGCCTTGCTAAAGGCCGAAAGCAAGTACTGGGGTTGCAGAGGTGCCGCCCAGGGTTAGGAAAGGCAGCAGGTCCAAACCCCCCTTGCCAATGATGAGTGGTTTATAGACTGCAGTCTGCCCCAGTGAGCGGGGGCTAGATGATGACTGGCAGTAGCCACTGAGGCAAGGTGGGGATAGAGAGTTGGGGGTTCCCTGGGGAGGGGAGACCCAGAGACTGTGGGGGTACTGCAGAGGGCAGACCCCTGAGGTAAGGGGCACTGGCATCCAGGAGGGACACAGGGGCCTGAGGCAAGCAGGATATCGGCTAGCAGAGGGCACTCCGGAGCTGGAGAGCTAATTGCCAGGACGACCAGCAGGAGGCGCTGTGCCAGTGAGTCATTGCCACACTACACATGGGTACTATAATCAAACCAGTCCTGGTTCCAAATCTGGCTCTCATTTACATCCATATAACTAGGGTTACCATACGTCCGGATTTTCCCGGACATGTCCGGCATTTTGGGCTCCAAATCCACGTCCGGGGGGAAATCCCAAAAAGCCGGACATCTCCGGGGAAATCGGGACATGCGGGGCCGGCGGTGCTGGGCCGGGGGCCGGGCCGGGGCCGGGGGCCGGCGGTACCGAGCCGGGGACCGGGCCGGCGGTGCGGTGCCGGGCCGGGGGCCGGGCCGAGCTGGGGGCCGGGCCGGGGACCGGGCCGGCGGTGCCGAGCTGGGGGCCGGGCCGGGGACCGGGCCGGCGGTGCGGTGCCGAGCAGGGGGCCGGGCCGGCGGTGCCGGGCCGGGGGCCAGGGGCCGGGCCGGCGGTGCCGAGCTGGGGGCCGGGGGCCGGGCCGGGGACCGGCAGTGCTGGGCGGGCCGGGGGTGCTCGGCCGGGGGTCCGGGGGCCAGGCCGGGGACCGGCAGTGCTGGGCAGGCCGGGGGTGCTCGGCCGGGGGCTGGCCCGGGGCCGGCACCCCAGAGCCCGAGCCGACCCGGGCTGGAGACGCGCCTCCTCCCCCCACACCTCCCTTACCTGCTTCAGGCTTCCCACGAATCAAATGTTCGTGGGAAGCAGGGGAGGGGGCGGAGTTGCGGCGGGGACTTTGGGGAAGGGGCAGAGTTGGGGCGGGGGCGTGGGCGGGGCTGGGGGCGGGGCCGGGGATAAGATAGTACTTATTGTTGCCAAATTATGATCATGACAGTTATTGATTAGCAGAAACCACTGCTGATTATCTTACACATAACATTGTGTCCAGTCCTCTCTTGAATAGTCACTTCCAAGTCAGGTTTCAGAGTGGTAGCCGTGTTCATCTGTATCAGCAAAAAGAACGAGGAGTCCTTGTGGCACCTTAGAGACACAAGTACGCCTCGTTCTTACTACTTCCAAGTCAGGCACTGAAGTAACCTAGAATGACATGTTTGCCAACATTTGGAGTGAGTCTAGTAGCTTCATTTAATTCACTCACGCTGTTCCTTTGCCTTCTTGTCATTAGTTGTAGTGGTGAGTAACTGTAGTGACTAATCCTGATAGCGTGCCTTTCTCCTTGAACGCACAACATTGGGGCTCCAAGATGTTCACTTGTTCTCTTTGTAAGCTGTGACTCTTCATGAGAGCCTGTCAGCTTACAAAGTCCCAAGTTGGAATAAATAATTATTAATAATCCTAGCACTTTAATAAGGGTTTACTTGAGAAAATGTTTCTACACGTCTAGCTTCCTCTTGCTGTTTGCCACATCAGAGAGAGGCGTATCCCACACCGACTCCAATGAAGTGAGCCTCCACCACAAGTCTAGTGTCACTATTACAGATATATTTACAGTATGTGGTACCATGTTCTCTCTCTAGCAATCGGGTAAGAGGGAACTTTTAGGGTATGTCTACACTACGAAATTAGGTCGATTTTATAGAAAGTCTATTTTTAGAAATTGATTTGATACAGTCGATTGCGTATGTCCACACTAAGTGCATTAAGTCGGCGGAGTGCGTCCTCACTACCGTGGCTAGCATCGACTTATGGAGCAGTGCACTGTGGGTAGCTATCCCACAGTTCCAGCAGTCTCCGCCGTCCATTGGAATTCTGGGTTAAGCTCCCAATGCCTAATGGGGCAAAAACGTTGTCACGGGTGGTTTTGGGTACATGTCGTCAGTCGCCCCTCCCTCTGTGAAAACAACGGCAGACAATCATTTTGCGCCAGACACCAGGGTGATTAGAAGAGCACAGCAAGGCGCGCTGCGCATCAGAGAGGCTTTGAAAACCAGTTTTATGACTGGCCAGGCTTCGGTGTGACAGTTGTGTGTGTTTCTCCTTGATGCAAACCCGCCCCCTTTGTTGATTTTAATTCCCTGTAAGCCAACTACCCTCCCCCCTTCGAAATAAATTAACTATTGTTTTGAAACCATGCATTCTTTCTTTATTAATTAAAAAAAAAATGAGATAACAGACAAGGTAGCCCAGGTGGGGTGGGGGAGCAGGGAAGGACAAGGCAACATTGATTTTTAGTATGGCTACAATAAGCAAACTGTTTGAATGACAGCCTTCTGTTGCTTGGGCCATCCTCTGCAGCGGAGTAGCTGGGTGCCCAGAGCCTCCCCTCAGCATTCTTGGGAGTCTGGGTGAGGAGGCTATGGAACATGGGGAGGAGGGTAGGCAGTTATACAGTGGATGCAGCAGGGGTCTGTGCTCTTGTTGGGTTTCTTGCAGCTCCAACAGACGCTTCATCATGTCTGTTTGCTCCCCTATTAGCCTCAGCATCGTGTCCTGCCTCCTCTCTTTGCGCTCACTTAATTCTTTCCTGGCCTCTGCCACTGAATGCCTCCATGCATTAAGCTGTGCCCTATCAGTGCAGGAGGACTGCATGAGCTCAGAAAACATGTCATCACGAGTGCATTTTTTTTCACCTTCTAATCTGCGATAACCTCAGGGACAGAGATGATAGGGGGAGCATAGAAACATTCTATGCTCTACAATTCTGGGGGGACTGCATGGTCACCTGTGCTGTTGAGTTCACCACGCTGACCAAATAGGAAATGAAATTCAAAAGTTCCCGGGGCTTTTCCTATGTACCTGGCTAGTGCATCGGAGTTCAAAGGGCTGTCCAAAGCGATCACAATGGAGCACTTTGGGATAGCTCCCAGATGCCAATACCGTCAATTTGCATCTGCACTACCCCAAATTCGACCCAGCAAAGTCGATTTTAGTGCTACTCCCCTCGCCGGGGAGGAGTACAGAAGTTGATTTTAAGAGCCCTTTAGGTCAACAGAACTGGGTTGGTTGTGTGGATGCATTCATTTTTAAATTGACCTAACGCGGCTAAATTCGACCTAACACTGTAGTGTAGTCCAGGCCTTACTGGTCTGAAGTATCCTGGAGTTGCTTATCAGTTCCTTGATCCTTATTTTTGTAGTCACTATCTAGATGACTTATCAGAGGTGAAATGCTGACCTGGTTAAAGGAAGCAGAATTTGTGACATCTTACCCAGCCTCTTCCCTACTTAGGTTGAGTGATACAAGCCTAAATAGAGCCACCAAATCTTCCAAAATATACCAAACACTGTTGCTACTTCCAATTCGAACAGTAAGTGATTAATTTAAGATTTATCGGTGACTGGAAATTTCCATATCATGAGTCCCCTTGGCTAATGGAATACAAAACTGCCAGGCTCGAACTGCCAAACTGGAGACCTCTGAAGGAGAATGATGTAGCTTAGAGGCCTGGAAGAGAGAGGCTGTGTTTATTATTAAAAAAAAAAAATCATGAAGGCACTAGTGGGAGGAGGAGGAGCAGATAAAAAGAGTATTTTATAAAATTGATCAGATTTTGCAATTGTCTAATATCCTTGGGAAATTGGTTTCACAGCTGGACACCTTTGACAGAGCATGCCTTCTTTCCAGGTCTCAGTGTGTCCACAAAAACATAGTATGGATCTTTGTCCCCTTCTAGTGGCTGAACCAGGTATTACAAGTTTATGAACTGTCTACTGCTTCCATACTAGTCAATGTGAAATAGAACCTCACTCCTTTAGATCCAGAGATTCCCTGGTTGGGTTTGAGCAGATGACCCACATAAGGCATTGCATTAGTCCTCATTTTTAAAATATAAGCTTCATGCCTTTCCCTTGTAAAGATTCCCCTTCAGAATGTTTGAGTGGTGGGTCTGAAAGTCTGTCATAGTTTAAATTTATTTTTGTTCCAAAGTAATGGTAGAAGCGGGAGGAAGTGCATGCACTCTGTTAACATATTGACAATTTGTTAATTTTTTTCATTAATTTTACAATGAGCAGGTTAATTATTCCCTGTACAAACCCAGCTTTGAAAGAAGTTCATGATTACAACATACAGATTGTGAATTCTCACTTAGGGTTATCAGTGAATATTACATCATTATTATTGAATGAATGACAGTGTTCTGAGCTGCAGTATTACAGTATGTTGTAATTATATGGATATTACAGTGTTTTGTGGATTATAAATCGCTGAAAGTTATAATCTCCTCACCAGCATCTTGAAAACAGGTGGAGTTTAATTACAGGCTTTTTTCTAGCATTACCAGGTGGCTTCCCCTAACAGGAATAAGAGAGGGATACAAACAAGGTTAGCACATCATGCCTTTTGATGAAAGGCCTGGCTTGTTACCACCAGCCTCCAGAAGTTTCAGTAGTTGGCAGAATGTCAAGATCTCTGAGTTCCTTCCTTCTCCTTCCATAATCTAGCTCCAAATTATGATGAGGTAGCAATTGCAAACGTCTATCCTTCTGAAAAACTTCCTTTTCTAATCAGCCAGATACTTTAATTCTTCCTCTTCATCTATCTGCCTTTTCAACTATTGTGGCACTTGTCTGTCTTCTTTACTGAGTACAGCCTCTAGGCTACATTATGGCTGGCCCAGCGTGGGTGCACCAGAAGGGGGCAAGGTACGATCTGTTTCCCCCAGCTTGCTTCCCTGTGCAGAGGCCAGCCACGATCTTTGTCAGGAGTGGAGCTACTCTTCTAACTAGCTGTGCTAGCCCCCTGGAAAGGGGAAGGTGTTATGTTCATGGCATATGATCAGAGAAGTTAGATTAAGAACATAAAATATTTTTGCTGGAAAGGTGCAATGTAAAGTCCAGAACTCTAATACACAAGAACCAAAACACAGAGAGACAAAGCAGACGGCTCCCTAAGGCAGCAAGGTACAACTCACCACACCTTGCTCTAGGCTGGCTCTTTGCAGACTGACTGCTGCTAAAATCAAGCTGCATGCTTTCCTGCAGGGG
This sequence comes from Emys orbicularis, assembly GCF_028017835.1. Lineage (NCBI taxonomy): Eukaryota > Metazoa > Chordata > Testudines > Emydidae > Emys > Emys orbicularis. The sequence continues at coordinate 161,583,154 of NC_088685.1, read as the reverse complement.
CCCCCAGCCTCCAATCAGGACCATGACAACAAAATGATAGCTTACAATTTTAACACAATTTTCAATACACCACACTAATCACCTATAAATTCCTCAACACTTAACCAAAAAAAAGTTACAAGTTTAACTTGTGGGAAATCTGTGATTTCGCTGAAGCTGGTGGTGCCTGCCACGGAGAGAACATGACAACTGACCTTTGTCCTGTTCCTTATTGATACTGTTTGGGTCAACTCCAGCAGGAGCACTCTCGTTCTCCCTCTCATGGCAGCCATCTTCCCACTCTGCCTCTTCCTTCTCCAGCTAAGAACACCTACAACCATCTCTACTAACTTCAGGGGCAGGATCCTGTAACCACACAGAACTTTTATCTGGTAACAGTTGATCAATGTGCCTCTTCACTAGCTCCCCTTTTATCTCTAACAAATATGTCACTGGTCCCAGTATTTGCTTTACCATACCTTTCCTTCACTTCATCCACGGGAAGGCACTATTTCTCTTCATTCCTGCTTTGTCCTGACACAGGCCTTCCGTCCCAAAGAGAAGGTGGCCAAAGTGGTTTCCACAGTATGTGGCCAGCTGCCTTTGGTTTCCTCTCTCAAATGAGAGTGCTTGTCATAGAAAGATTTCTGCTGTATTCCTTTCCAAACTCTCCTCAACTGCCTCTCTCTCTCTATCTTGCCTATCACCAGCCTCCCTGTCACACAGGCTTGTAACCTGCCTCTTGTCCCTCTGTAACATTTCCAAGAACCAGCTTTTCTGTCTGTTCACAACATTAAAACATTTGACCAGGTACTCACCAGGCCCCGTCTTGACTATTGCAATCTCTGCCTCCCTGAAATCCACATTGATCACACGTAACTATCAATTCACTGACCTCCCGTCCACCTAGCCTGTATGTCCCCAATCAAGTGTCCTTCATTTTTTAGGATAACTTCCACAGAGCACACTTCTCCACTTCACATGGGGGCGAGGGCCCACTGCGCAGGGTTGCCCTTCTGCACAGCAATACTACAATGGTTCTGCTAATGACATGGTCTTCCTCACATTTCTTTGTTTTACTGCTAGGGAGGGCTGGAGGTATCAGAGCTAGAAATTACAGCATATCCTGGACTCTGATGTTAAAGCACAGACACTCCCTGAAACATTTCATTGACCTATTCTGTAATAGGGAGTGTCCACGACAAGCTAGACTGGAGAAGATTAAAGAAGCTGTGGGAGTAGGATGCCTTAGCGCACATCGTGGAATAAATGCTGGGTGAGGTAACCGTGTTGAACAATTTAATCCCTTGTTGCTATAGATTCTTCTGAAATGCAATTCAGGTGTATATTCTATTCTATATCCTACTGTATTACTGCTTCTATTATTATGTCTGCAGCACCAGAGATGTGCATAGAATCATAGAAATGGAAGGGACCTTGAGAGGTCATCTAGTCCAGTCCCCTGCACTAGTGGCAGGACTAAATATTATCTCAGCATGATACTTTACAGACAAAATAGGATTTATTATCTGAATTGGATTTTACACAGCAAGGTATGACAGTGAATAAAGGGTGGGTGAGGAAGTTTGAGAGGATGAGAATTGCAAGAGGGCAAGATCATGAGAGGTGCTTATTGTTAGTGTGGTTGCAATGTTATCCTAATTCATACCCACTTGCTTTGCATTGGAGGCCACTTTTGCAGCCTTGTGGAGAAGGGAGGGTGTCAGGAATTTGCCCAGGAATAAAGCTGAGGGAGTAATTGGTTGGGTTTTTTTTAGTTCAGTGGCTGAACCAAAAAAAAGTTTGGGGAAAAAAATTGGTTCTTTTTTTAACCAAAACTAAATGTTTTCAGTTTTTCCCTCAATTAAATGAAAAGCCTAAAAAGTTTTGTTCAGGTTCAATGAAATGTTTCAACAATGACATTTTGAAACTAAACAACTAGTTTCCAAGCAGAACGTTGAAACAAAATGGCAATTCAAAAAGACATTTCAAAACAAAAACAAAATGAAGTGTTGGCACAGTTTGTTTTGAAATGTCAAAACTAATTTGACTTTTTCCAGAAAGTTTCCCTTCATTTTTAATTCAGCCAAATTCAAGCCACATTCACAAATAGTTTGGGTTGATCCAAAACTTCATTTTTCACCAAATTTACCTTTTGACTGAAAAATATTCACCCAGCTCTACTCAGAATTAATTACAACACGCAGATAAAGTCCAAGAATAGTTTCAGCCAGCGAGAGCATTAAACAATTATTAGAGGGATAATTAAGGAACCATTAGTGAAATCACACATACACCTAGTTAACCACAGCAATATCACCATGGCAAACATGTAATCTCAAGACACTTGACTAACATAACTCTAACTAAGCCAATACACAGTCCAAACTATCTCTCCAGCCTTGGTCCCTGGGCCCAGATGAAGAACACCTCCTTCTCTCTGCAAGAATGACACCTGGTTCAGGCTTACCTGTGGTCACACACCCAGGCTGCTCCTCAGTCTGCCTCTCAGCAGTCAGCTCTGCCTGGGTTTGGCCCTACTGTATCCTTGCAGCCAACACCATATAGTCATCACACAGCCCTGCCCTGCACGTCCTTTTTCAAAGCTATCTGAACCAGTTGATTGGCCCAGAGCAGACCAGGTGGTGGCCCATAACCAATTACCTGTCCCCACTTAGGAAGGGCTGTGTTCCTCATCTAGAGTGGCATTCCCACTGGCAGCGGAACTCAGGGGTAGGATTTTCCTGTCAGCCCCCTAACCAATCATGGCTCAGAGCAGTGGAGAGGCCAGATGCCCATAGCCAAACAGGTCTCTGGGGTAAGGAACAACCCCTTCACAGCATGCGTCAGACCCATGCAGCAGGTCTCCACATTGTGCAGACATGGGTCTCATTTCTGTAAGGTTCTCATTCCTATTGCCTTCACTGAGAGCGCTCAGCACCTTGTGAGAGGCACTCAGCAACCTGAAGGGTCTGGTCCCCTGTTTTAAAGTAACAAACTATATATTAATGTTTGCAAAGTGTCCAGAGGGACTGCTGGGGTGGGTGACAGCAATGGAAGGGTGACCAAAAGATGAGTCTTGAGGAGGGATTTGAAGGAAAGCATGTGGTTATCTAGGATCAGGGAAGGTATTCCAGGCATAAGCTATAGCATGGGCTGTGTTCTTGGAGCTGTTTGCAGGAGAAGGAAATGAAGGCTTTCCTTACACTGACCCCTTTGTTCAATCTGGTTTTTCGGGCACTGCAGTGCATAGACCGGTATGTTACCCAGATGGGTCAGTCTGTTCTATAGGTGAGGGACTGTTTCTTTTTTTGCAGAAAATCCCAAAGATGCATCACGTCCTGACTTGAGGCATATTGAATGTAAAAGCATTCATCACAACAATTCACCCTCTACTGCTGGCTTATATCCCCAGGAATCCAAGGACCATGACAGGAAGCTGTTGCATTCTTACTGTCATTCCCCATTTCAATGCCAATTATTTTGGTGTTATGTTCTGTGTTTATATGCTCTCTACCTGTTGTTCCATGCATTCATTTTGCTGTCTTGTTTTCCTAAGTGTGGAGGCCTCCTCGAAACTCAGGACCTCATATCCTAGTGCTTAATCTTGGGTGAGTGAAGGAAACCAGCCCCATGCCACAGATGTTGTCTCAACTGCCAGGCATGGAGGTAAAGATCTCCCAGCAGAGCAGGAAAAGTTTGGGAACAATCGGTGCCCAGGTACAGTGCCCAATCTTATTTCCTTTAAACCAATAGGAGTTTGGCCAATGACTTCAATGAGAGCAGGTTCAAACTCATAAAAGGGAAAATGATCGTGTCCTGTCTCTTTTTGTGGTTGTTTAGCTTCCATTCTGTGAAGCAAGGATTGATTGTTTTCCCCCAGAGGAGAGGGAACGGTTTTCTTTTACTGAAGAGAAGACGGACTTGTCCAATGAAATCCTGAGCTAGAAGGTCTTTAAAACCTAACCTGGCTACTGCTGCTCACAAAACTGGCTAAATACCTGACACATCCCACAACCAGTCACCAGCCTGTTTCAATGCTCTTTAAAGATCACTGATGTGGGCACTGACATTTTTATCTACAGAACTTCATTTCCGGGGTTTGAGTCTAACTTATAAATGCCAGCTTCCTGTTATAATTGGGTGCTGCAGAAAAATCAATATGGATGCATAATGACAGCTCCTCTTGGAGATCCAACAAAAGAGAGAAGCTACTGCTTAGTATCGGGTGATGGAAACAATTCTGCAAATTTCATCTCACGCCCAGGAGCCCTTTAGTTATTTTGAGCTGCTAACAATGGTTTAGTTACTTAGGGATGCTTTCAATTTCTCAGAACATGGCAGCTTAATTCATGTGATTTTCATTAGCATTCATGGAACTCACATTTGCAAAGCTCCATACATTTAGATGAGGGGCCTGATTCTCACTAAGGCCCCTTTACACTGCTTCGGCAGATATTGTATCCTTTGGGATTATTCTCAGCATTGCTCATTTCATGTCATTCCCATTGACATACATGGGAATCCAACATGCAGAGGCAAGGGACTTATTTGTTAGCAATTTGTAGGACACCCATCACCAAAGTAGGATGCCAGAAAATTCATTCTGCACTAGCAAAAGCTGTCTAGTGGCTATGTAGTTAGTGCCTGGCAAAGTATGTTGCAACAGTCTGTGCTGGATATTACAAAGGTGAAGTTAATCAAAGTGAAGCCTTCATCAGGAGCTGGGGGGCAACCTTACTGGCCAGACCTAGAGGACCATTTTGATAATTGACAGACACCATTGGCTGCTGCAGTCTAGATGCCACCAGCTCTTCAGCATACTTCCCTTACAATACTCCATATCACTTTAACCTAATCTAATATACACTTTTTAAGTGTATATAATATATAGATTTTTAAACCTGTTGGGCCTAATTATCCTCTCACATACAAGGGTGTAAACCAGGAGTAACTCCACTGAGATCAATGGAGTTAGATTTAACCTTAGTATATGTAAAGGCTTGACCCACCACCCATAGAATTTAAGTAGAAAGGCTCCAACTGACTTCACTGGGCTTTGGATCGGGTCCTAGTGAGAGGACAACCAGGCTGTTACCATGCATGGTCCTGAAGATTTATTTACCTTCAGGTCTAGAAAAGTTTGAACAAATTCAAGGTATCCTGGGTCCCACCAAGACAACACTGACTTTTTTCTTAAGTTTCTCACCATTGCTACCACTAGTGAAGCCCTACCAGTAGTAACAACAGTGGGAGCATTAGTCTAGGCAAGCCATTGGTATGTTAACCATTGTATCATTTACCTTGGCTCAGAGTAGGCCTGCATGACATAGTGGTTCAAATGCTGGTGGCTTCTGATGTCTTGTTTACAGAGCAACATTGTTGTTAGCAACAGTGGGAAATTTTAATAAGAGAAGTCTAGTGAAGGAAAGCGCATAGTAAGGAAAACTGGGATTATCACTCAGGAGTTATTGGCGTCTAGATCTGTGCTCAGTAACTTGTCCAAGGCCCCACACACAGGCATGGCTGAGCTGAGATTAGCATTCAGGAGTCCTTCCAGTCCTGTGCTAAATCCATTATTGCTGGTTTAAAGGGGGGCTGCAGCCCTGGGACTCTGCTTTTCTGAGGCGCTCCAATGCTTGAAATATACATTATCCACAAGGGAGATTTGGATCATATTAGTGCTAACACAAAAAAGAAAAGAAAAAAAAATAATTTATGCCCCCCACTGACATTGATTTTTGTCCCAGTTTCTTACATTTCACAGTTTAAATTAAAAAATTTTCAGACATTCAGTTGTTGGCAGTGCTAATCTCCAGTTGCCGGCTGCTAATGACAGCACTGCACAGTACTTCTTTAGTATTGTTTTAACCTTCCTCCAACAAGATGTCTCAGCAACAAATTTCTACTCAGAGTAGAGAAAAGGAAAGCTAAGTTAGAAAGAAATAAAATTGTAAGCAAGTTATCCAAACTTACTAACTACACCTCTACCCCGATATAATGCGACCCGATATAACACGAATTCGGATATAACACGGTAAAGCAGTGCTCCGGGGGGGGCGGGGCGGGGCTGCACACTCCGGTGGATCAAAGCAAGTTCGATATAACACGGTTTCACCTATAATGCGGTAAAATTTTTTGGCTCCCGAGGACAGCGTTATATCGAGGTAGAGGTGTATTTCTCTGCTTGTACTGCTTCAGAATCATCTTCCAAAAATGTTGGACCGTCTTTCTCAGAAAATGATAATCAAAGTGAAAATATAGATATGAACGTGTTCCCAAAAGAGAGGGCAGAAGAAAAGGCAAACTTTCCTGAAATCCAGGACAAAAAAAGTGATGATGAAAGAAATGACCCACTTTTCCTACCACATGTCCACATAGGTGGAGAGAATAGTAGTGATAAAGAGGATAATGTTGCTGTTAGCATCAAACAAGATCCTACTAAATGACCATCTTTGATAATGGAGGAGTTTAGCACCCTGAGTATCAAGAAAGGACCGCTCTCTTTTCAGAATTGCAATGACAAGTTTATAGCTTCTGAGCAGCGGTATAAATATCAGAAAAGCTCTCTCGTATCTCTTCTTTTCAAACAAAAACTATCAGAGGCTTTGGCTGATGTATTATTATTCCACAGGAGCGGTATTCAGTTTCATCTTCAAACTCTTTTCATTGCCTAACAAATCTAGCATCTTTGTAATCCCAGGCTTTTCCAACTGGAAAAAAGCAGAGAAAACATGTTCTCATGAAAACAGTGTGGAACATTTTAATGCCATGGTTACACGAATAGCACATATGCGAGACTAGAATCACCTCTACAGGGTGTTACAGCCACTGCTAATGCAAACTGTTTACTGGAAGGATGTTATAAGGTGCATTGGCAGGTTACTGAAATAAGTACGCGCCAACTCAAGCCTGCCGCTGAACAATGACCTTTTTAAGCCACCAGCTCCACTTTGCCGTCACGTCGCCCATTATAGTCTCATCCACCACGCCAGGATGTTAGGGCAGAAACACTCTGGTGAGAGGACTGGATATCTGTTATAATCCCCAACCAGTCCCACGTCGCCGACCCCACAATTTGCCCGCCTGGTTTTGACCTGCCCCGTCGTCAAGGGTCCCTGTTGCACAGGTTCTGGACCGGGCAAGGTCTCTGTGCAGCCAACCAGTATCACTGGGGCCTTCGTGACAGCCCTTTGTGCAGCTGCGGCGCAACATAGATGATGACGCACATTGTCGATGAATGCCTGCTGACTCGGTTCAGCAGTGGCCTAGAAGAACTGCATCACGCCACTGAAGATGCCATCGCTTGACTAGATGACTATGCACACGCTAAATAAATAAGGTGCATTGTGACAGTTGTTAAGCTTCTTGTTGAATATGGTTTAGCTTTTAGAGAAAGGGTAGAAGTTATCAGCTCTCCTCAGAACAGAAATTATCTAGCTATTCTTGAAGCCACTGCTGAATTTAACCCACTTCTAAGTAAGCATATTAAAAGTTATGGAAACAAAAAGAAATGTCACCCATCCACTTGTCAAAAACAATCTGTGATGAGTTCATTGAGTTAACGGGATATAAGGTTTTGGAATTCATTACAACTGAAGTCAAATAGTTGAAATACTACTCTCATAGTAGATTCAACTCCTGATATCGCTCATGTTGATCAGCTATCTGTCGTCTTATGTTACTACTTACATGGTGCTGTATATTAGCATTTCATTGGGTTTATACCAATTGAAAGCCACATAGGCAAGTCACTCTTCCAAACACAAAGTCTTTTTTGGATGCAAATGACATTGCTATTGAAAACTGCAGAGATCAGTCATATGCAGGGCCAGCTCCAGGCACCAGCCCAGCAAGCAGGTGCTTGGGGTGGCCAAGGGGAAGGGGCAGCACGTCGGGCTCTTCGGCGGCAATTCGGCAGCGGGTCCCTCGGTCCCTCTCCGAGGGAAGGACCTGCCGCCGAATTGCCGCCAAAGAAGAAAGCGGCGCGGTGGAGCTGCTGCCGATCGCGATCGCGGCTTTTTTTTTTTTTCCCCTCCACTTGGGGCGGCAAAAACCCTGGAGCCTGCCCTGGTCATACGATAACCACAAGTAACATGTCTGGAAAGTATAAAGGTCTTCAAGTTCAGATCAAAAGATTAAACCCATTAGCTATGTATGTGCCCTGCACAGCTCATTCTCTGAATTTAGATGGAACTTGCAGCATTGAGTTTTGCATGGAAGCCATAAACTTTTTCAGTTTTGTTTTGTCTTGCCTTTTTTGGCAGCATCATCCAAGTGATGACATATTCTGTGCAATAATCTCACCAAGAGTAAACAAGGAACTTCCCTTGTCCTAAAAACCTTGTCAGATACAAGCTAGTCCTGTCACGATGAATCTTATAAAACAATTGTAATGAACTATGAGGACATTCCATGTAGTTTGAAAGAAATAATTAACAATGTCAAGGAAAATGGTGAAACTCAAAGGGAAGCATGATCATTGTACAAGGAAGTGTGCCAGCTGGAAACTGTATTTATGAATATCTTATGGAATTTGATACCAGAAAGGTTTGCCAAAATTACTGTAAAGCTTTAAAAGCCAGATCTGGATTTTAGAGAGACAAGGTAGGTGAGGTAGTATCTTTTATTGGGCCAACTTCTGTTGGTGAAAGAGACAAGATTTCGAGCCACACAGAGCTCTTCTTCAGGTCTGGGAAGGTACTCCCAGCATCAGAGCAAAATGCAAGATGGAACAGATAGTTTAGCATAAGTAGTTAGCACATACTGTAAGGGACCATTCAAAGTAGAGTGGCCCATTAACACCTCTGCAATCATAGGTAAGGCTACAATTTTGGCACAGGTATTTTTATTAAAATTCATAGACAGGATGTGAGCAATGAACAATAAAAAATGGATTTATTGAAGCCCAAGTCCTAGCCCCACCATCCGGGATGGAAACCCTAGCCCCGTCGCCCAGGACTGAATTATTGGAATTTTCAAGAAGTCACAGAGATCTCATAAAATCATGGAATCCACAACAGATTCACAGCCTTAGGTCATAGGACATGATGTGGATTTTGTCATTCCTCTTGATTTGCTGACTTCCATGCAAGAGTTTGTCACAAGTTTGCAGTTTACAGTCTCAGTTTGACAAGTTTGAGGAACAAGCAAAAAAAAATTGCTGTAAAGCAAAAAATTTTCAGATAGTGTCATTTTTGCTATGAGGAAAAAGGAAATTTGTGATTGAAAGCTTTTATGTGGTCCTCAACAAAATAAGCAACTAAAAAGAAGAAGTGAATGTGAGCCGAACTATCCACAAGGTTGGCTTTCTTATGTCTCTTGATCAAGTACAAAGTGAAGAGGAAATGAAAACTTTCCCTTAGGCACTGCTTGACACTCACCTAAATGATCAAGAACCTGAGCTTTTTACCACTATATCAGTTTTCAACATTTATAAGATATTGTAACATGGATAACAGTGCTACTGGAATCATCAAATTTATGCACGACAGAGAGCTGAGTAACATCTTCCCAAATACTTCCATGGTGTTGAGACTGTCTTTGACGGTACCCATTGCCAGTTGTGAAGCAGAGCAATTGTTCTCTAAGCTTGCCTTAATAAAAAAAATGCCTTCGGTTAACTATGGTAGAAATGAAGCTTAAGGCTCTTGCTATCATGTCAGTTGAATGGGATTTACTTCACACACTGTTGTTGAGGATACAATAACGGAATTTGCGGCATTTAAAGTTTGCAAAATGCCAGTTTAATCACGCAGCATTTCATTTGACTCTTAATGTTTTCTGTTGACATCATATACAAAGGAGAGCAATAAAAATACAGTATTTACATAATCTGATCCCTTTCTCCCAATAGAATCTAGGTAACTAATATATAATTGGCCAGACTATTCTCAGCTGCACTAGTATAAATCCAGAGTAGCTTCACTGAAGTCAGTGGATTTACCCCAGGTTTATACTGGTGTAATAGAGAGCAGAATTTGGCTCAGTATCTCTTTCTAGCATTAATTGGCCAGTATGAATCATAGATAAAATCAAACTGCAGCAAGGAAAATTAGAATTTCAAGCATCAATAAAGCTGCAATTCTCCTAAATCCCACAAGATGGCAAGAGCTGCTCAAGAAATCTGAAGGCCTGAATGCTTTTGTAGTTCTCTTCTGGCAAATGATTGCTTCATAAGGAGTTAAACGAAGCCACATTTTTTAATAAGACAGAAGAGCCCTGGCAAAGGCATATCAGTAATTGCTCATGGATTTCTCTGGGGCAATGAGATGTTATGCCAGTGATTCAGCAGAAGTGACAAAAGATTTGGGGGAATGTTTCATGTGGGAACAATCTCCAGTATTTGCTGTCGGGTAAGGAAAAAAAGGACAAAAAGCGGCCATAGGAAACAGTTATTGGCTCACACAAAGATTTTATTTTTTAATATCCCAGCTTGCAGACACACTGCCTGGAGCATTCCTTACATTGCTCGCAGCATGCAGACACGAGAAATCCAGGAGAATGCAGGCAGCTTGTCAAGGTAGAGAGATTTTATTTAACCCCATTAGTTTCCAGCCTACTTATCCTGGTACCATCCATCTCCTTCCACAAGGGCCTGGCTTCAACAAGCTTGTCCATTAGATCCCATTACATACCAAGAATACTAGTTTTCAGCTGTGGATATTGCATTGTTGAATGTTAATTGATTAATTGTCAATTATTAATGTAGGTTAGTTGGTGGCCCCATAAATGGTCCTGGTACTTCACAAAACAAAGATGAAGACAATGTTTTTTAAAAATTGAAAACAGTCTTGAAACAACACCTGGAGCAACAGTTCAGATGTGGGAGGCACTTCAGGCTAACCTTGGTGTGGCCAGTTTAAGAAGGATTTGCATATGGAGGAGAGGGAGGCTACTCTGTGAATTATAGAGAGAGAAAAAATGCAAATGAATTTAGTGCTGGTGAATGGTGTGAGAACAGCTGCTTCAAAGACAGAACTTCTTTGCCAATCTATAGAATCCATCTAGCACAGGCAGTAGCAAGACAAGCATTCCCAACTCTATCCGCCAGCATGTCTCAGCTGGGACCTGATAAGACCACTTGTATGAGGAGACATTTCAGGCTTCCTGGCCCGTTCAGCTCTTGGCCTCTCTGTTGATAGAGCCAATAGAGGTGCCCATTAGTAACAGGAGGTGGACAACAGTCCACTGGACCTCAGTTCTTCTTAGATGGGCCACCAAACAGCCCTCAAAGGGCAATAACTGTTCACTGTCAAGTTTGCGCATTATTAATCCTCTGAACCATCCGGTCTCTCTTTTCATGCCTTCTTTTATTTATTTATTTATTTTTTTAAATAATAGAGCTAGAGCCTTTGGCAGACATTCTGCACTGTTTCATATTTTGCTTACTTAGATCTCAGGGTTGGGTTTTTTTCCTCCTTAGCTATAAATGTTTAAAAATTTATTGGGTTGTTTTTCTATGCTACCCATGGAATGTACATGCTTTAAATTCATCGATCTTCCCTATGCTGTGGGTTTTATGTCTGGCTGTTACTGACTGGTATTTGTGTTCTCGTCAGGTTTGCTGGAACTAACTCATAGCTGTTACATTAACTGTTCCTGATTCATATATAATGGAGAGTTTTCTATTTGCGTGGTATTTTCCCCCCTAGTGGCCAGACACTAAATTGTGTGTGTGTGTGTGTGTGTACACATCTCCACTTACAAGTCTCCTATTCAGTTGTGTGTGTGTGTGTGTGTACACATCTCCACTTACAAGTCTCCTATTCAGTTGTCTGTCTGTGCGTGTGTGTGCGCTGCACATTGCCCCACCAAAGGTGTTAACTGGGACCCCCATGCTCCAGAAGTGACATTTCTCTCCAAAAGGGGAGTTTCCTTCCAGCGGCACCAGAACGAGTCTTGCTAATCTTCTCTCTCTCTTTATAACTGGTGAGGGTCAGGGTTGACAATATATCCTCAGTAAGCCCCCAGCCAGGTAGGATGCCCACCTTTTCTTCTCTCACTACTGCCTGCCCTGAGCACTTCCCATACATATCAGCACACACTAGAGCGCAGTTTTTGTGGCTGCCTCTATCACTGCCTGGCAAGCAGAAGGGCAAAGGCATGTTTTCCCATCTCCCTGCAGTCCTTCCTTGCTACACAGATCTCATTTGTGTAGCAAGAAGGATTAGGGCACAGTCATATAGCAGGAGCCCTGTCTGGAGGTCTGAAACAAATCACTCCAGTGTGAGTAAGAGAACATCTTCTTATAAGTGTTTTGCTGGAGGGCAGCAGCTCTTGGATAAAGTCTTAGCCAAAGGATAACTAGAGCCTCAGACGCATCTGACTTTATTATAAAGGTGGTCTCAAGCCTCAACATTCAGATTGGATTTTGAATATCCCAAAATTCAAGCATGTTCATAACAGGACTGTTTTATGCAAAAACTAAATCCAAGCTTGAATTTCTGGGTCAAAGAACCCTTTATAAAGATAGAGACAACTTGAAAATACGTGGCTACAGATAAGGGTTCAGATTTCCAACAATCCATCCAAATGTGGGGAGTGTTTGGATCCAGGGGTTTTGAGCAAGTCCATCTCTAACCATAGCAGTAATCTTTTATTAACAATAGTAATGAGAGCACTTATCATTCATTACATGAGAGCTAAAAATAATCTATGCTCCTTGACCCTACAAGCTGAGATCCAACTTCTGCAAATGCTTACACGCATGCTTTACTCATACGAGTAGTGTTAACCACTTGGAAAAGTGATAAAAGGATAGAAGCCTTAGTTTTTAACTTGGACAAAAAACAGAAGATGCAGCCAGGATTAGAAATGAAGGGTGCTGTGCAGGGAGAGGTTTGACAAGGGACTCTACAGCCTGGGGGAGAGTTCAATTCTTATTCAATTTATAATCTGGGCTCGGTGTGGGTCACTTGACAAACTTTCCATTCTGTTTGTTTTCTTCCTCTGTATTTTTTAATTATATAAACCAACAAAAGGACAGTTTTCAAAAGTAAATTCATCTCATGTTATGGAGGTTTCATACATGCAAAGATTTCCTCCCTCCTGATGTGTTTCCTGAAAGCTGCTCCTGGATATATTGACACTAATCTATTTCAGTGATAGTGTTTCATGAAGCACCAAGTATACTCTTGGCAGCTGGACTGTTTGTGCATCTGGTTGTAATAAAGAGTTAGGCTCCAGCTGATGCAGTGGCTCAGTACACTGAACCGCCAGGCGCTGGCTGGTCAGTTTTTTCCCCCTGCATCTTGAGTTCAAATCCCAGCAGCAAGTTGGAAGCTGAACACAGAACGAGTCTCTCAGTCAAGAGAGCCAGGCCACAGAGAGGAGAGGAGGGGGAGGGCTGCCAGGAGGTTCGTTCTTCTATAAGAGTCTCTCGAAGAAATTAAGTGACCACCTGAAGGAGGGGGAGACACCCACAGAATAGAGTAAGAGAGTGTCCCCGCAAGGGGTCGGGCAGATAGGACAAGAGAGGAAAAACAATTCCCAAGCTGTGTGGGAGAAAAGAAAGAGGGACCCTTGTGACAAGTTTAGTCACAGAGACCCCTTTGGGACTGTCACCTGATGTGCTGAAACTACCTCTGAGCCCGTTTTCTTTGCCAGCTTGGGACTCCAGAACCCTGTTTTGTTGAGTCAGACATACTAGCCTGCTGTAACACAGACCCAGGTCTGAACCACGCCCCCAAAGCTGCAAACTTAACTGAAAACAGCACAGCAAGTACTCCTGTCTCCAGCACCCAGACACCCAGTTCCCAATGGGATCCAAACCTCAAATAAATCCATTTTACTCTGTATAACGCTTATACAGGGTAAACTCATAAATTGTCCACCCTCTATAACACTGATAGAGAGATATGCACAGCTGTTTGCTCCCCCAGGTATTAATCACTTACTCTGGGTTCATTAATAAACAAAAGTGAATTTATTAAGTATGAAAAGTAGGATTTAAGTGGTTTCGAGTGATAACAGACAGAACAAAGTAAGTTACCAAGCAAAATAAAACAAAACACCCAAGTCTAAGCCTAATACATCAAGAAACTGAATACAGGTAAATCTCAACCTCAGAGATGTTCCAATAAGCTTCTTTCACAGACTAGTCTCCTTCCTAGTCTGGGTCCAATCCTGTACCCTGGTACAGTTCTTGTTAGTTCCAGCTCAGGTGGTAACTAGGGGATTTATCATGACTGGCAGCCCCTTTGTTCTGTTCCACCCCCTTTTATAACTCTGGCACAAGGCGTGAATCTTTTGTCTCTCTGGGTCCCCACCCCTCCTTCTAAATGGAAAAGCACCAGGTTTAAGATGGATTCCAGTTCAGGTGACATGATCACACATCACTATAATACCTCCTTCTTCATTACCTAGTAGCTGGAAGACAGTACATAGGAAGACTCGCAGGTAAACAAACCAATTCACAGTTCATTGATTCTGAAGCACCCTTAATGGCTTCCACTCCACTCCAGACATAGAAATAATACATTCAAACAAATAGGATGAACACACTTGGTAGATCATAAGCTTTGTAATTATACCTTATGAAGCATATTCCAGTTACATCATATTCATACTTATAAACATATTTCCATAAAACATATGGAGTGCAATGTCACAACCCTCATGAGTGAGAAAGACACCCACAGGAGCATGGGGGCAGGGGAATGAATGCACACAGCACTTCAAGGGTGGGAGCTTATTTTGGATTATTTATTAAATATAAGGTGGAATTCGCCCTGGGTGGAGGGCCAGTACAGGCCTCTTGACCACTTAAGCCTTTATCTTAAGATCCAGCTGTGAAAAAGGGCATAAAGCTGCCTTCAGTGGACAGGTGAGGAATCCACCATCAGAGGCGGAAATTCCTGGCTGATGTAGAGCTGGTGTAGCACAAGCTACACCCCCATAGGAGGCATGTCAGAAGTGTGCTGGGGAGGTGGCAAGAATACATTGCACTCCAGCAGTCCCCAGCTGACAGAACGGCCCCTAGGGGACAGTATCAGGTGGTGGAAGTTGGAGCATCAGAAGGACTGCTCTAAATTCCTCTGGAGATCAAGGCAGCCCCGGGGATTGAGGAAGCACAGAGATGGCTTAGAGCCACTTTTTCCCCCTCCCTCAGATCCTGTACTAAACACAGCTTGTCCAGGCCCAAGTATTGTTCCACTGACCCATTGTCCACATTGGGTTTGTACTGAAGTGAGGGCAGAAACTGGCTCTTAATTAACACTCACAAAATCCAGCTCACTTTCCTATAGGCATAATGGCTCTCCAGGGCTCACAGATGCAAAACAGAGTACAAATCTTCATTTAACCATTATTTGAGCAGATATGACTCTCAGGACACATGGAGGAAACGGATGCATTGAGTAGGAAAATGCCATTTTTACATTTCTATTCTTCAGTGTTGAGCCAAGTAGATCAGATTGAGCCTAAACTCCTTAGTTACACCATGTAATATTTACAACAGTTACAAGTCTGTGGACAAGTCTTCTTTATCAACCTCAGCACAAGGTGGCAGTGTATCAACACAAATAGGCTATTAAACCATTTTGCCCTATATCTCCCTGCTGATCCACACAGACTCCATTTTAGAGTTACATTTGCCTTACTACAACTCCACAAGTCAAGGGTTACTTCTCCTTTAATCCTCTAATCCTTTACATTGGGGTGCTAGATTAGCACACAGAGATTATAGTAAAATTGTTTATTTTGCAGAAATGAAGCCTGTATTAATTTAAACCTCTTGGCACTATTCAACGTTTTCCTCTAAGACTCTGTCCCATATTTGGGCTTTGTCTAGCTGACAGGAATGCAGTCTTTATTTAAAGTGATAGTCAGTTAGTTTAATACCAAAATGTAGGATTTTAAGAACAAAGCCAAAAAAGTTGGCTAATATCCTCTATTCACTTCCTCATAACTTTCCAAAACATTCTCTTTTGGGCTGAAATTTTCCATGTTTGGTCTTTGTCCAAATGTGAATTTTTGGACACTTTCAGCCAGTTGTGTTCAGTCAATTTTTAATTACATGAAGCTGGAACATAGCTTTAGTCCTAAAAATAGGAAAGAAAGTCTATATTTTCTCACAGATAACTCAGAACTATCTGAAGGCCGAAAGTTCTAGGTGTAAAACGGGCACGTTCTTCCCCCACATACTTGCTGCCTGTGTATACTCAGAGTTATGTCTGCTTATTAACAGACAAAAATCAGTTTATACTCCATTATTCCTGTTAGCCCTGCACAGCCAACACAGCTATAAGAAAGTGAGCTGGCTTCTGTTCTGCCTCAGACAAAAGTTATCAACTAAGGCTGGGATTTTGAAGAGCACTTAACAGAGATGAGCAGCTAACCCCTTGACTTTCAATGAACAAGGAGTGGTTAACTTCATCAGGCACTTTTTAAAATCCCACCCTAAATTCCAGCTGCTGATTGTATTGCTGGTGATGCACAATCCAGAAAAACCCAGCTTGACTGTAAGGTTGCAGGTAGAGCTCCCGGCACAGATAGTTAATTAAAACTGAGCAGATTGGATCTGGAAATCATGTCAAGACCAATGAGGAATGCCAAGATACCATTCTGACAAATCACTTTTCACAGCAAAGTCCTCACCTTACATTGCGACTCTTTGAGAATGCAGTTTGGAGCATGAACAGAGCCACTATAGAATCTGATGAGAGTTTTGCTGGTATAAGGACAAAACTCTTCTGTCTGCAAGTATGGATACACGAGAGGGAGACTGACAGCTACCTATGAAGGTCCATAGATGGAAGAGTGTGCAAGGGGTCAGATTCACAAAGGGACTTACACGTTGTGACACTCACCGTTGTAACATTTAACTGTTAGGCACCTAGAAACTCATTGGGATTCACAAAGCCTGAGCTAGGCACTAAGGCTTCCTATAGAATGAGTGTAGGGAGATAGGTGCCCAAGAATGGGATTCGCGACAGCCAGCATGCTAGGCAGCACCCTGCCTAAGCTAGCCAATGGGAGATGCCAAGGAGAGGCATGCACGTTAAGACCCTCAAGGAGTTTGGCGCCTCTCTCTGCTTGGGATTCTCATCTGTGAACCCACCTGGACTCAGGCACTGAAGGTCTTTCTTGCAAGAAGCCAGGGGAGGGAGTGGGAAAGACAGCTCCCTGAAAACTTATAGCCCAGTGGTTCGGGTACTCACCTGGGATGCAAGAGACTCTCCTCCCACCATGACTAGAAGGGATTTAAATAGGGATCTGAAACTTCTTAGGTGAGTGCCCTGACTGCTGAGCTATGGGATATTCTGATGTGAAGCTCCCTCAATCTCTCCTGTTGAAACCATTCACTTTGGAAGTAGAGTGACTGGGCCAGCTAGAGATAGCCAGCAAGCATGAGAACGACTCTGTAACCTGGTTGTTCGAGCAATCAGCCAGGATGTGGCAGACCCAGGATCCAGTCCCCGTACTCCAATAACTGTTTGTTTATCTAAGTGGGACAGCTTCAACAGCAGAGATTTAGGGAACCTCACCCCACCATAGATATACCAGTGTTTACGGCCTCTCAGTAAAGAGGTGGCAGATCTCTGTTCAAGTCTCTTCTCATCAGACAGAGAAAGGAGTTGAACCAGGGGTCTCCCACATCCCAGGTGAGTACCTTAACACCACTGGGCTAGAAGTTATCACGCAGCTCCTGGCCCATTTTGTGAGGAGTTAGGCATGCTCAGGCAAATTAGGCAGAGGATCACCTCTTTTCCCCTGGTTTGTGAATGGCACTGGGGATTTGGTGTCCGGATACCTAGAGCAAGGCAGCAGCGCATGTGCCCACAGGCAGAAACATAGGCACCTAGGGAATCGTTACTGCAAAAATGGAAGTCCTGAGTGAGTTTAGGCACCTACGGGGTTAGGTGGCAGCCAAGCAGGGGTTTTGTGAATACCAGTGGTGCCTAAATCTGGGACTTAAGCATCTAAAGTGGCAGGTCCCTAAGTCTCATTGTGTATCTAGCCCACAGAGCCTCCCTGCCCTTTGGAAAGCAAACACATGGAAGGACTCACTGCTGGTGCATCCCCTCATCACTGGTGTGGCATGACACCTCTTTCCCCTCTACAGCCCGCGACAATATCTGTTCTGGCCCTGTGGTGGTTACTCTTCTCAACTGGGGCTTCCCGACAGATCCCATTTTAGTCTCATCCCTTCCAGGGTAACAGAAACCTAATATCCCTGTATCTGGTCCTCAGCCCCATGGTCCTTCCACCTTTCTCTCAGGATTTTAAATCATCCATCTCCCATAATGTCAGGGGCTTCATGTCACCTTCCCGTGGCTGGTAGAGGAACCCAGGGCCACCTTCAAGATTGGGTTCCAGTCCAGGGACCCAAAGACAAGCACCTGGAGTCTGCTCTGTCAGACACTTTGCCACTGCATCCCTGGACTTCTTCCTACCATTTGGTTGGTTGCATTCCTGGAGATTTCATCACATGACATAATCTTTAATTAAAGATTAATTTTTAATTCCTAGAGGGTTGGCAACCCTAGCCACAGGTGCTTGCTCCAATCCTGTGGATTCCAGGTATCTCCTCTCCCCCACAGGGCTGGTGCAAGGAAGTTTCGCGGCCTAGGCAAAACTTCCACCTTGCACCCCCCCCCCCCCCCCCGCCCTGCGGCAGCTCCCCCCCCCCCCCGCGGCAGCTCCCCCCCCCGGGGAGCCATGCGGCAGCTCCCCACACCAGTTCACCTCTGCTCCGCCTCCTCCCCGAGCACGTCACCCCCACTCTAATTCTCCTCCCTTCCCAGGCTTGCGGTGCCAAACAGCTGATTGGCGCCGCAAGCCTGGGAGGCGGGAGAAGTGGAGTGGCGACCGCGCGCTCAGGGAGGGGGCGTAGGAACGCTGTAAAAAAAATTGGGGGCACCGCTTTTTGGCGCCCCCAAATCTTGGCGCCCTAGGCAACCGCCTAGTTTGCCTAAATGGTAGCACCGGCTTCCTGCCTTCCTGTTCCCCACCAATTTCTCTAGTACCCAGAGAGCAACTGCATAGTCCTTCAGTCTCTCCTTGAAGCTCTTTTCTGCTCCAGACTGCATTGCTTCATAGCACCACCAGTCTTCCCTCACTGGGCTTCATCTTAAATTAGACCTGGCCTGCCCTCCAGGTGTGACCAGGGGTGGGCTAAGAGGCCAACTTACACATTAACCCTTTCACCACCTGGAAGGGTAGACACCCCATCACAGCCTGTCAAAATTGCAGTCCCCACACTTGGGGGAGCACAGAGTCTGCTTCCTTGTGGCTTTTGACACTTATTATAACATGAGGGGAAAAGGAGTCCAGGAGAGCTGGCTGTATTTTAAAGAATCCTTATTGAGATTGCAGGAACAAACCATCCTGATGTGTACAAAGAATAGTAAATATGGCAGGAGACCAGCTTGACTTAACAGTGAAATCCTTGCTGATCTTAAACACGAAAAAGAAGCTTACAAGAAGTGGAAGATTGGACAAATGACCAGGGAGGAGTATAAAAATATTGCTCAGGCATGCAGGAGTGAAATCAGGAAAGCCAAATCACACTTGGATTTGCAGCTAGCAAGGGATGTTAAGAGTAACAAGAAGGGTTTCTACAGGTATGTTAGCAACAAGAAGAAGGTCAGGGAAAGTGTGGGCCCCTGATTGAATGGGGGAGGCAACCTAGTGACAGAGGATGTGGAAAAAGCTGATGTACTCAATGCTTTTTTTGCCTCTGTCTTCACGAACAAGGTCAGCTCTCAGACTACTGCACTGGGCAGCACAGTATGGGGAGGAGGTGACCAGCCTTCTGTGGAGAAAGAAGTGGTTCAGGACTATTTAGAAAAGCTGGACGAGCACAAGTCCATGGGGCCGGATTCACAACATCCGAGTGTGCTAAAGGAGTTGGCAGATGTGATTGCAGAGCCATTGGCCATTATCTTTGAAAACTCATGGTGATCGGGGAAGGTCCCGGATGACTGGAAAAGGGCTAATGTAGTACCCATCTTTAAAAAGGGGAAGAAGGAGGATCCGGGGAACTATAGGCCAGTCAGCCTCACCTCAGTCCCTGGAAAAATCATGCAAGTTAAAGAAGTATGGGCTTAATGAATGGACTATAAGGTGGATAGAAAGTTGGCTAGATCATCGGGCTCAATGGATAGTGATCAATGGTTCCATGTCTAGCTGGCAGCCAGTATCAAGCGGAGTGCCCCAAGGGTCAGTTCTGGGGCCAGTTTTGTTCAATATCTTCATTAATGATCTGGAGGGTGGCGTGGACTGCACCCTCAGCAAGTTTGCAGATGACACTAGACTGGGAGGAGTGGTAGATATGCTGGAGGATAGGGATAGGATACAGAGGAACCTAGACAAATTAGAGGATTGGGCCAAAAGAAATCTGATGAGGTTCAACAAGGACAAGTGAAGAGTCCTGCACTTAGGACGGAAGAATCCCATGCACTGCTATAGACTAGGGACCGAGTGGCTAGGCAGCAGTTCTGCAGAAAAAGACCTAGGGGTTACAGTGGATGAGAAGCTGGATATGAGTCAACAGTGTGCCCTTGTTGCCAAGAAGGCTAACAGCATTTTGAGCTGTATAAGTAGGAGCATTGCCAGCAGATCGAGGGACGTGATCATCCCCCTCTATTCGGCATTGATGAGGCCTCATCTGGAGTAACGTGTCCAGTTTTGAGCCCCATACTACAAGAAGGATGTGGAAAAATTGGAAAGAGTCCAGCGGAGGGCAACAAAAATGATTAGGGGGCTGGAGCACATTATTTATGAGGAGAGGCTGAGGGAACTGGGATTATTTAGTCGGCAAAAGAGAAGAATGAGGGGGGATTTGATAGCTGCTTTCAACTACCTGAAAGGGGGTTCCAAGAGGATGGATCTAGACTGTTCTCAGTGGTGGCAGATGACAGAACAAGGAGTAATGGTCTCAAGTTGCAATGGGGGAGGTTTAGGTAGGATATTAGGAAACACTATTTCACTGGGAGGGTGGTGAAGCACTGGAATGGGTTGCCTAAGGAGGTGATGGAATCTCCTTCCTTAGAGGTTTTTAAGGTCAGGCTTGACAAAGCCCTGGCTGGGATGATTTAGTTGGGAATTGGTCCTGCTTTGAGCAGGGGGTTGGACTAGATGACCTCCTGAGGTCCCTTCCAACCCTGATATTCTATGATTCTATGATTAATGTATATCCAATAAGACTATTTCTGGACTATTCAATGTGAATGAACATGAGAAGCTTTGGATCTTGTGTGTAAATAAGTTTTATCAAAATCTAAGACCAACAGAAATGTTTCCAAGAACTAATTTTATTTTTAAAAAGAATCCAGTGGAAACGTTTTTGTTTTTAACCAGTAAGCATTCCCCTGCAGTGTTTGCAACCCAAATGCTGCAGCATTCAATTAGGGCATGAAAGGGAAAATCGATTATAACCAAATGAAACCAATTAGTCTATTCTTGTCTGGCCTGAAAAAAAACCAGCAAAAAGTAAATAAACATTGAGGCGAATCTTGAAGTCCTTAGATTTTTACTTAGAAATTAATCCTGCTGAATACTACCTTACTCCATGATTTCATTAACATCACTTATGGGAACCAGGTGCTATGCAGCATGACCAAGGCAATCAGAATCTGCCTCAGAGCCCATATTCAGGCTAAATTCTCACCGATTTTCAATAGGACTTTTCCTGAGAAAGGACCGAATAAAAGCAAATTAAGGATAAGGATTTGGCCAAAGGAATATTGTGTGAAGAGCTTTTGGGGAGAATAACCCTGTATAGAGAAAGAATGAAGATTCAGAGAGAGAGAGGAATGGACAAAAAGGATAAAGTAGAAAGAGAGGGGAAAAGGGACTCCATCCAATATAGGCAGAACTTGTATTGGCCCATTGTTCCATGACACAAGCACCGGTGAGATGCCAATCAATGGTACTCTCAGCACAAATATATACATAACAATTTCGCCCACCACAATGGAGTGTGTGTATGTATAAGAGTGAGTGTTTTTGTTTGATGAGGAAAAGACACAAAACTGGAGATAATGACGATAACAGGCCAGGATTATTGGACACAGTCTGGCCTTTTCTTATGCCTCAAACTTCATAAGTTCTCCTATGAAAATTCTTGTAAAGTGTTTGACCATAAAAATTCCAGACTTTACTGTTGGCATAATTGATCTCAGAAATGTCACCACAGAAGGAGACAGAGGAGTATTCATGTGAGACATACTAATCTTGGAGGGGAGCCAAATGTAATATATAGTCTTTCCTTCTCAGAAAACCATGCATGGTGTTTTTGGAATGGGCTTAAGCTTTTAAAACCTGTTATCCAACATCCAATACATTTAAGGTAAAAAGCTTTCAAGCACATAGTAAAATGCATCTGAATTTGTTGGAATTTTATCTGTCTGGTTTTCAAAAGTTAATTGGTTTATAATGCTGTCTTATTTAATGAAAGGGGAAAAACAAGGAAATTCTTTTTAAAAATTAAACTCGTCAAAGGATTCTGTCAGACTGAAAATCATGGATCAAATTCACAGCTGGCATAAGTGGAGCAGTGCCCACTTAAATGAGTTATTTGGAGCTCACAGAAGTATTTTGCCCTACTTGAGTTACTGCTAACACTTTAGATTATTACAACTGTAAGAATTTTTTTAATCAATTTACCTTTTACCATTTATGCTGTTTATTTTTTACATTTTACTCCTCTTGGACAGTGGGGACAAATCAGTTTCAGTTTCTAATCAACTTTCTCCATTGTGGCCTCCTGGCATCCTTACTTACTTCCCCCTCTGTCCAAACTCTCATGCCAACTACTTCATTTCCCCTCTTTTTTGAATTCCATTGCTAGCTACCTTTCTTTTGCCACATGAAGTTCAAGTTCCTCATCCTTTCTTTGAAGGCCTTACTCCACTTCAATTATTGCTATTATTATACTTTGTAGTAGAGAAGACCCCAGAGGCCAGAACCAAGATGAGAGACCCATTGCGTTACACTGTAACACATAGGTGGGTAAGGCAATATCTTTGGACCAACTTATGTCAGTGAAAGAGACAAGCTTTCACACTTACCTTGTCTCTCTAATAATCTGAGACCAACACTGCAAAGTATAACATGCAGTAAGAGGTTAGAGTAAACTGTCAATACAAAGAAAAGATGTTAAAAGGAAGCAATATCATTCCCATTTTACAGAAGGGAAAGCCAGCACAAGTGCCCATTGAGATTGAGTGACTTGCCCAAAGGCACATGGTAAGACCAGAAACTGAACCCCCAGTTCCTCCTATGCCCCTAACTCATTCCCTGTGCTTCTCTTACAACTCCCTTCATCATCTTTCACACTTGGTTTCACACCACATCTTTCACACAGCATCCTACCCACTTTTCAACTATCCAGATATTTCTTTCTTCCTTCCTGCTTGTTCTGTGAAACTTCACTATTTTGCAAAGAATGATCTCATCAACTAACTAGGTGTGTGCTCTTTCCCAATTGCTATTTGGTGTATCGTATGTGTCTAGTAAATCCAAAAAATTACTTTAAAAGAATGTCAAGGTTGAAAAATCAAGCACTCGAAAATTAGGAAATGCAAGAATTAAGGCTGCCCAGGCAAGCTTAATTTGGCTTCCTGGTGAATATCCATGACAAAAAAATTGAATTACTTAATCAGATACATTTTTTTCCCCACAAGACCCCTGCCTCACTGAGTGAAAGGGTAGTTATTCAATACATACTTTTTTATCCTTATCATTTAATGAATGGTCCTATGTTATTTATTACATGCCATCCAAACCCTGTACTGAATACAGAATTATTAATTTCCTCCTGGGCTTTTCTATGAGCCAATCATCAAACTTTCTTAGTTTGGTACAAATACATTTCACTCCATAACACCTCTACAAGATGAAGTTGTGTTATTGCTCCCTTTTTACACATTGGGAACTGAGGCACAGAAATTAAAGTCAGAATTGTCAGAAATGTCATTTAGTTTTGGGTGCCCACTCTGAGATGCGGAGGGCCTGATTTTTCAGAATACTTAGTATTTTACAGCACTTCATACATTCAGACCAGAGCTCCGTTGCAGCTGGGAGTGCTCAGCACTTCTGCAAATCAGACCCTAGGTTTCTCAGACTGAGTAGCCAGAAAATGAGGAACTCACAGTGGCCACCTATGAAAACTTTTATGTACGTGATTTGTCCATCACCACATAGTGACCCGCATTGTTTATACTGCATGAGCTAGACTAAACTGTTTGTGGCTTGAGCCTCATCTGTCATGTACTTGAAAATGTCTGTGTACCCTTACATCTACACTTCAGATACATCAAGATGCTATTATGTGTGGATTGATAACACCAAAGGGGAATGTTTAAAGTGATGCTATTGAGTTAAAAATCATATTTAAAAAACCCCAAAACTTATTTACTTATATTATACAAGCACCTTAGATTATTAAAATAAAAATCCTAATTTGACTTTTACCGTAGCTGCTATTTGCTTGCTTTTCATATTTTTCTCAACTTGGGCAGCAATAAACTACTGTATGTAGTTAGCTTCTCTGTCCTGTCCATCCTCTTCTGTCATGTCATGCTCTAGTATCTGCTCTGCAAAATGATACAGACCCAACAAGGACATATGGCCAGGCACTAAGGGCCTGATCCCACTTAAGTCAATAGAAAGCTACCCATTGACTTCAATGGGTTTTGGATCAGATCCTAACAGTTACCAATACAGATCTCCACCAGTGAATCAGGGAAAGGCTTGTTGAAGGAGAACAAAAGAAAACTGTCCTCGGGAAATATTGCCTGCCTACACCCAGGCTTCTCACAAGGTTAAAGGTGGAATTGTTTGCCTAAATTGTGTGACATCTCACATGAGCATCTTTGAACTGTTAAATTCAGATGGGCTGCAGCTGGTGCCTGCCAATTGTTTGGTGGCCATGACTCACTGAGTGACAAGCAGCCTAGACATCATGCTTCATTGTCCTTTCTTCCTCTGCAGCTTCGCATCTGGGGTCTCAAGAACAACGATTCTGGTGAGAGAAATCCCTTGATTCCTGAGTAGTGCAGGACCAGCCTAATGAAGAGTTTGTAGGCAAAGTATTTAGGAAAGTGTCTGCGGTTCCCCCATAACCCTTGTTATCTTTACTAGGAGTTGAGGGTGCTCTGTACCTTTGTCAGAGATGTTCAGTACCTCACTGGATCCACTCTCTGATTTGGGGATATTAGGAAACCAACTGACTAAAGAACTAGTTCCCTGAAATGCTAGCAATGCATAGCTCATTGCCAAAGAGATGGTAGTAAACTGAGATCCTGAATGTGAGGCTGAAAAGTGGATACAAACTGGAGTTGTTTAGGATGGTGCAGGGGCAGCTCTAGCTTTTTTGCCGCCCCAAGCACAGCAGGCAGGCTGCCTTTGGCGGCTTGCCTGCGGGAGGTCCGGTGGTCCCGCGGCTTCAGCGTACCCGCCACCAAATTGCCGCCAAATCCGCGGGATCGGTGGACCTCCCGCAGGGAAGCCGCCGAAGGCTGCCTGACTGCCACCCTTGCAGGGACCGGCAGGGCGCCCCCCGCGGGTTGCTGCCCCAGGCACACGCTTGGAGCGCTGGTGCCTGGAGCCGTCGCTGGGATGGTGGGACCATTAAGGCTCCTTTTAGAACAAATGCAATAGATACACATAGTTCCCAAACACAGTTGTGCAGAACTATGGAGTGGGCAATATAGTGTCAAGAACGGTATAAGATAGTGGTCTCCAAACTGTGGGGTCTGCCCTCCCCAGGGGGTGCGGAGGAACATTCGGGGGCAGGGTGGGGGTGGCAGGGCCCAGACCAGCCCCTCTGGGCAGTGAGGAGGGAGCACCACACTTCCAGCCCTGCACCACTCCCAGCCTCGCTCCTCCACCAACTCCATTCAGCCCCCATTCCTGCTCTGTCTCCAGACCTGGGCCAGCCCCATTGGGAGCAGGGAGGGAGAGCCACACTTCCAGCCCTGCTCCACCCCAAGACCAGCTCCACCCCCAGCCTCACTCTTCCCCCAACTCCGTTCAGCCTCCAGTCCTGCTCTGTCTTCAGGCCTGGGCCAACCCCCACTGGGGGTAGAGAGGGAGTACCATGCTTCCAGCCCTGCTCTGCCTCCAGACCAGCTCTGCCCCAACCCTGTTCAGCCCCTAGTCCAGCTCCACTTTCAGGCCCAGCTCTGCCTCCAGGCCTGCTTCACCCCAACCCCAGCTCTGCCCTCGTTCCCTCTCTGCCCCCAGACCAGCTCCACCCAAGCCCCAGTTCTTCCCCCATCCCTAGTTCCATCCCAGCTCCGCTGCTGAGAGACCCTTGTCTATGCCGTAATGGAAGGAGGTTGTGGACAGATTCCATTAATGGTAAGGGGGGGGGGCCGTGAGTGGAAAAGTTTACGCACCACTGGTATAAAAGCTGAATTACTGTACTGTTATTTTGTTTTCTCTAGACTTCCATCCTGTCATTTTAGGTGTAGATTTGCCCCTGCTCCTGAAGCATGGTGCGTTATCCTGAGGGGATCTTTTAGGGAGCTGTCTGGGCTGATATATTGTAATTACTGAGCCAAATGTAAATCTCTGGGACTGAATCAGTGGGATTGTACAAGTATAACTGAAGTAGAGTTTGTGTGACTGTCGGTGATTGTTATTAATAACTGTTTATTTCACAGTAGTGCCCAAGTTGTCCTAGCCAGGTCTATTGAGTGAGTATATGTGGAAAGCTCCCAGAGGAAGGAAGAAGCTGCTAAAACAAGCAAATGAGTGAACAGATGGAAAATAAACTGTAAAAAAGAAACATAAGGCATAGCGAGGAAAAAGGAAGAATGTTAACAGAGACAAAAACAAAGTAGAGGAATTAAAACAGAAGGCAATAAAATGGCTGCCATGTGGACATTTCCAAGTTGTATCTGTGTAAATACAAGAAGTCTGACAAAAATACAAGAACTAGAAACTTCTGCCTATGGAGGATCTTCAGTCATCACGGGTTCACGAAACATGGCTGAAAAAACAAATCTGTGGACACTAATATCTTGATCCTGCAGTCTTTACTGGATGAGTAGTCCTATTGATTTCAATAGGAAGGATGGGGGCCTGAATATTGAGGTATATGGGTGGTTTAGAAGGCACATGAGTGAACAGAAGAGGGCAGCGGAGCCTTAAATGTACAGGAAGATCTAATAATGAGATGGAGACTTAGGAAAGCTACAAGCAGACTCCAGGTCAACCTGGAGTCGATTGATAATAGGAACTAGCTAACATTTACCTGTTCAGAAGGAATACCAAGCAGATTTTTAAAAACAATCTGTGAACAGAGCCAGGTAATGGCAGTAATAAGGTATTTCAGCTATTGGTTTTCCTCAGTGAGAATCTAAAATACAGCAGTATGTAGAGCTACCGGTAGCTAATCACAATGGCATATAATTATTCAATTATATAGCATGCCTCATGCAAAGACTTCAAACGTCATTGCATCCTTGTGAGGTAGGAGAACCTATTTCACACAGTAAATCAATGGCAGATTCAGAAATAGAACCAAGGAATCCCAACTCCCAGTTCCCTACACTAATCACTAGACCAGAGGAAGAGAATCTGCACATGCACAGTGGCCCATGTTAATGGTTTAGGAATTTTCAGAATATTTATTTTACATACCAGAAGAGCAGACCTAAGTCCTTAATATGGATTGCCACGTAGAATTCTTTCAAGTCACTATTATGAGTTGTTTAAATACATAAAAACATCTTAAACCATTAGAACCAAAGTATGGCCTTACTTACACTGATGGAATCTTAGTTAGTGTAACAGAGGACAGAATTTAACTTTTAGTTCCCTCCTATCTCACCACTTGCTATTAGAGGCTGTCATGGATTCATTAAACTGAGATGTTCTAGGCTTCGTG
Source organism: Emys orbicularis (assembly GCF_028017835.1). Lineage (NCBI taxonomy): Eukaryota > Metazoa > Chordata > Testudines > Emydidae > Emys > Emys orbicularis. Next base: position 161,555,328 of record NC_088685.1, on the reverse strand, counting down.
GGCTGGAACCACTGTGACGTGAACACTTTAAAGCACTGTAGTATATAAAACATTGTGTTGGAGAAATACTCACAAAGACTGCTATCACTTAAACTATGCTCTGCTTTCTCCTTGACTCTGTGTTATGGCTGATACATGCCTTGAAGGTCCAGCAGAGAATGAGAAATTTCTCATTAGAATAGAGGATTCCATTATTGCATTAGCCAGTCCATAGAATATACCTAATTTTGCAACACTGTACATTTTAAAACCCAGCTAATAATCTGTAGAGAACAAGTGGCATTTTAAAGGAGGGAAATGGTGCATTTGATTCTGAGCTGAGTAATTACACTGAATCATTTTGCACTCTAGATGTTACATAGAAATCATTTTGAATGTCACAGACGATGTATTTAATAACTCAGTTATATTTCTAGAGATGGGATGAGGAAGGTGAATTTGTGTTTTGCTAAGCTTTGTTAGTGGGAAGTTCAGTGTCCATATTGGTTTATTGCTTGGTCTCTCTGCAGAGATTAATTAGGTGTGAATTCTGGTGGTGCTTTTTGGGAGATGGGACACTTGTTCACAGGGAACAAGAATGAAACCACCAAACTCATTTCACTGAGGCTACCACATATCCATTAGGTAGCTACAATTTATTCACTACGTAGACATGGGCTGGGCTTGAACTGGAAAACCAGAGGTGAAAAGTTCTACAGCCCCTTATCAACCCCATAGAAATACATTTCCCCCAGGCCCTCACCTTCATCAGCACTAAATTTACTCTTAAAAAAAAAAAGCAGACTTGGGAGGAAACACATAAATGTGCTGAATGTTTGTTCAGGGAAATGACACACCATCCTTTTTCCAGCATCTGGTTATCCATAAATGACTGACAAACCTTTAGTAGCTTTGTTGACTCGCTGAAAGCCAAGATACCTACGCTGAGGGGAACCTATGATAAAAAGACAAGTTTGTACTTCAGGGCAGTTTGAATAAAAGTCTGGTGCAAAACGAGAGAGAGGAGGGGAGAGGGACATCTGCATTTGTTGTTTGGTGGCCCAAAAGTATTGACTACCTTCCTATCCAGACTTCTATTTGTAGCCGACCTCCAGAGCTTTAGACCCTATGTAGGGAAGAGGTCAAAGTATCTGCCCTATTTATAGACAAGTACTCTCTGTGACAGGGTGTAGCAGGATGGACTCACCACGGGCTCACCCCTCACACCTGGGCTTGGCATAGCAGCTCTTTCCTCATCTAGCATGTCTGTCGACAGCTCCTCTGGTCTTAAAGTGGTCTGCCTCTGGACAGGTTACACTTAAGTTCCACCCCTTTCAGGGTAACCAAGAGCCCAACAAATAACAGTCCAGTGTCCTTACAAATGGTCTTCAGCCCCAACGCTGGGCACTGTGGTCCCCATGCTCTTCTCTCAGGGCTCTCAGTCTTCCTTATGCCTTTCTTATGGGCCTCACACCACCTTCCCCAGTGGCTGTTAGGGGAACCCAGGCTCACCCTCTATACTAGGTTCCAATCTATGGATGAGCAGCCAAGGTCTGCTCTGTCAGACTTCTTCCTGATGCCTCCCTGGACTTCTTTCTACCATAGACTGCCATCTGGCATCTCCCACAACTTCACTAGGTTCATCCTTCTCTCAGGGCCAGGACTCACCGGGCTTTCCCCTGGAATCCCCCAACAAAATGCCAAACTAACAATAGAAATGTAAACCAACTTTTCCCTCCTCAGGCTTGATCTTTCATCCCTCTTTGTTCCTCATTTGAACACCTACCAGGGCTCTCCCCCTGGAAGTCCAGATCCTGCCCTTTTAGCCTGGTTCCTCACCACCAGAGCCTTTGGGCTGCTCTGTGTCCCTAGCTGCTCACCACCTCCACCACAACAGATCTCTTCAGGGAACCTACCAGGTTATCACCCCTGGACAGTATCAAAATATAGGCCTCCTATTTTTTCAGAATACGTTGTTTGGCATCGTTCTAATTTATGTAAAATCGAGTCCAATATCACAGTACTGCACACCTGATAAATATTTATATTATTAATCTGGCAGATAGCATGACAAAGTAAACTTGGACCGAGCATGCAGATTGCCAAGGGTAAAACTGGCACAAATTCTATAGACTTATGTGAAGCACCTGACTTGTGCTGTCCCGATGCACAAGGGGGAATTTCACCCTAAAAGCCTGTGAACTGAATCTGGCAGCCTAGAGTTCTGTAAGCTTAATGTAAAGCTGTTGGTGTTATGGGACCTGGTAAGATGTGACTGCATCTGCAGGGGAGCATAATAAAATGTGGAGGAGGGGCTGGGGAATTAAATGGGAGGGGATTTGCATTACTGCTTCACCAGAGTTAATCAGCTTTGTCCTTAGAATCTGGCTGCAGCTTGCGGGATGGACATCGTTCTGGTTTCCTGCTCTGGTCAACAAAATCCCGAGGGCTCTGACTTATAAAATGCCCTGCGGAAATACAGGAAGAAAGGAAGCAATTGTTCCAGTTAAGCTAGCTAAGTGCCTACGGAAACAACTCCCTATTTTAAGAATATATTGGCATGCCCAGCCTAGTGACATTGGGTTTTTTTTCAAAGCAAGCACATTCTAATGAATCCATGTATGGCATTAAGTTAAAAAAAGTAAATACACTTTTAAAATGTATTTTTTGTGGGCTATACATTTAATTTTTCTTTCTGTGGAAACCCAAATGATCTAGATGATCTAGAAAGTCTTTTTTATTTATGTAATCTCATATGAAAACAAAGGTGGAAAAGTCTGGTTGCTCCAGGTTTCATAATGGAATTCAGCATTCAGTACAGCACGTATAAAACCTCGGAGACCTCCTACATTGTACAAGCCACTAGCCATTTCTCTATGGCAAACAAATGTCAATGCGTTTCTGTAGTGGGGAGTAGCAACCTCATTTTTGAACCCTATTCTAATGCCATGCATTTGAAAGTGCAACTCACTCTGAAATGCTGCTGAGTTTATATACATAGGAACATAAGAATTGCCATATTGGGTGAGACCAGTGGTCGGTTCCTATAGTCCAGTATCCTTTCTTCAACAGCAAAGAATCCTGTGGCACTTTATAGACTAACAGATGTATTGGAGCATGAGCTTTCGTGGGTGAATACCCACTTCGTTGGTGCCAGAGGACTCTTTGCTGCTTTTACAGATCCAGACTAACACGGCTACCCCTCTGATACTTTCTTCAACAGTAGCCAGTACCAGCCACTGCAAAGGAAGGAGCAAGAAAACCTAAAGAGGACAGCTATGGAATAATGCCCCGTCAATTAGAGGTTGGCTTAACTTGTACTTTGAAGCATGAGATATCCCTTCCAGTCATATTTTATCTTCTCTAATGTAACGTGGAGGTAACATTCTCTATATAAATGTCCGATTGTTTTTTAGATCCTGCTAAGCTCTTAGTAGAGATGGCTGGAGATAAAAGAAGAGACAGAGGAGCTCAGAAAAGAAGACCATCCAAAATGTAGGATGTAAACAAAGCTGGGATTGGGCAGAGTGAAAGCAAATACAGATAGAGTCTGAAATGGGGGAAGCAGGGCCGGCTCCAGGCACCAGCCCACCAAGCTTGTGCTTGGGGCGGCACCTGGAGGGGGGCGGCACAGCGCTCCAGCGGCCGGGCTGGCCGCCCTCCCCCAGGCACTCTGGCTGCCCTCCCCCTCGCTGCAGGGGGGAGAGCGGCGAGCCCTGGCTGGGGCTCGCCGCCCTCTCCCCGCCCTGCCCCCTGCGCTCTGGCCGCCGGGGGGAGAACGGAGCCCCGGCCGGGGCTCGCTGCTCTGGCCGCCGGGGGGAGAGCGGAGCCCCCGCCGGGGCTCGCCGCCCTCCTCCCAGGGCTCCGGCTGCCCTCCCCCCCGGCGCCCTCCCCCCGGCCAGCAGGTCCAATTGCTGCAGCTCCCCACGCAGGCGGGCCACGCCCTGGGCCAGCTGCCGGCGCCGCTCCTGCTCCGGTTCCAACCTGCTGGGCTTTCCCTGTGAGGAGTGGGAGACACCGACTGGGGGCGGGGCTTCTCCTGGACGGCCCCGCCTCTGAGTGTGCCCCCCATCCACCCACTGCTATAGACCCAGGCATCCTGCTCACCCCACGGCAGGGCCCCTGTTCCACCCCACAGCACCCCAATCCCCCGCCCCACTGATCCCACCCCCATTTCCAAGACCAACAGCTCAGCAACAAGGCACCCACTGTCCCCTACCCTATCCCACCCCATAGCAGGGCTCCTCCCAGGGCTCCGGCCGCCCCCCCCCCCCCCCGCGGGGGGGGGGGGGGGCGGCCGGAGGCTTTTTTGCCTGGGGCGGCAAAAAAGCCAGAGCCGGCCCTGGGGGGAAGAATGAAAAACCCTACTCAAAAGCTGAACATGGTACATATACTATTTCAAGACACCCATTTGTCCAAGCCAAGCTTTTTCTGTTGGCGGCAGAGGTGTGGGGTGGGGAGGGTGTCTCCCTTAAAAATAACACAAGCTTGCCTTATGGCTCACAAAACACATGGGGTGACATTATAGGGGGAAATAGTTTGTGAACTCAGAACACTGTAGTTTTGAAAACCCCCAAAATAGGTCAGGAAAAAGGTCACCAAAAAGAGATGAGGAAAATCTCAGACTCCATAAGGTTTGCCCATTTCTATGCAAATCTGCTAAGCAAAGATCTGCCTGGAGAGGACAGTGCAGCAGCCACTGGGGTTAACATAGCCCTGATAAGCCAATATTTGACCATGAAGCACCTGTAGGCCAGGTGCCCAACAGCTCTACAGAATCCATCCACCCAAAGCCAAATTAATGGGCTTGACATAGAAACAGGATTTGGCTTTTATCGAGTACATAGATCAGTATGGTAAGAGGAAAGTAAGTCAATTGACAAAAATGGGAATTGAGAGTTGCAATTGCACTGAAGTCATCTAGAGTTCAGGGTGCTCTAGACTTGGCAAGATCACACCCTTAATTACTTGTGCCTTAAAAAGATGCCTCAACTTCTTTTCACTTTTTTGTGATGCCAGTAATGTGGGATTGGTAGGAGGATTATTTCTGGAGACCATATGTGGAGAAAACCTCATGGGTCATTGGGAACCCGCAGTAAATGACTGGCAGTGGCCTAAGGAAAGCAATGCCTCTGAAATGTAAGGCTACCCGCTATTATGGATCCCAAATTTTTTTTTGTATATTCTTCCTGTAAGAAATCCAACTGAAATGGTGAATGTCATCTCTTGGGAGAAATGAGTAAGAACTACATTACCGGCAGGAGCATGATTCCATAAACAAGGCAAGAGAGAAAAGGACTCATAAAATCAGGATTAGATTACCAAATAGTAAAAATGTCATAAAAGAGTTTGCAGAATAAATGGTAGATGGAACATGGTGTGCACCGTAACAGACACAAGCCAGCGACTCACCTTGGTGGGTTCTAGCCCACGAAAGCTTATGCCCAAATAAATTTGTTAGTCTCTAAGGTGTCACAAAGACTCCTCGTTGTTTTTGCTGATACAGACTAACACGGCTACCACTCTGAAACCTACAAATTTGAGGGTCTGTGTATCACTAAGGACTCTGTGGCCAGATCTACTAGAAGAGTTTCAGACAGGGGTTCTCAAACTGGGGGTCAGGACCCCGCAGGGGGTCGCAAGGTTATTACATGGGGGGTCGCGAGCTGTCAACCTCCACCCCAAATCCCGCTTTGCCTACAGCATTTATAATGGTGTTAAATATACAAAAAAGTGTTTTTAATTTATAAGGGGGGTCACAGTTAGGGGCTTGCTATGTGAAAGGGGTCACCAGTAAAAAAGTTTGAGAGCCACTGGTTTAAGAGAATGTGTAATGACATTTTAAAAGAATCTTCGTTCTGACAGATGTTAACACTGACATTTTACATTTCTTATCTCCAGTTGTTCAGCACTTGTGAAAACAACATGTGACTGCATTTTAAAACTATGCTGGTAATTTGACATTCACAAACGTGTTATCACCTGGAAAAATCTGCTAAAATGTTACAGGCAATTATATTAATCTTGTTGAAAATTAATCTTACTTTATCATATCAGTTCTGGAAATAAACTCAATGTTAATACTGATAAATTACTGTTGCTGATGCTTCATTACGTAGAGGAAACATTATGTTTAATTGTAGCTGGCCTTGGGGACCAGAATGCCACTCTTAAAAACATCAATAGTTTGTTCTACATTTAAGTGCTGCAAAAAAGGTGGAAAGAAATTCCGTCCTTTTGGGGGGGAAAAGAGAAAGAACAATTATAGATTTTGGGGGGGGATGTGTTTATGGAGCCTCTGGTATACAAGAAGCCACACCCTCAGGTGCACAGAGCACAGAGCTGAGATGCTGTGCAAAGGTGATACAAAGTTCTCCCTTGATCCTAGTGTTTCTCTGTGTATGACCTTACACCAAGATGTAATAGCCACAATGGACCAAAAATGCAGGCCATGCCCCTTTTCCTCAGTGACACCCACTTTTCCTGCTATGCTGGCAACGAGGAAATAAGTATGTGACATAAGAAAACCTGGTGTCAGCTCTATTGTAACTCCTCCCCATGCTGCTTAGCTCATATTTACGGGCAGATTATGCTGGATAAGTGATGCAAAGTGGCCACATCACACTGGAGGATCTGGTCTAAGGGTTCTATAGATTTATTCTGGGGCCTATTTCTGCAAGGTGGTGAGCATCCTCAACTCCGGAATCATTTGGCATTGAGAGCACCAGTATACTACAACAGGCCCGACACATCATACTGGATTGGGTTCCTGGTAAGCATGATCTATGATCCATCCATATCTATGTCCATGCATGAGTCTATACATCTGTACAGGAGACACCTGCAAGTCAGGGATTGAACACAATAGCAAAGTACTCTAGTGAAGCTTACATTTCTGCCATACTAGCTCTGTGGACAGAAGACATCAGCATGTCAGACTGTGACTCGAATACCTTTCATGAGCGCTAACTTCACTAATGTACTTGCTTTATGTGTGTGTGCTTATCATTTCATGTCCATCTTTTGGCTTAGACTAGGTGTAATATCTCAGGACCCAATCACTCCTTCATGCAAAAAAAGTAGGAGATGTCAGGAAAGAACATTCTGAGAGTTTCTTCCAAATTCTTCCATCTTGGTGTTGGGGGAGGGGTTATTATTAAACTTTATTGAAGCGGTAATTAACATCAACCATAAAATGGCATAGACAGAAGTCTCCTTTCAGACGTCTCCCAGCGGCAATTAGCCCCCCAAAACCCTTCATGGGATCTCCTGGAGGCATTGTTCATTTGCACAGAGTGGCCCTTTACCTCTGCACTGGCTCTAGGCTCCCCCTACAACTCTCCCATGACTCCCACTTCACCACAGGTATGGTGCACTGAGAGGGTAGGTTTTTACCATGCTAATTCAGTCCTTGGCTTATGCATCAAGACTGCCAACAATGAACCTCACATGATGGTGCAGTGTTATTTGGTCTTGTGGTTTATGGGATGTGGACACTGGAAACTGGACTAAGAACACCAACTTTTTCCACGTAGGCCACCAAACAGCCATCAGTTGGTAACCACTTTGGCTATTACTGAGCTGGGCTAGATTCAAACCTATGCATAGAGGTAAAAGGTTCTGTGTTCCATTATCTGAGCCAAAATTCTGTTTTCTCACATGGCTTAAATCATTCCTATGTGTCTTTATGATGTTAGAAAACAGCCATCAGCACTTCATTCTGTATAGCTAATCTAATAAAGGCACAAGTAAAACAGTGGGCTGTGAGTGCGTGTGGGTATGGGGTGGGGGTGAAGAGGGCAGGAAGGAATAATTATCCAAAATTACGTGTTAATCTTTGGCTTCCACCCACAGCTTGGGTGAGGGTTAAAGGATTAGTGAGAAAAAAATAACTGTTTTCTAATGCCTGACTATGAAAATAGACATACTGGTAACTGTGAACAAAATGGAAAAAGGAAATTGGATCCATGAAATACAGTGGCGGGAAAAAAAAGTTCTCAAAGAAAAAATTCAGAAACTGTATTATATTCTCTGCAGGTTTAAACAGCCAAGATTTTTTTTTTTTTTTTTTTGGAAAATTTCCTTTGCATCTGGATCCCCATCAGACTTGGAAGAATGAGACGTTTAGGAAGGCTGTGGTTTGGAATGTTCAGACATTTAATCACACATTGTTCCATCGTCTTTGTAATAATAGCAAACCTCTTGTGTCTGACATATATATGCAGGACTTTGCTAGTCTTACCTGGGTTGTTTGTCACAGTCCAGAGGCTAAGGAAATTAATATACAGTGAAAGATGAAGGTGGATAATTATCCACAAGTAAGAATCTATCAGACAAGGCATACAGATGCTAACTATCTTTGAGGTTGAAGGGACACCAACAGTCTATTGCATTTGCTATACCCACAGACCTTAGCATTGCCCCTATGCCTGCTATTCTGCCCCAGGTGTGAACAGAAACAGCAAAGTAACATTGGCAAGAGATATGTGCTGCACAGATCTTATCAATTCACTTTCTTGCTCTGCTCAAACATGGAATGGAGAAGGGTCTAGAATAAAAAAGTCCATATGCCATGCCAACATATACTAGTCTGATTCAATTCCTGATAAAAATATATTATGGCATATCATAATTGTGTTCAAATCATATCATTCATTGTGTTCAAAGGACATCTTGACATTCAGATTTAGTCAGGTAGTTCATGTCACTGTGTCATTTAGCCCACACATGTGAATGGTGCACTTTAGTGTAAACAAATACAACTAGTGCAGTATATATGTGTATAAAACACCAGGCTGAACATCTGCCCTTCTTTTGAGATCAACTATAACTATGCTAAGTACAGATTACATATCTCAGTAATGATATCTTAAAACTGTAAACTAGGAATGTCCATACGTTTTCATTAATTTACAAAAAATATTGTTGAATGTGTGTGTGTCACACACACACACATACACATTCAACAATATTTTATATAATATATACACACACACACACAAATAATTTGAATAAACAACTTGTATACGCTAACTTGTATTTTTTCCTCTTCTTCCTATGATTTGTTTGAATGTGACAAAGTCATCTGGTCTTTCTTGACATTACTAGGAGTAATTTCTGCACATAGTGAAAAGATATTACAAAACAGAAATCCCTTTAATTATAACTGCCTCAGATCACTATGATCTCAATGAACTGCTTAACAATTTTGGTTTTTAAGGGAGGGGCAAGGGAGAAAATCATATAGTGTGAGAATTATTACTGAGATCAGCCTCGGTTTTAAAGGAAAAAACCACACAGAGCCTTTCATCTTCAGGTCACTAATTCAAGTGCAGCCCAGTAGTAAGCAAATAACAGTATTAGATGAAAATTGTTACTGGTCTATGTCCAATGAGTTTGGTGATCTCAGTCCTGTTCCTAGTGGACAAATGTCCACAAAACCAAACCAACACAACTGACATTTTCTGGCATCTCTGAAGGGAGTCTCAATAGAGAGATAAAGAAATGAATGGGCCATAGAAATGACATCCCTCCCCTAGAGGTGTTCCAAATACAATAGGACAGTGGCTCTCAACCTTTCCAGACTACTGTGCCCCTTTCAGGAGTCTGATTTGTCTTGTGTATCCCCAAGTTTGACCTCACTTAAAAACTACTTGCTTGCAAAATCAGTCATAAAAATACGAAAGTGTCACAGCACACTATTACTGCAAAATTGCTTACTTTCTAATTTTTACCATATAGTTATAAAATAAATCAATTTGAATGTAAATACTGTACTTACATTTCAGTGTATAGTATATACAGCAGTATAAACACGTCATTGTGTGTATGAAATTTTAGTTTGTACTGACTTCACTAATGCTTTTTATGTAGCCTGTTGTAAAACTAGGCAAATATCTAGATGAGCTGATGAACCCCCTGGAAGACCTCTGCGTACCCCAAGGGGTATGCCTACCCCTGGTTGAGAACCACTGCAGTAGGACATGTTGATGTGTGTGTAAATTTACTTCCCAAGTTGTTCTAGGTAATGAATCTATATGGTCCAGAGAACTGATACAATTCCTATGTGTCTCTCTCCTCTCTCTCATACACACATAGAGCTGGATCCAAAACCCTGGTCCCTTAGTTTTCAAAACACAGGATTCCTACAACTGAACTAAAGAAGATCTGGTGTATGTGTCACTAGGAGACAGTTCATTATCCTTTCTGTGAACTTGACACTAGAGGACAATGTAATCACACACATAAATCCAGCATATTACAACAATACCTACATTGGTGATAGAGGAGTTCAATTTCCAATGTTATTAATATGGCCCTTTTCATTATTACTACATAAATGATTACATTAAAAAAATTGTTTAAGACCTGCTTTGCCATCACTGAAATTAAAAGCAACACATTGCCTCATTCTGGCAGGTAATTTTATCTCTTTTAAAAAGAATTAAACTCATCAAAGGTCCTGGAACTGAAGAAAAATAAATGTTTCATATTAGTGACTTTCCCTGGCCAGCAAATCTGTAACCTTCAGCATTCTGAATCAGGTCATTTGAAAGTGAATGTGATGTGTATACATGATAGAGCTTTTCTATTATTGGAAAGTCTAGCAAATTCCAAGAAAGACTATAGGCTTGCAAAGCACATTCTAGCTGCTCATGAATAGTTGCTAAGAACATTCTCCCTCTGAAATTGATGGGATCCAAAGAGCAGGTATTTTCACTAAGGCCAGAGGGTGTCAATGTTTTTTATGTTGCCAGAAGTGGGAGTTCAATTCCCACAAATTGTGTCCAAATCAATTATTCTCTCTCTCCAACATAGCCTTCAGTTACACGGTCTCTGTGCTCCATGTTACAAGAAATGCTTTTATCCAAGGCAAAACTATATGTACAGTAAACATGCAACAGCTATCAGATCCATATTTCTATGGATTGTCCTTGTTTAAAACACTCATGAAACTGTACCAATCCACACAAAGATAAACAATAATAGGCCTCTCTCTCTAAGTATTCATAGTTATATTCTTAGCATACTGCTGGGGCCACACTTAAAACAAATAATAAAACAGTAATAATACATAGACGCCCTCTGAAGAGCAGTGGCTGTCAAACATTTTATCATCATGACCCACTGCTAGCAAAACAAATTAGCTCAGGCCGTATCTGATGGAGTGCTACAGAAAATGGGTTAGATTTACATACATATTCATATATGTATCAACTAGTAATGAAACACTAGAATACTAAAGTATCTAAAATATATCAACACTGGTCAGCATGCATGATTTCTATCACTCCCACTTTTCTATGTGCAACCCGAGAAAGCCAGAAGTACAATGTATTTCTTCCCCTCCCATCCACTGAACCCCACAGCTGCCATGTTTTGTGCAATTCCATGCATGACATTTCTCACCATATGAAAACAGCCTCTGATCTGATTTACCTCTGTGGGGCAGGGGTTTGATCTGTGGGTGTTATCCCTCACACTCCACAGATATGTGGCGTGGCGTGGCGGGGTGGGGTGGGGTGCTGAGGGAGTCATGGGCAGCCTGCATTGGGAAGAGAGAGTCTGGGAGGGTTGTTGAGGAACAGAGGGACCTTGGAGCTTTGTGGAGGTGCTTGGCTGGGAGCCGGAAGAACCCTTCCCATTCTGTCCCTGCTTCACATTACACCCCCTTCCTGAGCTCCCTGTTCCACATCTCATCTCTCCAGCCTGCTTCCCCTTCTGGCCCTGTCGCTTGGTTCTGCCCTTCTTACCTGCTGGTGCTGCTGCCACCTCATCCTTCTCCACATTTTCTTCTCTTTAGAAGTTCCATCCTAGCTGGGCACCAGCAGTGGAGCATGGAGAACAGAGGAAGAGACACTTTCCCTGCTCTCAGTGCTGGTGCTACACCTGGCCCCAGGCCCCTATGAGCAGTTACTGCAGGGGAAATGCTGATCAAATCCCAACAGCCTTGCTGCTTTCATGAGAGAGAGAGACTCAAGCTGGGGTGTAATCATGGCCCTGCTGCCATCAATGGGAGTTTTGCCATTTACTTCAATGGGGCCCAGGATTTCACCAAAGGGAATGTGAAAGAAAATCCCCTGCCGCCATTTGCATTCTCCTTTTTCAAATAAGGGAGGGGGGGGGCGCTGGAATTTCAGGCCCCATTCAGATGGTGCCCATGTCCCCCACTGGGGCCTGGCTCCAAAGCTTGAGAAAACTTGCTGCATCATATTGGCCAGACTTTCAGTTTGCTGAGCACCCTGATTTCCCATTACTTTAGTGGGAGATGTAGCGTTAATCACTGTGAAAATTAGTCCCCCATGTGTATATGACTTAGCATATATATTTCATCTCATTTTATTTACTGATGTGAATAGTACTCTTCAATTCTACCCTGTTTGAGATACAAGGATCTCAACAAACATAAATGACCTAAGCCTTCCCTCATAACATCCCTGGGAGTCGCTAAATGCTATTAGTTCCATTTAACAAATGGGGAAATTGAGGCACAGAGATTGAGTGGCTTGCCCTAAACCACACAGCATGTCCTGGAAGAGTCAGGAGTGGAATCCAGGAGTCCTGGATTAATCCCTTGCTCTAATCATCAGACAACACTCCCTTCCTCTAAAATAGGATATTTTGATTGAAAACAGATGGTGCACATTTTTGGCACAGTATTTTTACCATATTAAAATGCTCTGAATGAATATGTGCTTATATCATACCTATCTATGTGTGCATAGATATGCATACACACTTTGTCTATGCATACGGAAATAGGCATGATATAAGGACATATTAATTTACATATCATATATAAATTAGTGGGTATGTTGACAGATACTTAACTACAGCTGCACAGCTGGGAAATATCTATATATATATACTGTATTCTTAATTGGTATTGTAATTACACACTAGGTACTCTTCTCTAGCTCTGTTCTTGAGCAAGGGACACTACACTGATGTAATTCATGTCTTGATGGTTTTTATCTTTTCATGTGAAACTTTGGACTGTTTCAAGGAGGAATGAATCACACCTTTTTTTCACTGGATTCAAGCTCTATCCCCATCCCAGCTTGAATAATGTGGTTATTGTTTCCTTCTATCCTTGCGGCTTATTTTTTCCAACTGAATCTCTACATGTTACTCAATCATTTTTGCTTTCACCTCTCCGCAGTTTATTCCTTATCTAACAAGATCTACCTACCTAGTAAGCCCTCGCTAAGTACTACCTCATGCATGTTATTCCTGCCCAGGGATTGGAGAAACTCTGAGTTCAGATTCACTGAGCCATTCTCTATTGCAGCAAAGGTCTTGGGGGGGGCTGTCAAGGAGCCAATGTATAGCTCCTTGACTCTCTGCCTGGCTTGTCCCGAGCCCTGGCACAAGTTAGGATGGCCTCCAGGTTGCTGTAACCCATGCCAACCAGTAAAGGACCAACAAAGTCTGTCCACCAGTTGAGAACAGCCAAACTGCAATAACCCTTCAGACATGCCTCCTTCTATCCCCTGCATTTCTCCAGACACTGGTAAGAAGCAGTAAAATAAGGAGCTAACCACACCAAGAGAATTCTCAGCTGGCTAGATAAGGCTCAATTCTGACCCGTTTGCATGAAGGAGCAGTGAAAAGAGACCAGAATAAGGGAGAGAATTTGGCACTCTGAATTTTGATTTTCCCCCTCCACTCCCAACAGAAATGACAGGGATATAGAAGCCAGTGCCACTCAAGTGCAGACTCAGAGCTTGCCTGCAGATTACTTCTAGCTATCTCTTGCCCCAGGCCATAAAGGACACCAGTAGTATCAGAGATGAGATTAGAACTCAGGAGTTCCTGTCTCCCAGTATTGTACCCACAGAAGGGGAAACCGAGCAAGGTTTTTATGGTCAGACTGCATTAACTCATACTAGATTGGCCCATGGATTATGTAGTAAGGAGGGGAACAGTAATACAGATATTGGCCACCCCCCAAATCCATTTCCATCTAGAGGCCAAGACCTGGGGAGCACCTGCAGAAGGGCCTTTGTAGGGTCAAAGCAAAGGACAACATGCCATAATCCTTGCTCACCTGTGGCCAGACAGAATATGGGTACATGTTAATTTGCTATAAAAGGAATAGGTTACTCTCCCATCCTAGGAAGAGGTGAAGCAAAATCCATAAAAATCCAATGAATATATTACTTATATAAATTGTTCACCATATTGTTTTCTAGTTTCATTGCTGACACTGTAATATTAAAAAAATCTGGATCTTGCTAGCAATTTTGCTTATCAGACAAGACTGTCAGTAGGCAACAGTTAATCAGGAGAGTAATTTTAGTTATTTTGATGTGATATATATATTAGACCAAGACCAAACAGAAGAGAATATCACTCTAAAGGCACAAACATACCTGTAAACTTAACATTAGAAGATTTTGTATTTCATTTTGCATAGAATGGATTATAATTTTAGTTTATTTTTTTAAAGCCACAAAACTAATATCCAATTACAGTTACAATCTATTCTTACTACATAGTTGTCATGCTAATTTCCATATGCATAATAAATGTGTTTTCAATTTACTGGAAAAAATTAGTAAGCATATGTATTCAGGACAGCATTCTTGCAAGACAGCACAGTAAATTATAACCTTGCAATATTCAGCGTAAAGATCAAAACGGAAGAAATTAGGGCCTGATCCTGCAAACACTTTGCTGAAGTCCAGGTCCCACTGAAGTCAATGGCAAAACTCCTAAAGTGAGGTCCTCCAAACTGCTTTGGCCCCTTTAGGTCTGGTATAAGGGCCCTAAAAGCCCCATAACTGGTCAGCAGAGGCACTGTAGAGACAGTGTTAAGGTTGTTTTGTGAGGACACCTTGCAAGCCCTGATATGGGGGCATGTTGGGGCAGAGCTGGGCATGAGAGGGTCGTATCAAGGCAAGCCTGCAGCATGATGCTGCACTGCAGAGATTCTGGGCAGCGCTCCGACATGCAGGACAGCCCTGGACTTTCTAAAATATGCCAGAGGCCTCTCCCAGAACAGCCCAGGATTGGGAGGACACAAAGATGGTTCAAAAGCACGGTAGCCCCCTGCTTTCCCCTCCCCTTTCAACTCCTCTGTGCTGCAGCACAGTACTTCCCTTGGCTTCAGTGGGGTCAGGACTGCACCCTTACTGTCTAGAATGCAAATTAACTTTTGAAAATATCTGCCATTTGAACACGTTACCTGATAATTGTCCATGATAATGAATTTAATAAACTTGAAAGATGATTTTTTTCATATGTAAACAGGAAAGTATGACAAACTTTAAGCCTATTGGAAGATGGGAAAGATTCCATAGGACTGGAAAAGAGCAAATATAGTGCCAATCTATAAAAAGGGAAATAAGGACAACCCAGGGAATTACAGACCAGTCAGCTTAAATTCAGTATCCAGAAAGATAATGGAGCAAATAATTAAAAAATCAATTTGCAAACACCTAGAAGATAATAAGGTGATAAGTGACAGTCAGCATGAATTTGTCAAGAACAAATCATGTCAAAGCAACCTAATAGCTTTCTTTGAGAGGGTAACAAGTCTTGTGGATATGGGGGAAGCAGTAGGTGTTATTTATCTTGAATTTATTAAGGCTTTTGATACTGTCTCGCATGACCTTCTCATAAACAAACTAGGGAAATACAACCTAGATGGAGCTACTATAAGGTGGGTGATAACTGGTTGGAAAACCGTTCCCAGCTAGTAGTTATCTGTGGTTCATAGTCAAGCTGGAAGAGCATATCAAGTGGGGTCCTGCAGGGATCAGTTCTGGGTCTGGAGGTTCTGTTCAATATCTTCATCAATGATTTAGACAATGGCATAGAGAGTATACTTATAAAGTTTGCAGATGATACCAAGCTCAAAGAGGTTGCAAATGCTTTGGAGGATAGGATTAAAATTCAAATTGATCTGGACAAACTGGAGAAATGGTCTGAAGTAAATAGGATAAAATTCAATAAGGACAAATGCAAAGTACTCTACTTAGAAAGGAACAATCAGTTGCATACATACAAAATGGGAAATGACTGCTAGGAAGGAGTACTGCGGAAAGGGATCTGGGGGTCATAGTGGATCACAAGCTAAATATAAGTCAACAGTGTGACACTATAGCAAAATAAAACAAACATGATTCTGGGATATATTAGCAGGAGTGTTGTAAGCAAGACACGAGAAGTAATTCTTCTGCTCTACTTGGCACTGATTAGGCCTCAACTGGAGTATTGTGTCTAGTTCTGAGTGCCACATTTCAGGAAAGATGTGGACAAATTGGAGAAAGTCCAGAGAAGAGCAACAAAAATGATTAAAGGTCTAGAAACATGACCTATGAGGGAAGATAGAAAAAATTGGGTTTGTTTAGTCTGGAAAAGAGAAGATTGAGAGGGGACATGATAACAGTTTTCAAGTACATAAAAGGTGTTACAAGGAAGTGGGAGGTAGATTGTTCTCATTAACCTCTGAGGATAGGACAAGAAGCAATGGGCTTAAATTGCAGCAAGGGCAGTTATGGTTGGATATTAGGGAAAAGCTTCCTAACTATCAGGGTAGTTAAGCACTGAAATAAATTGACTAGGGAGGTTGTAGAATTTCCATTACTGGAGATTTTTAAGAGCAGGTTGGACAAACACCTGTCAGGGATGGTCTAGATCAGTGTTTCCCAAACTTGGGACGCCGCTTGTGTAGGGAAAGCCCCTGGCGGGCCGGGCCGGTTTGTTTACCTGCCGCGTCCGCAGGTCCGGCCGATCGTGGCTCCCACTGGCCGCGGTTTGCTGCTCCAGGCCAATGGGAGCTGCAGGAAGCGGCGCGGGCCGAGGGACGTACTGGCCACCGCTTCCAGCAGCCCCCATTGGCCTGGAGCAGTGAACAGCGGCCAGTGGGAGCCGCGATCGGCCGGACCTGTGGATGCGGCAGGTAAACAAACCGTCCCGGCCCGCCAGGGGCTTTCCCTACACAAGCGGTGTCCCAAGTTTGGGAAACACTGGTCTAGATAATACTTAGTCCTGTCATGAGTGCAGGGGACTGGACTAGATGACCTCTCTAGGTTCCTTCAAGTCCTACGATTCAACAATTCTATTACTTAGAGTATGAGAATACAATATACATTAGATCTGAATTAAGTTTGTTTATTCCTGTATATTGCAGCTTTCAGGAAAAAACAAACTTAATTCAGATCTAATGTAAATTGTGTCCCAAAGTGCCTGTCTCTCTGCCCTCTCCATACTTTATTTTTATTTTATTGCAGTCAGGGGCGGCTCTATGTATTTTGCCACCCCAAGCATGGCAGTCAGGCAGCTTTCGGTGGAATGCCTGTAGGAGGTCCACTGGTAACGCGGATTCGGCGGCATGGCCATGGGAGGTCCGCCGATCCCGCGCCTTCGGCGTACCCGCCGCTGAATTGCCGCCGAAGCCGCGGGACTGGTGGATCTCCCGCAGGCATGCCGCCAAAGGCAGCCTGACTGCCGCCCTCACGGTGACCGGCATGCCGCCTCCCCCCGCGGTTTGCCGCCCCAGGCACGCGCTTGGTGCGCTGGTGCCTGGAGCCGCCCCTGATTGCAGTCTCTTTTCAACAGAATGTGAACCTTTTAACATTTCCCAGTTTACATATGGGAAAATGATGCCAGAGAAAGGTTAAATGCTTTGCTCAAGGTCACCCAGTGAACTGGTAAGAGATGGAAATGGTGCCCTGACTCCCAGTCCTCTGTTCCAACTTCTAGATAATCTGTCATTGGCCCCAGTTCAGCAAAGCACTTAAGAACACTTAACTTTAAGCATGTGCTTAAGTGCTTTTCTGAATCAGCAACCCTCTACTATTATTATTACTTTAGGTTAAGGTTAATATGGGGAAATGCCTTCAGAGCAGGAAATGAATGGGAGTAATAAATGAAAGCATAGTGGGAGTCATTGTCCTTTAGGGCTGTCAGAGAAACCCTGACCAAAGGGAAAAGTAGGTTCTAGAACTATGGGCCAGATCCTTCAGTCTTGATTCAGGAGAACTCCCATTGCCACAATGAGATTAAGGATTGTAAGATTTGGCCCTACGTTTAACTAGACAGAGAAGGAGTGTCTCATGAATACATAATGCGGTAGCTAATTTTAGATCATCAACTATTTTCCTCATTATTCAGTCACATTTGTAACAGCTTCACGCTACTGGAAAGGCTGAACAAGTATTCTTCACAGCCATCATTGTCTTTTTTGATAATGCATATCTACTAGCTAACTACCGTTCCATATTATAAACAACCATTTTCCTTCCTCTGGGATATGGTTTTAAAGATCATTTTATTGCTTCAATAGAAAATCAGTCTTTATAGCTTGAAATGAAAGATTCTTCTTCAGAAGACCATCAAGAACTCACAATGATCATTGGGCCTCCAGGTAGCACTGGAATTCACTCCTCTCTTGAGCCATCACAACCTCCATTTGTTAATCTTTCAGGCACACTGTGAAGTTCAGATTTTGTCTTGGTATTTTGAGGAAAATGGTTTGAGATGTAGGTCTATTATGTTTAATATTTCTGAGGCAAGTAAATAGAATATTATACTAAGTTTTACAAGCATACCATTATAGGCAGTGATTTTATTTTATTTGTTGTATACTTTGGCAAGATGTTAGAATGTCATGGAGAGGCAGTAGCTTATCCATAGTTAAGACTGAAACCAGCTTCCATGATAACACCGTATTCCTCCTGCCTGCCTCATAACCTTGACTTGGAAAATGGTTTAGTCTGAAAATTGCCACATACGTGTAAAGATAAAGGAGACTGCAGCTGCAAAAACTGAAGAAAATCAGCCAATCAACTTTTGAGTTATAGGTTATTAAAACGCACCCTGATTTGAAATTTTTCTTTTGACCTAAGTTCCCTCTAAGCTCCAGGCTATTAAGGGCCATGCAGGCGCACAGCGAGGAGATGTGCCTCGTCCCCGGCCCCGCTGGAGTTGCCGCGATGGGGAGAGGTGCTTTCCCCGAGCCCCAGGCTGCTGCGGCAAGAGAGGGCTGGGGGGAGTCTGCACCCAAATCCCTCATCCCCGGTCCCATCCCAGAGCCCGCATCCCCAGCCAGAGCCCTCACACCCCCTGCACCCAAGCCCTCTGCCCTAGCGCTGAGCCCCCTCCTACACCCCAAATCCCTCATCCCCGGCCTCACCCCAGAGCCCACACCCCCAGCCAGAGCCCTCACCCCACCCCCGCATCCCAACCCTCTGCCCCAGCCCTGAGCCCCCTCCCACACTCCAAATCCCTCGGCCTCACCCCGGCCAAACATCACCTCCATATTGGTGCACATAACAAAATTAATTCCTCACATGGATGTAAAAAGTTAGAGGGAACATTGCTTTTGACTAATGTTTCTTTGTCATTGCCTTTACTTAAACTGATTTAGTTAAACCAGTGCAACTCACCAGGTAGGTGTAAACAAGGCCTTGTCTTTCTCCTCCTCAGAAAGACTTCATATTACACCTTCAAACTTTCCATATAGTTACGTTTCCTTAAAAACACATGCACTTGCTATAATATGGAGAAAACAGGTTGGAATCATGCAAAGTTATTAACTGTTTTTGCTGTGGATAATTCTGGGTCTAAACCAATTCCATTAGTTTCAGAGGTAATTATAGGCCCAATCCTGCTTTCACTGATGTCAAAGGCAAAAAAATCCTATTGATTTCAATGGGAGCAGGATTGGGCACCATGCAACTCCGTAACATTTTGCCTTCTATCGGCTGGTTTCAGTTTAGAAAAAACGTAAGTGTCCTTCCATACCACAAAAGTAACAGAAATTTTCTTGGAGTGGCAAAGGCCTGTATTTTCAACAAATGCTTTCCATGACTTTTACAGACCTTCTGGGATGCTTTGATGGGTCAATTCTTTCCACAGAACAATTTTAAAATTACTAGGGAATTGGTTCGTTTCTAGTCATTATCAGCTTTGGCAGCGTCATTGCCTCCTTTAATTTCAATATTCTGATGATGCCCTCCATGCCATATATTTAACAAAATGATCCTAGTTTAACTACATAAAAGGAAAAAGAAAAAAACCTGGGAAATTCCAAAACCAATATTCTTTCTTTTAAAAATATTAAAACTGATCAACATTTTCCAAATTTCGATTTTTAATAAAAAATTAGGATGATTTTTTGTAAATAACTTTTTTCCTGCACCTTGGCAGGGGGTTAGACTGGATGACCCTTGTGGTCCCTTCTAACACTATGATTCTAAATACTTGGCAAAAATACCAAACAACCATGTTTTGACCGGTCCCAGTATATACATTATTCTTCAGTTGTTTCATAAGGCACCATATACATCTATGACACTACGAAATAATAAGTGCTAAATATTATTCTGGTGCTAGTAAAAATTAGGATGGGGAAAAAACCTGACACACTATGATTATTTTAGAAATACTGCAACCCAGGACTGGTCCCTTCCCACCCTTCAGTTCTATGAGGCTATGTCAGCATTATTTGTTTTTGTATGTCTTATTTCATTGGGAGGCAGCATGATCTACCTGTTTTGCTGTGTGGCCTTTGCCAAACCTCTCTGATTGTTTGTTTCCCTACCTGCAAAACAGGGATGTTAATACTTCTTACCTCATAGAGGTTTTGTGAGAATTAAATAGTTAGCATATGGACAATGCTGTGAAGTTGAAAAATGTCATTGTATAATATGAAGTATTGCTCCTTATTCATTTGTTACAGGGGGATTAGATTCCTCATAGTTTGTGTGACAGAACTGGTGACTAGAGATATTCTTCAGGTGATGTAATGGGTTGTAATGGAAATCACCTGTATACTTTTGCATGTAGGAATTCTAGAAATAGGCAATTGACTGTAAAGAGGAAAATAATTGTTGGGGGTGAAATAGAGCCACCTGTAGACCACAGAAAGACACATTTTGCCTTCAGCTGAGCTCTAAAGAGGGAGAATTTGGCTGAAAGCACTTCAAGAAGACCTGGTGTGATGTGTAACCTTCTGCCAGGTGTTGCTAGCAGCAACAAGGGCTGGGTTCAAATGTCATGCATGTCCTCTTAAAATTAACAAACACTACCAGCTCAAGTCCCCACTCAGAAACAAGGGGAAAACTAGATACCTTCATTAGGCACCCTTAGCAAGCAATAATTCCCCACTTGCAAGCACAAGACTCAATATAAAAGTTGGAAATATTTTATTGGGGAGAAGGGAACATAGCATCAACATAGCAAAACACAGCAACAATATAAATAAATGAATAATAAGTGAAACACCCACACCCCCAGGGTATCTTTAACAGTACTCCCTTAAATTCATTCTCCACTCAGCAGCATAAATACCTCATATGCAAATGTCTCTTAAATATGTCACTGTCCCCCCTTCTTGGACTGCTACATCCCACTCACGGTTTGGTGTTAGTAGATCATGCAGTCCCAGAGACTGAGTGCAGTGAGGCAGACCTGTCTCCAGGCCCTAGGGGAAGGACTTGCCCGATTTACACCTGAGCCTCCACCACTTAATACAGCTTTTACTGGTGGTGGGTAGGAGACCTTTCAGCGGAGTTCACTCAGCTCCGTTGCTGTCCTCTACAGCTTCAACAAAGAGTGATCTCAGCACTCTCCCCTCTGCGGTCTCTCTTCCATTATAGGACCCTTGAACAGAGTCCATGCCATGATGGATGCATTCCCTACCACAAATTGGAACCCATTGTTCTCTTTTTCAGTTCAGTCCCATTATGCCAGCAATTCAGAATTCATGTACAGTTTTGGTGAGTTCTCAAATTGTAAAGAGGATTTTTGGATAGGAAGCTTATGCAAATGAATTCTCTCTGTAATTGTACTTTCCCCTGTTCACCAATAGTTGGGAGTAGAGAGCTCCTTCCCTATAGAACTTCTATCTGGAGTTCTGGATAAACAGCTTATAAAGCAGCTCTGTTCACCAACAGATGGTGGCAGACAGTTTCTTCTCCTATGGAGTGTATTCCATCTGCTCTTTCTACTGTTCACCAGCAAATGATAGTAGGGACTAGGGAGCTCCCATCCCTACCCTTTATATCTTCAGGCCACAGGGTTTACAGATAAGATGTTGCCTTGAGTAACTCTAGGCTACTGACAAGACTCATCTTTCTGTAAGTGTAGGAAAATGCTTTGGAGTTTCTCTTTTGAATCTTGATCGTGTAATGGTTAATTTTTATCTGTGTTTTCTTATTCTTTTGCACATACTGGTACAAATAAAACTCTTAGTGCTTTATGTTACCCAGTAGGAAGGCTAACGTAGAAAATACCAGTATTGTATTGACCATAGTTGTGGCCAAGACCAGCTGAAGCACTTTTGCTGACAGTCCAACTCCAGACATGCACTCCCAAGGACAGGAGGAAGGACATTGTCACTGGAGGGACCCTACTTGTGGAACTTGCTCTCTCTCTGGAACTCCAGCAGAGATATACTTAGTTAGCCTTCAGAGAATAGTACAAGTTCACCTTTTCTGCTAAGCCTTTGCTGGATGGGTCTAAACCAAGACAGTGTTTTCTTTTCCTTGCTCTTCTGATGGAAAGGTGGTTAGTTTAAGCTCTAATGTTTCTTGGAGATGACATTTATTTAAATCCCCCCTGGAGTTTCAATTAGATATTGCATTCTTCACATGGCATCTTTACACTGAATGGCATTGCCATGTGCTATTAAACAGCTGCCATTTTCCACCCCAGAGATGGCTGAATTTCAGTGCTGAGGAAAGTGATCCCTGGTGTGTATTAGCTTGCATTGCACGGTGCGATCATTTGGGATGGAAGCTGTTGTGTATAAGTGTAAATGTTCTGACCATGTATGATCAGGTATATTTTAAGAGACTAAATTTGAATTTTTTTGAACATAACAGGGTTAGTATTAGCACCTGAAGCGTTTGTCATCTCCAAACGTTTCTAATAACGAGGCACGGCTTCTAGTTAAAGACAAGTAACATGCCTCACACTGCCCTCTAGCCCCTCAGATGAAATAGGGGATTTTTTTTTTTTTTTTTGAGGAAGGGTGTAATTAGAGAAATGACAAAACCCTGCCACCAAGAGGACAGTGAAAGAGCCCAGGTAGCAGCAAAGGGCAGGGACCATGGAGAGAGAAGTTAAGGAGCCACTAGCCCAGCTGGGGCTAGGTGGGTCCCAGGCCCCCCGCTTTTTGGTGTGGAGAGGTGGGACTAAGAGGCGGGAGTATGGGAAAGAAGTGGCATAGCAGCAAGGGTGGGGGCTCCATGATGCGGGGGTGAGCGAGGGAAGCCATCCAGATCCATCAAGGAGAGACTAGGAGCTCCCAGCTCCTGCAGTAGTCCTCGGGGCGTTGCATCCTGCTCTCCCCTCCTCCTCCACTCAGTCCGCCTGTATCCCTGCATTCCCTGCTGCAGCAACGGCTCCCCCCGTTGCCCCCCCTCCCTGAATCCCATCAGTAGCAGCGGCTCCCAGGCTCAGCGCCGCTCTCTGCAGCTGTGCTCAGCGGCTGCTCCGTCCGCTAGGGCTGGGGAGGCCGCCATGTTGGATCCTGAGAGCCCAGCAGCAGCGGCCGCCGCCGCCTGTGGGTGTGAGTGAGGGGGGAGACCCGGGAGCCGGGCCGGCGAAGGGGAGGGGCGTGTGGAGGAGCAGGAGCCGGCGGAGCGGCAAGCGGGGCGCAGGCTGTGAGCCCTCCCTGCCCCCCGCCGGAGGAAGATGCCCTTAGCCCGGTGGGGCGAAGCCGGGGCAGCATCTCTCCATCCCCTGGATTGAAAACACCACCAGCAGCAGCAGCACTTATTAGCACCTGGGGGCCTTACATGTCCAGTATCTTCTAATCTCCTCCAGCAGGAGGGGGGACACCCCGCTCCCCAGGGCCGACACCCGGCAGGAGGACACGCACAGACATGGGAAGGATTTGACAGGGTTATTAGCCTGCCCCCCACCTTCCCTGGGTGGTGCTGGTATTTCGGGGGCTGGTTAGCGCCCACTCCACACACAGCAGAGAAGAAGGTGGGGGGATGAAGCCTTTTATTTTTGGGGATCACTGAAAAGCCTTAAAAGGAGACTCGTTGAGGAGGAGGAGAAAGGAAAAGCCTTCCTCAGACAGGACTTGGCTGAGCCCTGAGGAGGGGCTGCTTCCAGCGACCTGTTCCCCCCACCTTTCTGAAGAAATTGCCACTGATGCATTTACCGAGTGGTGCTGGAGGAGGTGGAGGTGGTGGGTATTTTGCAGCCCTTTCCCTCCCCTCCTCTATGCATTTAATTTTCTTCTTCCTTTTATATATTTTTCCTTCTGCTGCTCCTTCCTGGGAAGTGAATTGCTGATGCAAACTGAATGGGGCTTTTACACTTTAATGATGCAGTGGGATTCTTTTCAGGATTATGTTGCATGATTTGAATTTTGAATGAAGGAGAAGACCTTTTTAAATATATAAAAATATCTATTGCTCTATATATGATAAATTGGTGTCAGTCTTGGTTGAATTTCATTTTAATTATTATTATTTAAATGTCAAGAGTGACTATATATTTTTCTTTCTTTTTAAAAGTATTAAAATATTTTTTTAGGATAACTCTTTTCTTTCAAATATGTATATACTGTATATGTGTATGTGAGTGAAACTGACAGATTCAGTTTTCAGACTAGGAACACTGAGGTGGATTGTAAATTCAGCACCACCTTTGCTACATTGACATTTGTTTAAAAACATACGTTGTTTTTATTTTTTAACAATCCATTTAAAAGTTAGTTTTTAAAAAAAATTAATAATAATAATTAAAAAAGAAACCCCAATACAAACTGAAACAACCATGTCTGGAGAGGTGCGTTTGAGGCAGTTGGAACAGTTTATTTTGGATGGGCCAACTCGGACTAATGGGCAGTGCTTCAGTGTGGAAACCTTGCTGGATATACTCATCTGCCTTTATGATGAATGTAATAATTCCCCCCTGAGGAGAGAGAAGAATATTCTTGAGTATCTAGAATGGGGTAAGTCTGAACATATTTATTTTGTTTGCATCCTTACATGTTCACGTGTGCTTTGTAGTGTGTCACTATTGTATACATGTATAGCTGGGATCTGTTTATAGCCCATGTTTTATTCAAGAGTCTTATAATATCTATACTTTACAATTTTAATCATATTTATTACAATAATTTCACATTAGTTATCGCAGGTGAAGGTTTCACTAAAGATGAAAATTCATCTTTTGACACCACCAAATTCTGGCATGTGGAGTTTTTTTTGTTAGTTTTAGGCCTACCTAATGTAATTTTTTGCATTTGAAGCTTTTTAGGATGATGCTGGGTAGATCCCCTGATAGGAAAAAAGACAAGTGCACAGTTCTGTAACTTTTCTGTGCAATCAAATTTATGGTCTATTAAAGTAAAAAGCATTGATAGGAGAGAGGGGGGAAAAGCCAACCTTCTTAAATGATATATGCATTTGAAATGTCTGTTAAAATAGAGAAAATATGTCATCTGTTACCTAAGGTCATTGCTGACCTGAATATAATGCCTGGTTTCTGGTAGGGAAAATAAAGTTGGAAAGCAGAGTCAAGTGGTCTTCCTTTTTTCTTGCTATTTTGAGATTTAGCATAATAATAGACTGCTAAGAATTTTTAATGAAATAGATTAATGATGATAATTAGTGGCTGAACTTTCCTGAATTCATGATAGGGCAGGTTGTCCTGTTTTTTCTTCATCTAAATATAGATGTAGCACAGAAGATACAGTCTCACATAAGAATCCTGATGAGGACAGTTACTGTATGTGACCTTCAAGCTTCAAAGTCATGCTGTACTTTTAAATTGAATTTAAAATTTTTATCATCTATATTTCACAAAATGTACATAAGCAGACTGCTGTATTTAAGAATACCTTTCCAATCTTCATAATTAGCATTGTATACGTTAAACAGCTAACTGGAATCTTCATAATGAAGTCACTGAAGGAAGATTATTGTTGGGTCAGTTATCAGTACAGATCTGCTTAGTATGTTTTGTTTGCTAATTTTATTTGTGTGCTCTTTCTTATATTCATACTGACATCTAAAGAATATCTGACTCAATAATTGAAATTCTTGAACTCTTCATAATTATATTGGTGTTGTGCTTTTATTAACCTAAATAGCAGAATATAACACATTTTGACAAGCTGAAAAGGTAATTTTTTAATATTTTACTAATTTTAGAGTATGAATTCTTACTGTGACAGATGTTTGCCATATTCTCTGACAAGGAATGTTTTTTTTTAAATTTAGTGGCTCCAAAGAAGTCTTACATTGGAGAATTTATTGTGCTAACAAGGGTTCATTGGTTCGGCAAGTTGATATTCTGTAAATAGATTAAACATATCAATGGGAGCGGGATAATTGAGTTTTTAGAACTTTCCACATTGATTGCTGGTACTTACATCATGCAGTGATAGTCACTCTGACTCTGTCATCCTAAGATTCTGACAGTGATTGCAGATTTTTACATTACGTTTGTGAGGGATCTACTAGATTACTTTTAATAGTGCAAACACAAATCAAATGCTGTTTTGGAAAGACTGCAATAAACAGTCTTGTATGCCTGTTTATGTAACTATTTTCTGCTTCACAACCCTTTTCTCCTCCCCTTGCAAGAGCTCCACACCAAAGACTCTCTCCACTTGAGGCTGAATTTCTACATTGTTTATAGGCAAGGGTCTGCCAAAGCACTGCCATTCTGATTTTTAAATTTCAAATGGGTTTGTCAAGGGTTGGTTAAGAGTGAAAAGTTGCAGCAGTGTCCTCTGATACTGAGGCACAAGGGGGGTGACTTATGAAATGAGGCCCTTACCCTGCAAACTACTCATGTGAGTAGTCCTTTCTCAAGTAAGTATTCCCACTAACTTCACTAACTACTCACATGAGTAAGGGTTTGCAGGGTTGGGTTGTTATTGAGATATTATATTTAGGTATTAGAATGTGTAATAAAGTGTTACCTGGTTCTTTTTTGTAAGGACACACTTATCAGTTCAGAAAAGGGACAGTGATAGTGGGTGGAGATGGGGGCAGTTACACGTGTTTAATGTCAGAGGCACCATTGGGATAGTGGTCTGAGCATGGGGCTGGCAGCCAGGAAATCTCATTCTCCTTCTGGCTCTGTCAGTGACACATGCAAGTCATTTCACATCTCTGTTTCAACCTCTCCATTTTGTGGATGGGGAATGTAATATCTACTTTTCTCTTGGGGAGTTGAGAGAGCTACAGTTTGTAAATCACTTAGAGCTCCTCAGATGAAAAGTGCTATACAAATGCAAAGCATTTGAATCTATTTTTTCATCGGTGGACTAAAATTGATTAGGGGCCAGATCCTGCTTCCATTGGAAGTCCACAAGGTGCTGTGTGGGTGCAGAAATCCACTAGCAAAGAGCATTTTGCAAGATTGGGACCTAAGGCCCTGTGACTTGTCCCATCAAAATTAGTGGGGCTACTCATGATTATAAAGTTAAGTGCATGTGTATTGCAGAATCGAGGCTTTGTATATTTTTAGCCTATTATTGAGCACAAGCTATGAACATTTAAAAAAAAAAAAAAAAAAAAAAGGTAAAAAGCCTCCTCCAAGTTGTACCATCATGTTTGAAGGTTTCAATAATGTCTTTCAAATTTCATTTAAAAAAATCTTAGTATATGAAGTTACAGAGAGTGTGTGTGTGTGTGTGTGTGGGGGGGGAATAGTCAGTAAACTTCCAGTTTTTATGCACTCCTACAAGTTAAAAACGTGAATAGATTTTTGGAGAGGGTGAGGAGAAGAGTTGGGATTTGGGGTTTAAAAAAATTGCTTCAGTAATGAGTCTTTGTATGTTAAATTTCATGCCAGGTTGAATATTTATAGTGGAGTGCTAAACTCTTGGAAAAGGGTTAGGAGGAGGTTTAGAATGGAAAAGTTGACATAATCTTAGCAATAGCAGTATTACTACAGCTATATTTAGTTAAGAATGTTGCTGTTCTTGTACTTAGCTAGTCATTGGATCTTTTAGGTCAGTTCTTTGAAATATGTTATCTGTTCTTATTCAATACTATGATTGCTACATTGCTTCACTTTATAAGTAATAATGGACATCTTAACCAGGTTTTTCAGCTTTCATTTTGGATTGCTGTGGTGAATTTAACTTGCTAAACTGGGGGGGGGGGGAGAGGAAGCTAATTTCAGTATAACTAGCCTGTGTTTTAATTTTTATTTAGCTTTCCATCTTTTTTTCATCATGGTAAGAGTCAGAAGAAGAACCTGAAGTATCAGGCTAATTATTTTGTGATTTAAGAATCTGTTTTTGTTTTAAATCCTAGGTTAGACTTAAAATAAAACTTCTTTTCCCCATGTATTCATATTTTATCAATGATATGATATACAATGTAATATGGCTTGCTTATATATTAATTTATTTCTGTCATGTAATAAAGACATCACACTGACTGTTTCCATGAATGAATCATGTAAATGAGTTCTGAGAGTTAATCAGCATGAATCTTGGAAATAAATGATATAGCTAGACTTGGTCCCACTCTGTGTACTGTGTGCGCAAACCAGTTTTAGTTTTGATGGTCAATTGTATTTCTGGTTCAGACTAGAGAGATTCTCTAGTTGCAGCAACTGGAGCCTGCCAGCAGGAGAGACTGAGAATGCCAGGCATGTTGTTTTTCTTTTCTACAACAGCATTGGTTGTCATTGATGCTTGCAAGCCTGGGGGGTGATGGTAATGCAGGCCAGGATGCAGGGGATTAGGAGAAGAAAAATAGTAGTAAAGAGAAGGTGTTTATTTAAAAAAAAAAATCAGGTTTATAAATATGTTTTTGCTCTTCATTTTTTAAATACTTTCTTATAGTGAGATTGATTTGGAATAGTCTCTTAAGAAAAGTGAAGAGAGTCACATTGCTTGGGATACTTTAAATCTAGATCAAAGAAAGCCTTCCAAAATATACAGGAGGGGGAAAAAAAGCACTGACAGAGGAATGAAGTAGATGACCGTGTAAAACTCTTTCATCTGTAACTTGTATGAGAAATATAAAATGATTTTCACTACCATTTTTTCCCCCTGTTTCTGACAGGTGAAGTTTACTTTCCTCACTTTATTTTTAATGACATAAAATGATTATGGGTTTTTTTGTGCGTGTGTGCGCATCAGCATCATTGATGATGGCAGCCCAGTTTTTGGAATGTAACTGTTGCCATTGAGACTGGAAAAGGGATGTGTATCTTTTTAAAGGTTTAAACTTCTGAACAGCTTGATTAAGATAAATGCACATAGAAATATGAGAGAATGTATGGCTTGTTTTTTGTTTTAGTTTTAGTTTTTTAGATAATTTGTTTTTTAAAAAAAACAAACGAACCTTCTTTCTGTGTCTCAGATGAGTTGTTCAATACTTTGTAGGTCATGGCAAAAATAACAGGAGTTGTCAGGTACAGTTTACTCATGTTTGTGTTGTATGTACAAGCAAACCTGATAATTCAAACAAAAAAACCCCAGTACTACAACAACAAATCAACCAAAAAACAAAACAAACCCCTTAATCAGACCTCACTTCTCTGCAAAGACAGACTAGTTGACCATTTTAGTTAGGTCTTCTGTTACTAAGAGTTCATTGTTTTTATAAAATATTCTCCAATATAATTGGTAATATATAAGCTATTAGAAATAATTAAAAATAAATTATACTTTTCAAAATAAATTACATTCTCTCAGGAATTATCCTTAAGTGTGTATGTTTATTCACTTAGGACCCAGTCTTTAGTCTAATTGAAATTAATAAAAATGTTGCTACGAGCTTCAGTGAGAGCAGAATTAGCTAAGGAGCGCTAAGGCTTCAGTTGAGCAAGGTAGTTAAACAGGTGAGGTGCCTACATTTAATCACGAGTTGTTACATTGACTGGGGGGGGTAGGGGCTGAGTATGGGGGCTATCTGTGCGGAGCCCTTGCAGGATTGGAGCCTAATTCACAAATTTCTGGAGCATAATTCATAATGGATCCCCTCACCAGTCATTCATATGAATTATCAAGGTTCAGTTTTATTTGTTATACATTTGGAATTTCAAATGTCTCTTGTATGCCAAATAAAGGTTTCTGTCTTGCAGTTGTATCTTTTATCAGAGTAACTTGTGAATTTCTATATCAAATTACTTTTTATAAAGTATAAGTGAATTTAGTGTACGTGACAGTGAGAACAATAATAGCAGCTTGAGCCATCTTGTATTATAAACCATGTAAGCTTCTAGCACAACTCTTTTCTGTCTTGAGTATAGATTACCAATTATGGTAAACAAGGCAATAATTACTCTGTGGTCAAATGAACTATGAGACTGCCAAACTCATTTTACTTACCTTAGTTTAGGATTTTAAGTCAATCTGCCAAAGAGTAATGTATTAACCCACTAAGCTGTCACCTTGAGCTTGCATATTTAAGAAATTGGCTATCCCAAGACTTTAATTTCTAGACTATTGTATTTGTTTAAAAAATACCTCAGAATTTATGAGCAGGTCATCTGCATTTGCAGCTATTCAAGGGCTGCATGGTGGGCTCTTTTTGGAGCTTTTGTGTAGTGGGGGAGTGTAGATTGAAAGATTTTGAGAGCTGATTGTTTTGATTTGAAAGGAGTACAGCTCTGTTTGATGAATGAGAACAGCACACTAGCATTTAACACATCATCTTCAGGAATTAGGAATTCTTTTATTCCATATGGAAATTCTTAGCATGCTTTGGCTTAACAGAAATGAAAGGAGAAATATAATTATCTGAGATATTATGCTAACTGTGTCATAATCCTCATGACATGATTAATAAACTAATCAGGATAAAACATTTTTCAGGCTAAAGTGTTAATCCGTTTATTTTATTTGTGGTATAAAATCATGATTTGATTTTTAAATATTCTGCTCGGACTGTTTAAAGATGTCTGTACAAATCCTTAACATCTGTGGGAGGTAGGTGCAATTTAATTTACAATGCAGTATATGTATCAAAATTAAACTCTTCCTCCGCCCCCCGCCACACACTACCCCAAATATACATTATACTAAACTACATCTTTTATATCCTATGGTACATAAATAATTCACAAAGATATAGTGCTAGAAGGTTAATGGGCTTATTTTGCTCAATATATTAAATAATTTGAGCTATGTTTTTCAGCAGACTGAGAGGCCCTGCCTCTTTCCTGTTTGCAGGTACAATTTGCACTCACGTATTGGCCCCTGCAATATGAACTGCAGCTGCAAAAATGAGTAACTTCACTTCTAACCATTTGATTTTCACCCATGGTTGGGTAATAATAGGTAGTAATAGGTGCAACTGTTCAGATTTGCTACTGCTATTCAGATGGAGGTGCAAAACTCCACGCACAAAATGGATGGAGGCCCTTCTTCAAATTACCCCTCTCCCTTGTCTTGCCTGATCTATTGATTTAGAATCCCCAAGTAACACTCTGAAATTTAGTAGGTTCTTGACCTAAGATCAGGCCCAGTATTATCAGTATTACTGCTTTGGGAACCCCATGGGGGCATGGCAGTGACAATAACACTCACACTCAGGGAAAACCTTCTGTAATTGTAAAATTTTTATTATTAAAATGATTAGTCCAATAAGTAAACCAATCCAGACAAGTAAAGTGATGTAATACAATGCTGTTAAGACAGCCAGTACCATTATAGGTATATACTCACTCTATCGTTGGGAAGAGTTCTGGAAGTTGAGACCAATCATAGTCTGACTCGGGCACGCCGATGAAGAACTTCCAATGGCCGTACCTGAGACCAGGGTGTTTTATAGACCTTGATGGTTCTCAGCCATATGTATTCATAGCTCATCTCTCCTTTACCATATTTTAACTTCCTCACTCACATACTGTTATCCTGTAGGTTAGTACATTAATGAAGATAAATTCATGAACGTATATATCAGTTGTATTACTGTGGTTACCAGCAGTTAAGCATTTGCTAATGTTCCCTCCAAAAATACTCTAAAACTGGTTCATATTGCCTTCTTGCAACACTGTTTATTGTTTTGTAACAGTCACAAAAGTTTTATGCCATCTCATAACTTAAGATCACTGTTAGTTTGCTTACTTATGCCAATGTATTGAGCAACTACTCTTACTCAGGCTGTAAGGCCTTATACTTATGCTAACTGCTTAAGCTATTCTTGTAGGTCAGGGGTCGGCAACCTCTGGCACGCGGCTCGCCAGGGTAAGCACCCTGGTGGGCCGCGCCAGTTTGTTTACCTGCCGCATCGGCAGGTTTGGCCGATCGCGGCTCCCACTGGCCGTGGTTCGCCTCCCAGGCCAATGGGGGCTGCGGGAAGCGGCGCGGGCTGAGGGATGTGCTGGCCGTGGCTTCCCGCTGCTCCCATTGGCCTGGGGCATCGAACTGCGGCCAGTGGGAGCCGCGATTGGCCGAACCCTCTGGACGCGGCAGGTAAACAAACTGGCCCGGCCCGCCAGGGTGCTTACCCTGGCGAGCCGCGTGCCAGAGGTTGCCAACCCCTTTTGTAGGTTTAGGCCTATAGGTCTCTTGTGTTCTGCTATCAATTTCTTATCCCTTTGTTTTATTATTACTGCTATAATTACTGTATGGCTATGCTTGTTTTTTAGAGGATGATCTATACATTAATGTTTACCTTGAGGCTAGTTCTTTTCATAGTATTAGCCAATATTTTAACATCCTGAATTAGAGTTAAAAACAGCAGTAATCTATTTTGCCATAACTATGATCAATCTGTATAGAAAACATACAGAAATAATTAGTTGCCGTTGCCAAGCAGCAAAACATAGATAGTGAATGGACTATTTCAGTGCTGCGTAGAGTAGGCATTTGAGACTGTGGGTTAGAAATCTTATATGGTATTCTGAAGATTGTAATGTTAGAACACTGCCTTGGTTTTGTCTTTTTTGGGGGAAAACTTCCATGAGTATATTATTTACATTAGTTTAAACAGATTTCCTTTTTCTAGCTGAACATTTGGAATATTTTGTTCCTTTCTTGTCCAAGTTACCTCCACATACTTGTTTTCTTAAAATCCTAATTAAGCTTGGGAATGCTACTGATGTGGACAAAAATCTTTAAAAACTGCAACTGATTTAGGTCAGTCATGTGCAACCTTTTGCTAACTGCAGGATTTTTATTTCAAATAGTTTAAACATGATATTAGGCTTAATAATAAATGCAAAAAACCTCTATTCAGACAGGTCAGTTTACTTTATTCCTAGTAATAGTCTAATAAGGCTTACTAGCAGTTACCATGGATAAAATCCAAATGAGTTGCACCCAGACTCTTAAGACTTTGTTTCATAAATCTTCCTTATCCATATCCAGATTTGCAGTTTCATTTAAGTTAGTTTGTTACACAACTTAGTTAGACCTCTTTTATTCTCAAGGATTAACTTTTTGATAGGTAAGAAGGTACACAGTTCTCCACCGCTCTTAGCACCTATTTAAAAGATTTTGAATTGCAGCCCTACTTATATTGAAAACTATATATTTTTAGGCCATATTGAAACTAAAATCTTACATGAAATAGTAATTTTTGCATTTCAGCTGTAATTTGATCATAGTTTTATTATTAGAATTTTATGGCAACTGTTCACATAATGTATTACTGGTTGTTGAGAGAGGAGGACAGGTTAAATTATTGAAGAAAAATTAAATGTTTGAAAAATGTTGTGCAACCATTTTTGTTTCTTATTTTGAATTTCAGATTTTGTCTATAGTAGTGGTTATGCTTAAAGTGCTCCTAATTATTGTTTTTCTTTATCCTGTGAAATTCTAAGCAGTTTGAGGCCTTGATTAGAATGTGTCTTATTAGGTCAGGATCTGAGAAATACATTTTCATTACTGGACCTGGTCAATGGCAGTTTCTCTAATATTTCTGGTATAAAGTTAAAATCCCCATTGGAAGGGCCTCTCCCCACCATTGCTACCATCACCTCCTTCTCCCCAGTTACTGAAGCTAAGATTTCATATAACCCATATGTATCAGCAACCCCATCCAATCATCTGATCTACTTGCCCCACTCTTACCTCATCCCTCACCTCTCTCCATAATGTGTCCCTCTTTGGTTCATTCTCTTCATAATACAAGCATGTTTTAGTCTCTATGAAAACAAAAACCACCTTTGACCTCACTTGCTTCTCCAGCTGTTGCCCCATTCTTTCCCCTTCTTCATCTCTAGGCTCATTGAACATGCTGTCTGCAGTTGCCATATCAAGTTCCTTTCCTCAAGCTCCATCTTAGATCCTTTCCCTTTCTCAATGCCCTCTACATCCACTCTAGGTAATTTCATTCATAAACATAGCTTAAGCTATCATCTGTAGGCTGATAGCTCAGAGATATACCTATCCACTCTTCTATCCAAACCAAGATCTCAGCCTGTCCTCCTGATCTCTGATGAATTTCCAGCTATCAACTCCTTCTCAACATGGCTGAAACTGAGCTCTTGATCTTCCTGTTCCCCCTCCCCAACCCTTCTGTACTTTCTCAGTCACCATGGACAGCAGCACCTTCCTCCTTGTCACTCATACTTGTAACCTGGTCATCATCTTTGACTTGGCACTTTCCTTAGACCCACACAACCAGGCCATGTCTAAATCTTCTTGCCACTTCTTGCACGGTGAAGACCATTGTAAGGAGAAGTATGTGGCAATTGTGGCAGGAGATATTGAATGGCGTTTATGCATTAAAACACTATCTGTATTCATTGTTGAATTAAATTATAGTGCATAGCTCTCCTTATGTTTATACAAATACATAAGTATTACAGATATCATGAAAGTGATAAAATTGTCACTGTTTAGATGTCCTGGTGATAAAGCTCTTTAAAAATAACTAATGTAATGATAGATAAGAATTTCAGAATGTACTTGTGTGCCAGGGAACATCTGTTCCATTTTTATAAAAGTTAAGAAAATGGTCTCTCTTGGTATGTAGTGGATAGGAACAACTAGTTTCCTAACATGTAGGAGAGATACCTCAGCATTGTGATCAGTCTTTTGTAGTCCTTTGTTCAGGCAAAACATTGACTTTTTCAGTCTGCTTAGGCTGATTTAGAATGTTGCCATTTCTGAATCTATGAATGCTTCTCCCATTTGGTTTTTATTTTTAGCTGGTACTTCATTAAATATGCTACTAATAATACCAGTTTTGGTATGGACCTGTGCATACCTACTTGATATTTCCAGTTTTGAGTCCCATAATTCACTGAACAAGCCTCCATCTCTCCTGTGCTGATTGCCAATAAATTTGCTGCTACACCTCTACCCTGATATAACGCTGTCCTCAGGAGCCAAAAAATCTTACCGCGTTATAGGTGAAATCGTGTTATATCGAACTTGCTTTGATCCGCCAGAGCGCGCAGCCCCGCCTCCCTGGAGCGCTGCTTTACCACGTTATATCTGAATTAGTGTTATATCGGGTCGTGTTATATTGGGGTAGAGGTGTATATTGCTCCATCATTTGTCTCTTTTGACTTCAGGTTTTGCCTTTTTAGTGTTTCCATAGGTATTTGAAAAGTAACTTCTGCTGGTTAATTCGTAATCTGAAATCTTTGATTGTCTCTTGCTAGGTCTAGATGCTTCTGCTGAGCTTCCTTATCAACACTAGAGCTTAAAACTCTATTTCAAAATCCCATACTTACTTTCAGAGACCTCTTAGTGTTAGATAGGAAGCATCTCTACATAGCTGCTGCATAATCTCTATATTTCCCTGCATAATTCAGGTGTTTTAAGAACTGAAAACTGATTGAAATGTCTTCAGAGCTTATTAAAATCAAAACTGATTTCAGGGTATGTAGATGTGGCCGTCCTTATCCAAATGTTAAGGTTTTTAGAGACCAGAGAGAAATGGTAATTAAAAAACCTATTAGTTAAAGAAATCGGCATTGTAATGAGGAAGGTGGTGGATGAACACTTTTGTGATCTGGGTTGCACAATGGTTACAGATA
Source organism: Emys orbicularis (assembly GCF_028017835.1). Lineage (NCBI taxonomy): Eukaryota > Metazoa > Chordata > Testudines > Emydidae > Emys > Emys orbicularis. Next base: position 161,519,457 of record NC_088685.1, on the reverse strand, counting down.
ATAATGTTAGTACTTTTGGGACACCACTGTCCCATGGTACTTGCAGCTCTCCCTCATTATAGCTGTTTCCCCATTTACCACACTCCCTTTTGTAGTGAAATGCTCTGTTGTTTAAATATTGTGCCAAGTCACATTCATGTCAACAAGTGGGACAAATAGAAACTGGCATTCTTCTTCTTGCTTGCTAGTGCAGTGTTGGTTTAGCTGCTTTTTTCTGCCATTGTGAGAACTATACTAGGCTTTTTTTATATGGTTTTGAGTCACAATTTTTGCCATGTCCAGCTTATACTGACTGAGGTAACACTCAGTGAGAGTTTTCAGATTCCCATAGGAATAGCTGGACTCTCTGTTCCATAAATGGTATACTTTGTAAGTATGGATAGAATTCCAAAGAAGGGTTATTTCATGTCAATAATAGTTTTTTGCAAAAAATATATGTCTATGTATTCATGTGTTCTGTAGCCTGAAGGCAGTTACCTAAAATAGTTCTTGAACACACCCAGAAAATCTGAGTTTTAGCATTTCAGATGGAAAGTGCCACAAGGCAGTTGTGCAGAGATAAGAAATTTTTTTTTTTAGCCTGTTTGCCTTAGATATAGCTCAATTGAAAAACATTGATTCTTGTCTTAGCAGACTTGGAGCAGCTGTGTTATTTCCCCCAGCCCATGAAAAGCACTTGATGAACTATGCTATTCTGTCTTGGGATAATTTGAAAGAGTGTCTTTTATAATCTCAGCAGTGTCTGACACAAAAGACATTTTTGTTATTCTTGTCATGATTTGATCTGTTAGAGGCAAGTTATGGAAGCAGCTTTCTTATACAAATAGAGGGAAGTTTATGGAGAAAGCTACACTTTTTATTGTCATTTTAGGCATCATATTTCAATTTTTTATTTTATTTTTTTACTGTGCATTTGTTCCCCCCCCCCCCCCCCCCCCATGCCTAGAAAACCACCTTTGGCTAGAGAAATAGTAGGTCTGTTTTAAACTTCAGTGGCATCTGCCAAAGTTATTTATTAACTCTTTATGAAAAAAATTGGCCAAACTATCTTTAAAAATTGTCTAGTGGGTTTTAAAATTTTTTTGGTACCTTACCTGCTTTCTTGCAGTCTGTAAAACTGAGGAATGATGGAAATCTTGTCAGGGATGAAAATTCAGACTCGTATATTAACAAACAAACAATCCTCTATATGAAATCATGGCTGCTAAGAAACAGCAGTGTATGGTACGTTATGTTATGAAGTTGTCTTTTTTTGTGTGTGTTGTTTTTCATTGTCTTGCAGTAATTTTATGTGCAGTTTAACTACATAAGTAGATAGATTTGTGTTTGTGTATGGATCATGCACGGCCTTAGGCAATCGCTGTAGAGCTTTTCTTGTGAAGTGGGTGAGGAGATGACTAAAAAATATCTCCCTTTTATGAGTTTAGCTGAAATGCTTGTTTAAACACCTGGATAGGGAGCATTAATTCTGAAACATAGTTTGTTTGGGGGGGGGGCGCGAGGGAAGTAGGGGGGAAAATAACATTGCATAAAACTTTACATGCTTTTTCCAATTTTTTTTTCCAGTAATTTCTGAAAGGATATGGCTTTTGCTTGGTGGCCATTAGTAATTCTGGTAACCTGGCAATGAAGAAAAATTCTGCTTCCTATTGGTGTTGACACACACCTAATTACAGTCAAAAGAGTTATTAATAATGATGCTGGTTCACTTTAGCTGTATATACTTGTTATGTGTTAGATTGGGAGTGGAAGCTGGGGACCAGCTGCTCTCTGTAGCATCATCTCTTGCTTCCCCCATGAATATCTGCATAGATATCCCATTGAGAATTAATTCTGCCAGCATTAACCACTGCAAAGTCCCTTCCATTCAGGGCCAGCCTTAGGGAAAATGGTGCCCTGGGTGAACTTTCTTTGGTGCCCTTTATGTACTACTCACCCAGCAATGGGTGGCCACTCAGCAGGCAGAGCGGCAGCAGGTCGAGTGGTGGCGGAGTTGCAGGTGTCATGCTACTTGGCTCCTGCCCCACAGCCCCCTTTATCCCCTCCTCCTGCCTCCCAGGTGGGCACAGGTCTTCTGCAGCCTCTTGACCACGTTACTATGCCCCTGACGACAGCACCCTGGGCAGTCTCCCATGTCACCAGCCCTGCTTCCATGACTCCTACTGTAAAGCTATCTGACTGATTTAGCCAAGAGCAGCATCTTTGTGCTGGAGCTGTACTGTCTGGGGAAAAGAGGGAAGGACCAAATAGGGCATGGAGGTGTTGAACCTTTGTGTTGCCTCATCCTGCCCCCGTGGATGTCAGGGTCTCCTCTTTCTGAGATGCCTGGGGAGCTACAGAGTTGGGTGATCATATTTCCATCTATTTTGTGCTCCCTAAAATTCCCACTTGAGTGGACACATCTTCCAGGAAATACCTTGAGATTAATCCTTTGAACTTTATGTTCACCTCCCCATTAGGTTTCCCATAAAAGAGAGTGATACAGCCCCAGGGTCTTTTGCCCTCAGAATGCTGTAGAATCACGAATCCTTAGCCTGGACTACTGTTGATCACATGGTTGTCACCCTGTCAGAGTCAGTGACTAGTTGGTTTAAATCCAAAACTATTGGCGAGAGAGAGGCAATCATGCAAAATTGTTTTAAATCACATGTCCTTGTTCTGGCCAGTTAGCCTCTTTTGTCAAGAGGGTAAAAAAGATATTTAACCATATATACAGTCATGATATTAATCCCAAATGCCTCTGTTTCTGCAACTACCGCATAAGCTGCAAACTATGGAGTAAATTGTTCCGGTATCTCACAAGCAGGATGTATTAGATTCTAAAACACAAAGAAATTTGTGAGTATTGCAGTACTGAACTGTCAATAAAAACTTGATATCACATACACAAAAATCACATTACAGTTTAACTTGCCTAATTTATTTGTATATTATCTTATTTAAGAAGTAATATTGTTAGATGTTTAGACTGTCACTTTTAACACGCTCATCTGCAGCAAAATCAAATATTAGCTCTCAATCTGAGAGCTATTTAAGCTAGTCTCTTTTAATAAATGAGAATGTTGATAAAACACAGCTAAAGTCTTTAACAACTTGGCTCACTTGTGAGGTATGGTACAGCTTCTTGGTTCTCTCCTCCACCCCCAAGTTTAAGGAAATAATTTCTTGTAACAGAACATTTATGTGTCTATCAAAGGTAGACTAGGTCAATTGGATGGGGCAAGTAATTTTTTTATGAGAAAGTAAAATAGTTTTGTATCATTATAACCATTCTAATACAGACAGTTGAGTAATCTGAGCTGGTAAATTTTCATGACAGTTTTCTAATGTTAAACTACCAGCTGTATTTGTGTTAATTTAGTTTTTCAGTTTTGTGCTCTTAAACTTGTCTTGTCCAGTTCTCTTTCTCTCGGTCTCCCTCTCCGTGTCAGAGAACATCAGCGCTGTGAAAAGAATGCTGTGGCAGGGTGGGAAGGTCAATCTGTACTGATATCATAGCGTCAAGGGTACAAAAATCATTTCCTGTGGGACAGGGCAGAGGAAAACAGCACCAGGGAGAATATGGTGAATGAAGTAATTCTGGCAAAGCTACAAGGATTTCTCCATGGTGTGCTGACCATTGTTTTTGATAATCCTTTAGGGGGCCTGTCTTTGCTCTCATTGAAGTCTATGGCAGAACTCCCATGGTCTTCAATGGGAGCCAGTTCAGGCACACCAAACTACAGTAATGTCTTTAGTATTAAACAAGATAGACTCCCCATTGATTATTGCAAATGTTTGATATTTAAAAATGTATAGTGTAAATGTTCTGCATTGACTAATAACCTGCTTATGTCCTCTACCCCCTTTGATCAGTATTTTAAAAAAATCAATACAGCTAACTAACGGAAGTACAGGCGTTGAAGTACTGTACTATAGTGTAGCCAGGCTCACTAGTGGATCTTGGAGGCCAGTTTTTTTTACTTTATAGAAAAGATGGACTGTATAAAAATATATGCTAGTAATTGGGACAATTTTTTCGTGTTTATAGTTTAAATAGCATGAGGTGACTTATCGCTGTGGGAGTCAAAATTGTGACTCATATTGGTAAGAAGAAGGCAATATCCGTGAGCCAAATTCTGCTCTTCATTGCACAGATGTAAATGTGGAGTTATGTCATTGATTCCTCAGGAATTACTTTGCATTTAAACTGATGTAAATGCAAGCAGAATTTGGCCTTGGTCTGTAGCATTACAACGCAAAAATTCTTGTACATCATCATTTTGGCATCTTTTCAGAGACAGAATTTTTTGAAAGGGATATTATCAAGTAGTTGCAAACCATACATTTAATTTGATTGTTAAAATAAAAAAGAGGGGAATAAAGTGGGGGTTACAAAACCAGATAGGAATAGAAATGTCATTACATTTGGAGGGGAAAAAAGTCATTTTTTGGGGGAGTTTTAAACATTCATTTGTAAATGTTCTGAACTGAAACAGCAGCAATATTGGAAACAGAATGTGAAAATGACTAATTTAGTTTCCAAGCAGAGTTAAGTGCTAAGGTCTGAACAAACATTATAAACAATACAGAAAATAAATCAGATTGTTAAAATAGAATTTATGTTAAATCTAAGGTAGTATTAGTGTCACATAAAGAAGTTTAGTTTTTTAAATCTATTTTCACCTTCTCGTCTCCTTTCAAATCTGTTAAACCAAATAAACAGAAACAGAGGAGTCACTTAGGAACCACACTATTTTGATATTAATTGATATCCTTTTGTGAGTTGTGTATACATTCTTGAGCTCTCTGCATCTAGAGAAATTGTCAGGGAGAAAGTTGTGGACAGATAATGCTTTACACTTGAGTATAGTGCCTTTTTGTCTAAATATCAAAAAGTGCTTTATAAAGGTGAGTAAGTATTATCATGCCCATCTTGTATGTGGAGAAACTGAGACACCTCTGAAATATCTCACCTTTTAGGAAATGATTCTACAGAAACTCGACACGGTGAACCCAAGTTGTTTCCTGGCCTCTGTGCCTTCTTCCCATGGATCTTCCGCATGGGAGTGGATACGCTAGACCAGTGGTCCCCAATGCGGTGCCCGCGGGTGCCATGGCGCCCGCCGTGGCATTTATGTGCGCCCGCCTAGTGCCCAGCAGGGGAGAGAAGCTGCAGCCCCACGCCTGCCGAGGACAGAGAACTCCGGGCTGCAGGCTGCGGGCGCCGGTGTTCTCTGTCCCCGGCAGGCGTGGGGCCGCGGCTTCTCTCCAGCTTCTCTCCGCGCTGCCCAGGACTGCCAAAAAAAAAAGGCGGCTCGGACTGCTGCCACCCAAACTGCCAAAGCGCAAAAAAACCCCAAAAAACACCCGCCCGAACTGCCGAAGCGGGGGGAAAAAAAAAACTCGCTTGGATTCTGCCGCCCCAAGAATGGACGGAATGCTGCCCCGTAGCATGTGCCGCCCCAGGCATGTGCTTGCTGCACTGGTGCCTGGAGCTGGCCCTGTATGTGAGTATTCTTCCGCTGCACTGATACTGCTGTTTTCTTGTGCTTTGCAATTTATTATTTTTTTAACATTTTCCCCCAAAATGAGTGGTTCAAATAAAAGACAACATACATATTATTTCAAAGGGAAATGTGTTTGCTTATTGTTACTTACTGTTGCAGTGCCGAAAAAACATAATGTCGAATGCCATTTCCAAACTGATCACGGCTCTTTTAACATTAGCCATCCACTTAAATCTGAGTTGAGAAAGGTTTGATTTGAGTTGATTAATTTTCTTCTATCTGCCCAGCAATCTGTTTTCACTAGACAAGTGGTAAAGTCTAAAAGTGCTACTATTGCTTCCTTTAAAATTGCTCATCTGCTCACAAAGAAGAAAAAACCCTTTCAAGATGGTGAATTGTTGAAGGAAGCAATTTTGACTGGTGCTTTTGATTGCCTGTTTCAAGGATTTCCTAACAAACATGGGATTTTGTCGGCAATACAAGATTTGCAGTTATCAGACAACACAGTTACGAGAAGGATACATGCAATTTCTAGCGACATGCAAACTCAGGTAAAGGATGACTTGGAAATATGTGACTGGTTTTCACTGCAGTTCGATGAGTCGACAGATATACCGGATACAGCGCAGTTGGCAGTTATGGTGAGGATGGTATTTGGTGACTTCACCGTAAAAGAAGAGTTACTAAAAGCATTGCCTATGAAAGGGCGAACAAAGGGTGAGGACATCTATAATTTATTCAAATCATATGCAACATCAATTAGTATGCCACTACACAAGCTGTCTGCGATCACCATTGATGGGGCACCAGCAATGATGGGTAGCGCCAATGGATTCATTTCACTCTGCAAGAAGAATTAATCCTTTCCGAACTTTGTCTTATCATTGCATTATCCACCAAGAAGCTTTGTGTGTCAGAGTTCTTTCTTTTCAACATGTCATGAATGTCGTTATTAAAATAATTAACTCTATTCAAGCGAAACCTTTGCAACACCGACTTTTTAAGGCCCTGTTGGAAGATGTTGATGATAAACAATCTGATCTTATCTTGCATACAGAAGTACGATGGCTGAGCAAAGGTAAAGTTCTTGCATGTTTTTTAAGTCTAACTGAAGAGATCAAAGAATTTCTGAAGTCCACAAATCAGAACTTCGAGCAACTAGAAGACTCCAGCTGGTTAATGGACTTGACTTTTCTTGCCGACATCACTGACAAATTGAACATTTTAAATCTTGAGATCCAGGGAAAAGACAAACGTGGTTCAAATGATAGGTTCTGGAAAATAATTCGAAGCAAAACTGACCTTGTGGATGTCACATATGAAGACGAAGTCTCTCGTACATTTCCCAAGTATGAAGAAAATGGTATGTGACAGTGATTTTAACCCATCACCATTTATTCTCCACATTCAAACACTTCTGGAACAATTTGAAAAGAGATTTCAACAGTTCACCATCATTGAGCCTGTAGTTGCCTTTCTTATGATTCCTTTTACTTGCTAAATAGAGGTAACAGAAATGGCTACATCAATTGCGAGTCTCATTCAGGTAAGAACAGAAGATGTGAAACTGGAGATTTTGGACCTTCCAAATGATATTGTTCTAAAATCCTGCACAACAGATGAAAACTTTTGGAATCTGGTTGACCGAAAAAAGTTTCCTGCCTTAAAAAATGTAGCATACAAAATAAAATCTTATTTCACTTCCACTTATCTATGCGAAGTTCTGTTTTCAACAATGAACGTCATAAAATCAAAATACAGATCTCAACTTACAGATGCCCATCTTGACGATTGCTTACGAATGGGAATATCATCCTACTCTCCCAACTAGGAAAAATTGGCTGAAGAAATGCAGTGCCAAAAATCATACTGACTTTATTAGAAAAACCATGTGAATTAATTATACCTATTTTCCATTAAGTGCTGATGAGTGCATATGATTAACTTTTGTTTAACTTTTTTTCATATTTGTTTGTTTATTGAAATGCAGATACAAGTAATAATACAAGGAATATTTTTAATTAACCATAACTGGCTATCTATGTTAAAGTAAGAATAATAAATATATTTGGACCAGCAGTTCAACAATGTTTTACTTTTTTAAAATAAATAAATATCATAAACAGTTTTCATCTTATTTTGTAAAAACGCCTTAATTTTTCTTACAGGTAGATAAAAAAGAGCAAATTCACATGGTAAGGTGAAAGAGTAATTGCCGAATAATTTAATTAATACCTTTTACAAGTAAAATTACCTTTTTTATGTTATGGATTCATATATTATGTAATATTAAATATGATGTTTTTCGTATTATTTAATGTATAAATACAAAATAAGCCTTGAAAAATTGTTGGCGCCTGCCACACTCTTCTGAAAACATGAATGTGCTATTGGCCACAAAAAGGTTGGGGACCACTGCACTAGACCTTAGTTAATTTTGTAACAATATGTCATGTTTAAGGAATTTTAAATACATTTATATGGTGCCCTGAGGTATGGCTGTCCATATTTATAGTGTCTCACTCATAATGTGCCCAGGATAGAACACTGAATTTTGCTTTCTAGTCCTGTTTAAAAAAAAAGAACTGTTCATGAGACTGTCCAACACAAGTGGAGTTTATTTCCAGGCACCACATAATTTATATAATACAAAATGTCTTGTGTAGTACATTAACAACATCAGTGACTTTTTTGTCTGAAAAATAAAATGATGATCTCTTTAATAGGGAGATAGATTTATTTTTCAGTTAAAATTTAAAAAAATAGATTTTGGTTTAATTGTTATGGAAACTTGCAGTCATTACAAATTTACCATAAAACAAAAATCTGCATCTCCACAATTATTATAGTTTCTTTCTGATCAGTCTTCCTAGTTCTAATTGCAAAAGCTGTGTTCATAAATAAATACTCGGTGATGGCTTGGAAATTTCTGACCCTTACGCATCTGAGTTAGTGCGCAGGTTTCCTTTGAGGATTTCACCAAATTCTTCTGGGGGAAGTGGGAGGTTGGCATTTACCTCCCTGATCTTGCTATCAGCCTGTTCCTCACATCTGCTCTGTTCTGTTCCCCAATCCTTCATTAATATTTTCCAGATCTGTGCAGAAAGTCTTCTAGCGTGATGGAGAATGCTGCTGTGGAGGTGACTCTTCTCTGACCCCACTGTTTCCTCATTTATTTGTATTACAGTAGTGCCTAAGGGCCCTGGTCTCTGGTTGGGAATAGGACCTGGGAATCTTTTCTCTTTCCCCATTTGCAGTGGGATACAGCACTTGTATCTAACTTTGGAAAATCTTGAGAGAGATTGGATTTTAAATTAATAAGATTGACTAAAATTAGTTATTTTTCTCTCCTTCCTGTACAGTTGAACCCACGATACTAATTCAACCTGGCTTTATAAGTGGATGCATACAGAAAATAGTTACAATAAAAACATGAAAGCTTACTTAAAACAATTATAAGGTAATTCTCTTTAAAGTATGATGTAAACAAAATGCATGATGTGGTGTAAAGGTTTTCAGCCTGATTCTTCAGTACCTTAAACATTTTATAGTCGTTTAGCTTTGTGTAAAATATCAGATCAGAATGACAGTATTTTATATTCACATTGCACAGACGTTAATGACTGCACAAGATGCAAGCAAGTGGAGAATCAGACCCTATGTTGATACTTGTGTTGGATTACCTTGATAACGCCTGTAACGAGTAAAGCAGTCATCCCCATCTCATGCTGAGGAAACCTTTGTACAACACTGTCATGTATTTCTTTGGTGCATTCTTTACACACACACACACACACACACACACACACACACACACACACACACACACACACACACACGTATTAAATTAATACATAGTCTCTCCTTTGGTGATTCCCTTGAGCTAAACTTCAAGACTAGCTGAAAAGTTATTTTCCTGAGGATTCTTGTCTTTTTCTAGTAACAGCAGAGGCTTCCTTCCATATTGTGTGTTGGATATAATATTTTTTCCCCACCCCAATTGTGAGGTCAGCTCTTCAGTAGGTCAGCTCTGGATTAAGTGAAGAGTAATAGCTTTATATTCTTGTCCTTCAAATCCATTTCCTGCGCCACCTGGTTTGTTCGCCTGTTACTGGTTGATGTGAAAAGTGAATGTCGCAATGCCTCAAAAATGCCATAGACTTTATTAGTAGTAATAACAATCCAAATACATAGTTTCCACTTTCAGCAACCTTACTATAAAAATTGTTCCAGCACCACTGAGTGGCCCTGTAGCTAGTTGGTGGTAGCACATCAGTTCACGTGGTAGGTTATTTTTGCTGTCATGAATAGAGCCCTACCAAATTCATGGCCATGAAAAACACATCACGGACTGTGAAATCTGGTCTCCCCTGTGAAATCTTTGTGTGCTTTTATCCTATAGTATACAGATTTAACAGGGGAGACCAGCGTTTCTCAAATTGGGGGTCCTGACTCAAAAGGGAGTTGCAAGGTTATTTTAGGGAGGGTCACAGTATTGCCACCATTACTTCTGCACTGTGTTCAGAGCTGGGTAGCTGGAGAGCAGCAGCTGTTGGCTGGAGTGTGGTGGCTGCTGATTGAGGGCCCAGCTCTTCAGGCAGCAGTGCAGAAGTAAGAGTGGCCATACCAAGCCGTTCTTACTTCTGCGCTGCTGCTGGCAGTGACTCTGCCTTCAGAGCTGGGCTCCCAGCCAGCAGCTGCCGCTCTCTAGCTGGCCAGCTCTGAAGTCAGTTATTACCAGCAGCAGCACAGAAATAAGGGTAGTAGTACTGCAACCACCCTTACAATAACCTTGCGACCCCTCCCCCCAACTCCTTTTTGGGTCAGGACCCTTACAATTACAACACGGTGAAATTTCAGATTTAAATAACGGAAATCATGAAATTTGCGATTTTTAAAAAATCCTATGACAGTGAAATTAACCAAAATGGACTGTGAATTTGGTAGGGCCCTAGTCATGAAGGTTAGCAACTTTTAAAAAAGAGATCTTAAACTGATGATGGTTAGGCGTCTGAATTTCCAGTGAATACTTCCACATGCTACTGGTGAGTGGGGAAATAGATTTTGTAGGTACAAAATGTACTAGTTCTCTATAGGTGAAAAAAAGGCAGTGCTTTGAATGTTGCTCTCTAGATATTGTATGCAGCTTCTCTTGCTGCAGCTAAGAAATCTTCTGACCACGTAAGAGCTTGAAAAAAATCAAATTTTTCCATAAAGGAGCTATAAAAATAGATACAGATAGATACTGTGACCCCATGTTACAAGAGAAAAAACTTTCAGGGAATCCCATATAGCCCTAAAGAAAGGAAGGGAGGTCATGACTCCCTTGGACTTGTTTGCAACCCCCCCCACCCTTCCAGTTAGAATCCATATGTTAAATAAATGTGCATTTTGAATGGCATTTTTAAAGTCCCCTAAGTGACTTTCAGTGGGTCTTGTACTCCTAAGTCACTTAGATGCTTTGAAAAGGCACCTTTTGCAATGTAATTTTCTTTTTATACTGAACTCATTTTATTTTTTAATATGTGGATTGTTTTGTAATATAAAGATGTATAAATATCATGTTGCAAAGTCAAGCACTGAAAAGTTAGAAAATGACAGAATTAAAGTTGTCTGTGTAACCTTAATTCATCTCCATTGTGCATATGTTTTATAATAAAGCCTTTAATTACATGATTACATACTGTTTTTTCCACACAAAGATGAACGTATTCTCGGGGTGAAACAGGGTTGTGCAGTGAAGGAGGCTGTTGTCTGTAAGCCCCCTGGTTTGCTGGTGGGTTTCACATACATTTGCCGAGAGCAGAGGAATGGTGAGTCTCAGGAATCTTGGGATCCATTCCAGGCTCTGGAGAGGAGTTTGCTCCAGTGGGTACAGTCTTCTGTCTGTTACCTCTCCACCCCCCATGCTTGACCCTTTTTTCCCATTTCCTCCAGCTGTCCCTGTCCAGGTCCTGTCTCTTCTTCATCCCTGGCCCACAGCAGGCCAGAGCTGCAATTTCAGGGAAAGTCCTGCTCAATCCCAGGTCTCATGTGGATGGAGTTTTCAAGGAGGTTAGCTGTCAATCTCTAGCAAGGCTCTGTTGAGCATGCGTGAATTTTTTTCTTTTTTTTTCAAAGGCTTATTACTTAGCCAGATTTGGGCAGATTTTCACAGGAACGGCAATAAATAAATAAAATTCCCATCACAAAGGCCACATTCATGCCAGATTTCAAGTCCCTGCTCCAAAGCATTGGGATACTAAAGCTTCTTAAAGAAAAGGTTGCCAGAATTTTTTAACATGGGCAAAACAAAATGTCTTTCTTTAGCCTCATTATCAGAAATGGATGAACCATTTTGGCTGGCTGTGGTGGTGGTGGTGGGGGGGGGGGGGGAAGAAATGTTAGCCTCAGGTAGATACCCAGCATGGATACCCAAACAGTTAAAGTTTGATAAAGCTGTAAGCAAGTGAAAACAGGGTTTTTATAATGTGAAGTGTTGGGAAACCTTCATAATAAGTAATGCTACTAGCCCTGCATATAATAAAACTGTGTACAATATTTTTCAAGTTATTAGGTTTGATACTAAGCGAAATTATCAATCTTCAATTAATTTGTCTATATTTAGTAATAGATTTTAGAACAATGTAAACAAAGATTTTTGTTTATATCATTTTAACTGTTGTCATAAGTTCCTTTTTTAAATTCAGTTCTAAGTTACATGATTCTTTGTTTATGTACCCAAACTAAATCATCTGCATAAACTGTGCACTGCATGAGATTCATGCAGACTGTTTATGTATGGTTGCCATGTTACAATCCATTCATCATTCTTTTATGTAAAATAGATCTGTACAGCTAGTTTCTCAGAACTATTTATTTGGGAAGAATGCTTTTTATTTGGAAGAGATTAAATATCACCCAGGTTTTCCCAGTCACCTTCTTAGGGCAGGTCTACACTTACTTCCTGGTCCGGCCGTAAGCAATCGATCTTCTGGGATCGATTTATCGCGTCTTGTCTAGACTCAATAAATCGATCCCGGATCGATCCCAGAAGTGCTCGCCGTCGACGCCGGTACTCCAGCTCGGCGAGAGGAGTACACGGCATCGACGGGGGAGCCTGCCTGCCGCGTCTGGACCCGCGGTAAGTTCGAACTAAGGTACTTCGAATTCAGCTACGTTATTAACGTAGCTGAATTTGCGTACCTTAGTTCGAAGTGGGGGGTTAGTGTGGACCAGGCCTTAGAGATAAAGAAGCAGTCATTTGGCACTGAAATCAAGTGAGCGGATAGAGGGGAACCAACTATTTGACCGCCTGGAGTCCGCCCCAAAAATAGAATGAAACAGTGGGATTCTGGGTTTTATTTCTTCCTCCTTGATGTCAGCATTTACCAGTGAACCCTTAGAACTCTTCACATGAGCACTTCTTCCTGACATAGCTTTGTTACAATCTATAGATGAACATACTCTACTTCTGGGAAGGGCGTCTGCCAATCTACTTGGACGCTTCACAGCTTTTGTCTTTCCTTTTGTAAGATCATAATTCAGGTCTAGTGATGCAGTCCAAAATGTTTTCCTTGATCATTGACTTTTAAGTTACTTTTGATAGGGGAGCCTGGGGAAACCACAGTTGCTTCAGCAGGCATGATGTTTGACCATTTAAAGTAACATGCTTCAGAGCCAATAGGGAAAACAGCCATATCTCAGTTCCAGCTCCAACCACTTACTCTGAACTGTACTGTTTCAGCTGTAGTGGCCAAAAGATAATATTCAGCTCCAGTGATAATGGAAGTTCTATCTGTATTCTGTTTAACCATTTTCAGGGCCAGAGCACTATGTTGTTGTTCCTGTGCAAGTGGCAGGGTTATGTATATTGGAAATAAACCTCTCTCTCCAGATCTTAAGAAGAGGAGCAACATCTACTTTGTTGCTGAAGTTCAAGGCATTTCTTTATCATAGTTAGGGCTTATTTGTAGTAGGGCTATCATAGTAAGGGCTCACATATTTGTAACAGTGGCTCCTTAGCCCTCTTGCATATTTGGTGGCAGAAGTAGAACAGTCAATTACTGGCAGGAAGGAGTTCAGCCTGGCCCCTGAAGAACCAATCAGTTTTGAGTTCTGCCTCCAGAACTTCAGGATGGCAGCTCCAGATTTCACTATTATAGGATAGAAATTGGAACCAAAAGGAGAGGTTCTTCTATGCAGCCCCAGAATATTTGGAGTTGTGCCGCAAGAAGCGAGAGCGCTCCTTTCTATTCAACTGAGACTCCAGTAGCTTGAGCTCCTCTTCATGTAGTTCATGGAAGATAAACCTCAAATCCTGTTAGTATCCCTGCCTGCCTTCAGAGTACAGCATGGCAGATGAACCTAGAAAGAAAACCAAGCTTGCATTGTTCTGACTCCTTTGCCCCTCTGTAGCAGGGTGGTTACCCCGCTCCTGCCCTGAAGGGCTTAAAATAGCCATGGGAGAGGGCTGTGGCAGGGGAAAAGCTGGGCTGATGGGAAAGCAGCTGATTGGGAAAGTAGCCAGTGCAATCAGGGCCCAGCTGACCCTTATAAGAGGGCGGTGGGCCAGAAGGACGGACACACGCTCGCTCGCTTCCAGAGAGAGAAGGACCTGGCTGCCTGGGAAGCTGAGGAGGGTACTTAGGGTGTGCTGGGGGAAGGGCAGAGGGAGTTGGGGAGCTCCAGCCTAGCAAAGCCCCAGGCTGCAGGCCGAGTTAAGGGTCCACAAGGGTACTAGGGCTGCAGAGGTGCGGCCCAGGAATAGGCAGAGGCAGCTGGTCCAACACCCCTTGCCGATGAGTGGTTAACAGACTGCCGTCTGCCCCAGTGAGTGGGGGCTAAATGGAGACTGGCAGTAGCCACTGAGGCAAGGTGGGGATAGCGGGTTGGGGGTTCCCCTGGGAGGGGAGACCCAGAGTGAGGGAGTACTGCGGTGGGCAGAATCCCTGGGCAAAGGGCACCGGGGTCTGGGAAGGACACAGGGCCAGCGGCAGGTGAGACACCAGCCTGCAGAGGCGCTCCGGGCTCGAAAGAGCTAATTCCCTGGACGACCAGCAGGAGGCGCCGCACCGGTGAGTCATCGCCCTGTGACACCCTCTCATAGAATATGTGGGTGTGGTTTTTTGTGTCTTGTGCAGTTGGAAGCTGGGTCCCTCACTTATGATCCCATTGTGGGAGGGTCTGCCTTAATCCTTCTCCCTGTTAGAACAAACTCTGGTGAGGAGATGCAGACTCCCCTCATCCTTCAGGGAGATGAGTGCCTAAATTCCCTTTTGATGAGCCAGAAGAAGTCCAACTCTAGGATGTTTGATGTTCCCAATTTTTAGTCAGCCTTATCGGGGGCACATTGTAAAGGAGGGAAGTAAAAGTAATTAGCATCCAGTGGTGCTTCACTCCCCTAAACTCTTAAGGAAGAACAGTCATCAGACTCTTTCCAAGGGAAAAGCTATGCCCAAAACACTGGAGCCTGCACCCACAGCCTCCACCCATAGATTGCAGTGCAACCACATCACCTCCTTTACTGCCTCAGAAAAAACAGAGGAGGATATTTATCTCAGCTCAGATACCAAGGAACAGGGAGAACACAGTAAGGGACCATTCCCTGTTACCCTACAACCCTTTCTGCTCTTGTAACTGGGTGTCTCCCAGTCAATATTCTCAGATAGCACAGCCCAAATGGGTTGTTCTCTGTAGTGGTCTACTTCAGGGTACATGCTAGATTTGTAGGGCTGGAGACAGGTAGAGGTAACAAAACTTTTAGTTGTAGGTTATCAACTCTAAAAGAGTGGAGCCTTGGGATCTTCCTCAGGGGGCTCAATTCATGCCCCCAACCCCCATGAGAAATCTCATGCCTTCTTCCTGCAGGCCCACTAAAGGAACCTTGCTTGGTGAGCTGCAGGGAAAGAGGACAGTCTCTGGAAGAAACAAATACACAGCCGTGGGAGGAGCAAACAGTGCTCCCCTCTCCTCCCTCCAATCTGAAGATTCCTCCAGGGAGTTCCTTCACTCTGAAATGAATGGGAAGGAGAGGGAATGAAAGGAAAGGGGACTACAAAAAGAGGTCCTCCCATTGCAGGCATCCCAAGAAAAGAGTTAATACCCCTATTGGAAGTGGCTGTGTGAAGGAAGACAAACCATCTCTAATTCAGAGCAAGGAGATTGGAACAAAATAGAGCAGTGGTTCTCAAATTTACTTGATTGGGCCCCCCTTTGTGTCTGTAGTCATTTATGGCTCCTGCCCTCTCCACAAGTACATATACCACCACCCATCTCTGAAGGGAGAGCGGAGAACAGCGGCTGCTGGCCAGGCACCCAGCTCTGAAGGCAGCACCATGCCAGCAGCAGCACTGAAGTAAGGGTGGCAGTGTGAAAAATGATATTCATCAATGTCACTTTTCACAGCAGACTTAGCACCCCATTGCCCCCCTTAACTTTTGTGCTGCTGCTGGCACCTTGGGGCTGACAGCTGGAGCCCCACTACCTCTAGGTGAGGGATTGGTGTAAGGGGGAAGGAGAGCCTGAACTCGGGCTGCCTCCTGATGAGAGAATTGGGCGGGGGTGAGTCCGGGCGACAGGGCTCTGGCTGTCCCCTTTATCCCCTCTGCCCAGGTGTGCACGGCCCTTCTGCACAAGCCCCAGCCACCCGGGGCTGACAGCCAGAGCTCTTAAAAACAACAACACACCAAACAAACCCACACACTCTCTCTTCCCTTGACACATTCCCGTGCTTCCCTTAGGAGGCCTGCCCCATAGTTTGAGAACCGCTGATACAGAGAATATCTTAGTCCCCAAAAGGGGAAAGTCAGCCAGACTCAGCAGCTCTTCCCTTCTCTTGCCCACAGAAGATCTCAGTCTAGGAAATGCAGTCCTTCTTTTCCTGTGTGTTTCATTTGCAAACATTTTCCTCAAGCTTAGATAGTAGGCCTAAGGCTTGGAAGCCTTTCTCCACCCCACCTAACTGAAGATTTCTCTGGCTGCAGTCTTCGTCTGCAGCCCTTGATGCATTTTAGAATTCATGCAGTATAATGGGCTTCAATACTGTGACTCACTGGCATAGGTGTTTGTTCAACTGGGAATTGGATGTGCAGGCTAAACTACTCCTTGCAGCCTCTGTGAATTCAGGTGGGAAAGTATTGGGATACCTGAAGAACAGGGTGGTGGTGGAATTGCCAGTTAAGGCCGTGAAGTTACTGATCCTCGCTAGACGCTATAGAAGAGAATACCAGTTTTTTGGCAGAACCTGTCAGGAAAATTCAAGATCAGAAAGAGAAGCTTCTTCAGTGGAAGATGAAGGCTACTTTCCAAGTAGATCCACATGATCATTTAACCAGTCCATAAAGTTTCTTGCAGCCTAGTCTGGACTGAAACCCTGAGAAGGTGGTAATCTTTTTCAGTTCGTGGATTGTTCTCCACATCAAACAAATGGATTTTAGAGATGGTTCAAAGGGGGATATATTGTAAATCTAGCCAAGTCCCAGGCACAGATTCATCCTGTCTCCATCATCACCCAATCCAGAAAAGAACTGGAACAAACCTGAAGCGATCTGTCATCTGCCTAATGGAATGATATAGCCAGTGCCATTACTCTGTTCCACTCCTGGTCTCAAAGAAATCTGACCAGAACAGATCAGTCCTCAGATTATATTTTTAATTCTAACTCTGCCATTAATTCTCTTGGTGGCCTTGGGAAACTCACTTTTCTTTTTCTAAGTTTCTCGATCTAAAAATTGTGGACAACACTTGTTATCCATTTCTCAGTTTTGGGAGGCTTCATTAGTTAATGTTTGTGGTGTGCTTTGAAAATGGCAGGTAAAGTGAAATATAATGCTAAGTATTAAAAACCTATAACTGAATAATTTAATTTTGGTCTGAATCGTGCCATTCTGTGGTAAAATCCTCAGGAGGAGAACGAAGGATCAAAGAAAATTGTTGTTAATCTCATAGTTTCCAATTGATGGTTTCCTCAGAGGGGAGGACTTTGAATCCCATGTTCTCATGGGAAGTAAGCTCCAGACATACAGAGGGAGCTGGTCCTCTGCAGAGCTCTCAGGTACTCTCTAACTCCCTCTCTCCCTTGCAGTCCAAGTTCTTTGAGCCATGCTGCCATAATTCCTCTGTTTGTGCCTGCACAATATCCAGGTTTTTCATTCAGAGGTTTGTGCATGGAGTGTGATGTACTGCTGCTGTCTGCCTTGTTCTGAGAGAAACATGCTGTGCAGAGCATCAACCCTCCCTGCCACCACTGTGCCTCTCTCCAAATTTTTTGGAACTCCCAACAGCACGGTGATGGAGAGGCTGGGCTTTCACTGGTGCAGAGGAAAGGACGTAGTATGCCACACTTACTGCATTACCATCCTTTCTCCTGCTTTCGGGTATTTTTCCCCCCACCTATTTTATTTGCTTTCCTCACCTCCATAGGTCATAGAGTCCTATGGCTGTAAATTATGCAGTAATAATTGGCCAGGCAAATCCATTGAAATCCACTTGAGAGTCACTCTGATTTTTCAGTAAAAAGGTCAAATTGTTTCCTTTCATCAGCACCACGAGCCAGTTTCAGGCAAAAATGTGAGAAGTGGCACAGTTCCAGGATCCAACAGAAACTTGAAATGCATCTGCTGCTGAAAACTCTAGCTTTTCTATGTTATAACCTAATTATTACTATCTTTTAAAAGATGCACAGACATAGCTGCTCTGCATGATTTATTAATATATTGATACAATTTATGACTTTCCTTTTGACATGGTGAGTTATCACTTTGTTTCCTCATGGGGAAATAAAAACAGTGAAACCTGTACAAGAGATCACCCTAATAAGGCAACTTCTGTCTTAAAAGACCACCCCAAAGTATCCTCAAAGGAAGAGTACTGTTGTGCTTCACATTGATTGATTGATTGAAAGACTACCTCTCTTAAGCAACTACATTTTGGTTTGCTCCATGAATAGTCACTGAAAGGGGAAGATGTTGCTGTACACAACTTGTCAAGTTTTTGTTGAAAATCTCGTACAACCTTAATGAACCTTAACTATAGTTTAAAAGGCATCTTATAGTAACCATGTTGGTGCTGATCATATATAAGTGAGACTATTTGTTTTCTGTAGCATCTGTGAACCAATATGCAATTGATTAGGGTTCAGCCCTAAAGGAGTCAAGATTATAAACTAATGCAAATTTACATATGGCTTCTTGTAGTGTAATAGAGAAGTGCCATCATTTTTTTATGCTTCTCACTCCAACTCTTTTCTTCACATCAGAAAGCAATTTAACAAGGCAGTCTATAAAGGCAATATTTTGAGTCCTGATAAGCAGTGGATTGTTGCCCTTAGTCTTGAATTGCCTGACTCTTGTGATTTTTTTTTTTTTTTAAATTAGAACCATTGTAGATTCTCAGATACAACTGTGGAGAGCACAATACAAAGCCTATAAATAAAATAATGGCCATGTTTTTAATGTATGTTTAGCGGTCTTTAAGATAAATTCCTATTTAATAGCTGCTAAGACAGAAAGACACATAAAATTGATTTCATTGATAGTAAGGAAGAGAAAGGAAATTGAATGATTCTATGGAAATTAATAGAAAGGAAATTCTATGATTCTAAGGAACAGAAAGGAAATTGCACCTGTACTAAAAATGGAATTGAGAAGTATTGTTCAAGTTCACTTGATAACCATTGTTGGATTTACCTGATTCCACGTTGAGGAGAATTGAGTCCTATAGACTGATTCTCGTGAGAGAATGAAGCATGAAAGGTCAATACAGGATACAGAAAAATAAAGGGGAATCAAACATTCTCTAATATATTTCACTCTATTAAAAATAAAAATCAGTTAATTTAATGACAGTACTTCTGAGTGACATTCCCGTTGTCCATTCAAACATAGTGGAAAATGATGATACCTATACATGTGCATTGAAGCTATTGAGATTTGGAATTTGTCTGAAATTGTAAGCTGGAGACATGCCTTTCAGCTATTTGGCTTTGTGATTTTTGGAGTGGGTTTTCACAGTCATTTTTTGGTATTTCTGAAGTCTGCCATCCAAAAATAGCACAAGGAAATTTAAGAACTTTACTACATTTTTAAAAAATGAACCAAATTCAGCCTTGTGGAAAGTAAGTGCAACTATGTTGGCTTCAGTGGAGTTATTGCTGCAATGCTAGTAATGAATTTGGACCTTTATTCCTATTGGCCACATACTGTAAGAAACCTTATATCAGAGCACTTTGATGAGATCCTAAATGTCACTGTTTCTGGATTTAGATGTATAGATTTTCCAGACTATCTTAATAGTCAACGTGTGGAGCCAGAATAAACAAAATTTGTGAAGGAGATCAATACAAATAGTAATGGGGTTGGAATCCATAGACTTAGTAATGTCTATGGCCCACTGCATGTCCCCATCATTCAGGGTTTATGACTGTGGGATCTGTAACCTGTGAGAATCCAGGGGCTGTGACCTTCCCATTACCAAGCCTGCCCAGCAACCACCGCCTCTACACTCTGAAGAAATCAATTTCAGAATTCTGTTGTATGACCTTCCCCACTTTGTTGCCCTGCTGGGTAGCAGAATCATAGTGGGTCTGTTGTGTTTTGGTCTCTTGTGGCTGTAGAGGGGTCAAAAAGAGTTCACTCATCTACTACAATGGGCTTAAGGGTGTATGGGATTGTTTTAGAAAATTATATTGATTTTTAAATCAAAAACTATAATGTAGCCAAATAATATAATCCAGTACACGCCACATGTTCTGTCTGTATTTATTTTTCCCTTTTCAGGACAGGCATAGAGTAACTTGTATGTAAGAAGGTGACTGTTTAGTTCTCTCATCAGTTACAGATCCAGTATAGATACAGCTTTCTGTAGATTAATTTTAATTGTGTTTATGCTGACTTTGAGTGCATGTTTGGAGAGGGGAAAGGGGTTAAATAATTAAGCACTTGAGATTTGATTTATTTGGACTCATTATAAATACTTTAATGGCCTTCTTTGGTTTTGGTTGTGGAAGTAGAAGGTTGACAATGGATTGATATCAGGCAGGTACATTACTAAAGATTTAAAGTGTTTTTTTGCTGCAGACATTATATTTGAAGAACCCAGTGTAATGGAAAGTAAATTTACTTCCCAGTGACATGATCTGCTACATCAATGTTGACATTGACACTTTTCATGGCTGTGTCAGCTGTTAAATCAAGGCTTGAATGAGTCACAGTGGCTAGACCTTTCCTCTCTTCCGTAGAGATGGTGCCTACATGTCATGGTAGAGGCATATTTAACATTGCAGTGTGGGGAATCCCTTAATCTAATCTATAGATTAAAAACAGGATTTATTTTTCTAGTATCTTTTGGTTTTTATTTTTTCACAAATTCATTTAATTTGTATTTGCTCTCTGCTTTCTGCATTCATAGATAAAAATAGCATGAGGTGGCCTAGAAGCAAAGTTAAACTTAGCTAAGTCTACACTGCCATGTGGTTTGGAGTATGAATAGCAGTTTGCACCAAAGTGCTGTGATGTAACTCCCCTGTGTGGATGCTGCAGGCGCAAACTGAAAGTTGAGTATGTTAATGCAAACTAGGAACCATTTTAGTTCGCGCCTTCGGTGCCCACATGGGGAAGTTACAGCGCAGCATTTTGGTGCACACTGCTGTTCACTCCCCTATTGTCCAAACTGCAGGGCAGTGTAGACAAGCCTCTAGTCTTAGTTCTATGATTTTGAACCAGTGGTCAATATGTGGGGTTATCATAATGAAAGTAGAACATTATGGGTTAAAAACTCAAAAAACGTATTGAAATTAGTTCAGAAGTTAAGCGTCTTATATAGTAGTAGTAAAGTTAATTTACCCACACATTGCACATATATGTGCAAATTATGCCCTAAAATGTATGCATCTGTGCAACTCCCATTGAAGTCAGGCCCACAAATTCCAACTATCTGAGGGCAGGTTTCACCCATTATATATTGGGTTTACATCAAAGAGTATAACTCTTAATTTTAAGAGAATCCATATGCACAGCACAGCTTTGTTAAGGTTACTGAGCGACTGTTTAGAATACTGAAATACATTGATTAATTTTCATTCTCCTGTAGGTCACTTTATGTATTACAGCATTACGTCATGTCTTGCTGGATGATAATAGGGTGTAGCAGATGAAATATTAAGTAAATACCCTAATTTTAGGGCTAAATGTTCTGTTGTTTTCTCACATACTATCTATCTGACTTTTACATTATATCAGTGGACAGGAAGGAGTCTTTGTATTTGGAAATTACTGGAGCCTTTGGTTCACAGATTACTTATGTAATTCCAGCACAGTGCATGTAGGTGGATTCTTGAGGAAGAAGATTAGCCACCAATCTAATCTAGATCTTTTTAAGGGACAACAAACTTTTCATTTGACCAGTTGAAAAGCATTGAAGATCTTCTCCTATAGCAAAGGTTTACAGGATTAATTTAAAAGTTGCTGCTCTTATAGCATTTAAAAAAAAAAAATCCCTGTTCAGAAAATTACTTTGAATGTGAAATGTGTGTCGTCAGGAATTTGTGAGCTCAAATTAGCCTTAGTGGAAGTCAAGCCTTCTACGTTGGGAACAAAATAACGAGTATATTAAATGCATATTTCTGTCCAGTCCTCTTAGTTAAATACTGAACCCCCCCCCCAATATTTAGTTTAAATAATGAAACACTTAAATTAGAAATGATTGTAGTCATGTGTATTAGTTAAAATTATTAGTTTATTCATACATTTTATTCAAGCATGGATTTGAAATTTTAAATGCTTTGAAAACTACAATACATTGTCTACATCAATTGCAATGTAGAATAGGGCCAATTAAGATATTTTAACACTGTGAATTTTAAAAAACTTTGTTATTGACTAGAATCATTGTTATTTTAAAATATAAATATGTACTTACTGTGACTACCTCTCCCACCCACCGTAATCCACCTCTCCGTTGTTTTAGTTTGTACCAGCTGTGGTGGAAACATTACCTATAATAAAAGAAAAGAAAGGAAAAGGCAAAATAAATGAAACTCTTCTTCTACCAGCTGATTACAGGTTTGGAAATCTTACTGGAAAAAAATAAGGCTTCAAATTTTCCATTAATAAATATTAATAATTAATTAAAACAACCTGGTCTATAATTTTCAGAATATAGCACTGGTACTATTAAATCAAGTTTACTAGGTGTTTTTCAGTTTGTATTCCCTGCTTCTGATCTTAGCACCTCTTGTTAATTTCCTACCTCTTGAAGGTGTTAAATTGATGGTGATATAAACTAACTGTGGGAGGCATGGGAGATCAAGAACGGTACAAAACTACAAAGAGCTAGTATGTGACATTGTAAAGGAGAGGCAACAATTTAATTACAGTTTACACTGGCATTTTTTTTTTCATTAGACACCTCTCTGCACTTTCAGATCCAGATCACTGGGTTGCCACTTTTGCTCTCACAAGATTGGGCAGCAGCATTAATGAAATGGCTGTCCAAAAGAATTATTTCCGTCTGAGATCCCAAATCATGAGCAGAATGTATGTATGGACTTAAACATTCCAGGTAAATCAGTTTTATATGTGAATTGAAGGACATTGTACCTGTCAAAACCCAAGTTCATGGTTCTATTTCCCACAGAATGGCTGATGGCCTCAGTAACAGTTAAAATAATGTAAAAAACCCTGCATCCCTTAAATAGCTTTTGTGATGGTATCGACTGTTTTGCGGGAAATACAGAATCCTGAACGTAATTTAGCAGGTAAGTAAAAGGGGAACTGATTTTATCTCTAGTATTTTGTGCACGAGGGCTTATAACTTCATACACAGTTTTCATATACTGCTACAGTTAAACAGTTCTCTCCACACTCAACATCTAGACTTTGTTACTAACACATTTGTGCTGAGTAGAATACACCACAGTTTCTGTAGCACAGTTGTCTTAAGTAATCCCCGTCAACACAAGGCATTGAAACTGTTCGCTACTGCCATGTTCTTAAACAGCTGTCAAACATGGTTCTGGCTGACAGCCACCTTCGAACGTTGTTGTAGCTAACACAGAAGTGCTTCCAGTACAGAGAGTGACAAAAACTCACTCTTTTCCTGATTATCACAATCTAACCAATCAGATGAGGATATATCAGGGAGAGGTCCTGTGTTACTGAGATGCAAAGATACTCTTTTCAAAAAAAGTGCCAATGAGACCTAAGCATATGGATGAAGTTAGGTACATGCTTAAGTGCTTTCCTAAATAAGGATGGACTTATGTGCTTTCTTGAATCTAGGTTGAAGATCCTATTTATGATGGTCACTCAGTTAAGATAACACACACAATATTAGCTGTAGCCATGCTATAAGATCTTTTCCAGAAACCAATATAGAAAGCTTATGCTATTTTCAGAGACCCTTTCTTATTGTCAACAGCAAAAAGAGATTGTCGACCCCCATTGCAAAACATAAACTTGAGTTTTAAAATAAAATAAATGGGCTTTGCAGAATTTAATTTTTATTTTTTTTATAATTTTGACTGATAGTAGTATTTATTTTTAAACTTCTTTTTAGATTATCGATTAAAATTTTCACAGTTGGAAAATTTGGGAATGTCAGACAATAATTTAATGACAAGACATTGAGATTCAATAATTTAAAACTTTATAACTGTTAAAACACAGATTGTCAGCATCACATGTCAAAATAAATCAAACTCTAATAAATTCTCAAGCAGCATTTTCTCACTTTGTCTATCTGTAAATTTCTGTTATCATTGATGGAAATATTTGTTGTTGGTTTGTGTGTGTATGGTGAAATTGACATTTTACTGATAAAAATCTAATCCTTCCAAGCCTAAAAATAAATTCAGCATGATACAAGAAACTATTTAGGAGAGATCCTGAAAGGGAAGGTATTCCACTAAAGCCTATAATTTCTTCCCAGGAATTCTAGTTTGGCAGGATGGGAACTCTACTCAAATTCTGATGGCAAAAAGTGCGAACTGTAATTTTTCTATGTCTACATTAGTGTGAAAATAAATATTTCAAATATTGCTTAAAAAAATCCACAGCAATATTTAGTCTGTGTTTAATTCTTCCCCCTCCCCAATCACTGTGCAGGTTTTACTCATCCTTGACAGAGCCCTTTCATTTTCCTAGGACCATAACAATTAAAAATGGAAAAGGCCTAGACTGAGGTCATCTAGTGCATCCCCCGGCCAATGAAAGGTTTTTCACCAGATTGTCTACCCTTGTTTTCCTGAAGTTACTCATTGTAATCATCAGCTTTTTGTCAGAGGAAAACTGGATGAGGACTCCTTTTGGAGTCTGTTAATGCACTTTACTTGGCTAGAGCACTGTCACTTGGCTACTAGATCAGCCTAGCCTTGTCTCAGTTCTGACGTGAGGCCTTGAATTGAATGCATCATGGTGCATAAGAGAATGATTAACAAGGAGCATTTGGCAGATATGTTGTTGTTTGTATTGCCCTTGCATATTTAACATAGTGTCAATCTATTCTAAATGTCTACCTAGAGGTAATAACATGTTATGTTCTCTTAGCTAATCAGTTTCCACTAGTTCATATGTATAATTGTAAAACCATATGTGTCTCCTACTAATAGCTTTTTCTCATGTAACAATTAATATGGTAGAATTTAAGTGAATTACAGGGCTTCTCCACATTGAAAAGACTGTGCACCAATTATGTGAATTTTAAATCAATTTTAATAGTTGTATTTTTTTAACTAAATTTTGATGCAGCATTGCCCTGTAGAAAGTGCATCTGGTGTGGGTTGAAGCCAGATGATACAGACATCTATCCTGGGTTAATGAACTGTGAAATTGGATTATACTTTGTGGCTAATAGACACTTATTCGCCCCCTCCCATTTTTTTTAAAAACTTCATCTGTGGTGATGAAAATAGACTTGACATTTTTATGGCTCTGTTTGCTACTTATTTCATAGTGTGTGCTTCTTTGGAAGACTGTTAATGTCACATGTGTAGCAGTACTATAGTGCTGACCTTGTCTAATTTACCTCGCAGTAAAATTAAAGTGGTTTGTCTCCACTGTGTCTTTTACAGCGAGAAAGCTCATGTGTGTTAGTTACTCCACGATAAAAGCACACCTTTTTTAACCACTGAAGACAAGGCCCAAAATTGCATTGACTATTTTTTCCCCATCCACTTTGGATTTGAAATGTCATTTTTCAGGGACATCACTCCTGAGGCTAGGTCTACACTACCCGCCTGAATCGGCGGGTAGAAATCGACCTCTCGGGGATCGATTTATCGCGTCCCATTGGGACGCGACAATCGATCCCCGAATCGACACTCTTACTCCACCAGCGAAGGTGGGAGTAAGAGCCGTCGACGGGAAGCCGCGGAGGTCGATTTTGCCACCGTCCTTACAGCGGGGTAAGTCGGCTGCGATACGTCGAATTCAGCTACGCTATTCGCGTAGCTGAATTTGCGTATCTTAAATCGACCCCCCCCCCCCCGTAGTGAAGACGTAGCCTTAGTCTCTTTCAGAGTTGCTTCTTCACTGCTCCCTCCCATTTAGTATAAGTTGAGGAATATTTTCACCTCATATGTGTTATCCTTTTATTGTTCCAGAGTCCATTCTCATTTTGTTGTTTTCTGCCATTTGTGTTATTCCCCTGTCCTCTGTTTGAAATTCTTTCCAATTTAGTATACTCTGTGAATTTCATTTCTGTTGATGTAAGGGCTTGTCTGCACAAACACTTAGTCTGCGGCAAGTGAATCTACCCCTTACTAGCTTGCCGTGCACTAGTTGTCCATGTGAACTCTGTACATTAACAGTTAGTTATTGCGTTTTGATTTAGTCTTCTTTGCACAACTAGATTGAAGTGAATTAACGAGCTGTTATTGCACGTCATGGTCCATACAGATAATTGGTCCGTGACAGGCTAGTGCGGAGTAGATTCAGACCCCAGCTTGTGTAGACAAGGCCCTAGATAAGACCTGTCCTAATGCCAGTCCTGTGATACCCTGCTGTTCACTTCATCCCAGCTGTAAACAAAGTTCTTCCTCCCATTCTACTCTGTTGATTTCCTATGGATACAATGTGGATTTCTACCATACATTCCTCAATTAAAAATTTCACTATTGCTAGTTGAAGTTCTTAATGTGCAGAATATGCACTAGAGATCCACTGTGTGGATCAGAGAGAACTTTGCCCTGTATATCTACTTTTTAAAAATAGACTTTGTCTCCACAAGCATCTTTCTTAAAATTTCTTATTGTTGTACTATTACTGGTGCAGCTTCATTTGTGGTAGTAACAGTTGGAGCTCAGAGCAGGTTTAGATGATGTGATTAAAATGCTAGTGACTCAGCAATGCCCCGGGTGTAGACTATGTCTGGTGGACCTGAACTGGTGCCAGTGCAACTTTGGGATATATTAAGAAAAATATATCCCAAAGTTGACAGTATTGACAGCAGATTAGTATACACAAAGCCATAATTTATACGTACTCCTAATCTGAATCCGCTGTCAATACTGACGAGCAATACTGTTTTTTTGTTTTTTGGTTTTTTTTAAGTGCATAGAATGAACCAACAGGACATCCTTATGTTACAAATTACATAATTAGAACAGTCATACCTCAGTCTGTTAGGTGAGGTAAGTACTGTATTTAGAATAAACAAAATTTCTTAATGTTTTGATATCTCATGACTTGCATTGTTTGTTACACAACACTCATGCATTGTTTGACTTGCATTCGTTGTTTCCTCAGTAGTTGGTTGTTTATTGCATTTTGATGAACCCACAAAACTGAATCTCTTAAAACAATACTTTTGAATTGTAGAATATTTATAATCTATGCTATCATTGGTAGAGAATATTCTTTCTTCAGGCAATGCCTGTTGTCAAATGAGTAAGTTCCTTCTGGTTTCCTCCTGTTCTGTCATAGGAAGTCACATATAATTGATTATGTGACTGTGTGGTAAATGAGACAACCTCAGGAAATCCTGTGGCTAAAAGACTGGATATGTGCCTTTTTATTTTTATTATAAAAATATAGTGATTGAAAAATATTGCATTTGATTTAGGACTGCAGGACATTCTGATTTTTTTTTAAAAAGCACTATAAAATATCAATAAAGCACACATTTAATAGATTAAGAGCTGTCTGACTGACTGATCTCAAAAAGCGGTTGCCAGTGGGAAATCCTCATTGAATGGGGTGTTTCTAGTGGGGTTTCTCTGAGATTGGTACTAGACTTGATGCTGTTCAACATTTTTATTAATCATCTGGAAGTAAATATAAAATCTCTACTGATAAATTCTGAAGATGACCCAAAGATTGACTGAGTGGTAACTAATGAGAAGGACAGAGCAGTCATACAAAGTGATCTGGATCACTTGGTATGCTGGGATCATTCAGAGAA
Source organism: Emys orbicularis (assembly GCF_028017835.1). Taxonomy (NCBI): domain Eukaryota; kingdom Metazoa; phylum Chordata; order Testudines; family Emydidae; genus Emys; species Emys orbicularis. The sequence goes on along the minus strand of NC_088685.1, from coordinate 161,491,591 downwards.
AATGCATTTTAATACAGTCAAATGCAAAGTTTTTCATCCAGGAATAAGAAATGCAGGTGATGCCTACAGAATGGGGAACTTGTACAGCAGTGACCTGGGCCCTCAGCATTGGGGAAGAGTCTATGGCCTTGACTCAAAGTAGGAAACTGGGATCATACTTTAAACTTAATACAACACATACTAAATTGTCTGAATGTTATGCAATATTTTGCACATAGAAATAACGTAAAAGAAATTAATTAGTATACTTGGGGGAACATAAAATGGAACTATGTCTTGCACGATGGACAAAACTCCATGCATTGGTTGCCTCAGCTTCTGTAATTTGACTGGATGGTTTCTCTTGCTTAGCCTTAAGGAAAATCCTGGCTTCCTCAGGTGACTGAAAGAAATAAGTATTATCTGCAGAATCCAAATGTGGTCTTGGTGGATACAGAACTACCACAGTGACATCTAATAAATGGGTAATTTTCTTGACTTCTGCAAAACTTTCTTCATTTTAGCAGTGAGAGAAAGTAATCTGGGTATATCCCAATATGGGGCCCTTCATATTCAAGTTTGTTAGTCTGATTGCTCTTAAACATTTATATATTTGACTGCTGTTTGTGCACACATAATTAGAATTGTTCTAGAGTCAATTGGAAGTAGACCTTTTACCTTAAAGACACTCCAACTAGTTTAACTGTTGCTAAAATACATGGGCTAATAAATCACTTAGTCATGTTTCATACTTTACAACACAAACATTTGCAGTGTTCCCAGGAACACTGACCAGTCAAAAGTTAATGGCTCTCATTTTATTCTCTTCAATGTTCTTGTTTTTAAAGTCTTATTCTCTGCCATGAAACTTGTAAAGATTACATCTTGCCCCGAAGCCTTACTTTCAAGATATGTTACAGAAGTTTCCATATCTAGTAATTTAAATATTTTCCACTTTGCTTTAACAGTATTAAGAGAATCCGTTTCCCATTCAATCATCTATGCATTTTGTTAAACTCCTGATGCTTGTAGTTTTCAGATCCCACAATTCTGCTTCCCACTCAGGGTCCGCTTTCCTGCTGCTTTGGTGAACGGTGCCACCATTTTGGGGCTTCAATCCCTGTTGTCTAAAGAAGTTTTCCATAGAAATTGAAGGCTTTTTTTGTTTGTATGTTTGTTTATACTTTCAGCTGCTTCAGTGCAAGTTCTATTGAAAAGCCGTTTTGCTAAGATGAACAAACCAAGGAATAGATACAGACTGGCAGTGTTAAACAGAATGCATCTGTCTTCTTTCCTGCACATGCCTGTGCTCATGCATTATGTGGTGTTTGTTTTTTAAACAAGGCATATTTTTTAATGAAGGATAAAATAGCTTTAAGTATGTTGTTCCTAGCATTGTAATGTGCATATATATATATTTTTACTCTTCCTTGATTGCTGTTATTAAAGGAAATTATTGTGATGATTGGAAGTGGGCTAAAGAAAATATGGTGCTGGCTCAGGAAAAGTGTCAATCAAAATAAAGGCTAACAAGTGGTACTATTGTACCTGTCTTACCTTTCATTTAGTATAAAGTCTCTCTCTCTCTCTCTCTCTCTCTCTCTCTCTCTCTCTCTCTCTCTCTCCATTTAAACCTCTTCAAAATAAAATTCTCGGGCAGCCAAGGAGACTGACACATGGTGAGGGGTGTCTTAAATTCTTCTTTCCTAGTAATAAAGTCCATGGTACAAAATACCATAGAGTAAAGTGCACACAGCCTGAAAAAAATGCTGTAGCAATATGTAAGGGCAGAATAACTTATTTATCCAAATTACAAACAAAATAATATTCCTTTAATTGTAATACTAACAGTACTTGCAATCTGCATTAAAGTAAGAATTCATATTTTAATAAATTGTTCTCATGCCCAGGCACTGCAGGTTTTAAAATGAAATTCATGAACTTAGAAATAATGTAGATTAATTCAAGAGGCTGCTAATATCTGAACATTCTGTGGGATGGCTTGAGGAAAGTGTTATCAGTGTTTCAAAATAGCTGTAAGTAGAAAAAAAATTAGGGCTGGGTTTTATGGTGTGGTTGGGGTGTTTTATTTTTTTTTTATTTTTTATTTTTAAACAGATTGCCAGAAAATGAATGAACACTTTAAAAAAAATCTTGTATTTAAGATATGACCTTGCAGAAGACTGTTAATCAATTTAGTAATAAGTAAGAATTAAAAAACTTCAGACCCTAAAGTTACCATTGCTTGTTACTGTCGTCACTAGTAAATTGTGGAAAGGAGTGTGCTATTTGATAAGTGCTGAGAGTAGGTTCATGATTAGCGGTTATCTAACTTAGTGTTGTAACTCGTTGGGTAAGCCAGATTGTTTGGCTCCGAGAAACCTTTGTCTGGCTTCATGACAGAAAGTTTGTCATAACGTCACATCTGATTTGATCTCTTTTATGCTATGTTGGCTGTAAAATTCATGGAAGTGAGGGGAAGAAGTGTCGAAATGAACAATTTTGATCATGTGATTATCTCCGGGACAAGATAGCCATAACAGGCCCTATCCTGAAAGTTGTTGTCCACCAAGATGTCATTTTGAAGACCTTACGGAATAAGGCCCATTGTGTGTTAATACTTTAGAGAAGTTATAAGGCAATCAGAACTCACTCATGAATTTATTGTAGGGGAAGGATCAGGCTTAATAGTTTCTAGGGTACAAAGGGAGCTTCTGCGGCTGCAAGTTCTTCGAGTGCTTGTTCACGTCCATTCCACTTCAGGCGTGCGCGCGCTGCGTGCACGGACGTCGGAAAATTTTTCCCTTAGCGGCTCCCGTTGGGTTGACAGGGGAGCCCCCTACAGTGGCACCTCTATGCTGGTGCATATATACCCTTGCCGACCCGACCCCCCTTCAGTTCCTTCTTACTGTCCCTGGCGGCGTTGGAACAACTCTTTCTCTCGCTTGTGAGTGATGCCTTAGCACAGTTGTAGCAGTTATCTGTAGTTAATAGTTATCAGTAGTTAGCACTTCTTAATAGTAGATAGTTAAGCTTCCTTTGTTTTAGGTGTCTGGAAGTTGTTTCCAGCACCAGCCCTGAGCTGCGGGGCATGCCGTAGGCCCAAGGGTTTAAGGCTTGTGCCACGTGCCGCAAGCCTATGCCGATCAGTGATCCCCACGACTCGTGTCTCCGCTGTTTGGGGAAATCACACCAGATTGAGTGCTGCAAGATCTGTAAGGCTTTTAAGCCAAGAACCAAGAAAAAGAGAGACTTTCGCCTCAAGCAGTTACTTATGGAGGCCGCGCTGCAACCTGTGGCCTTGGACCATTTGGCTTCGGTGCCGGCGTCCTCGGTGTGGAGTGCCCCAGCATCAGTCTGTGATCCGGCGCCAGCGGGGCACCGAAAGCATGCAGCAGCGAGGCAGCAGCACAAGCCCCGGCACCGCACGACCTCTCCAGTACAGTTGAAGGGGCAGCCTAAAGGTGATAAAGGGCGCTCCCACATAAGAAGGCAGTGTCTTCCAAGGGACCGAGCACTCAGAGGGGCAGTGCGGCCCCAGGACATACACCGGCACCGGTGGCTCTGGCGCTGCAGGGCCTGCCGAGCCCTGGGCTAAGTGGGTTGAGTGCAGAAGAAGGGCTGGAGGACATCCTAGAACAGCCCTCCACACCAGACACCTTTGAGGCGGCAAAAGACTTCATAGAGCTGTCAGTGGCAAGCCCCCTCCCTGGCAAGGAGAAGCCTCCGGCACCATCACCAAGGGTGCCATCCAGAGGCAAGCCGGCAATGGTGCGCCGCTCGAGGTCACCGCCCCAGCACCGCTCCCGGCGCCGGTCCCGGTCAAGCTCAGCCTCTGTGGACTCCCAGTTACCTTTGACTCAGCGGGACTCGATGGCACTGGAACCAAGCCAGCATATGGCACCGGCTCCGCTGGCGCACCGCTCCCCAGCACCGTCACTAAGCTGGCACCGAGGGGACATAAGGCCGCAGCCCCCGGTCCTGGGCAGAGGGCAGCGATCCTAATGTGTAATGGACGTGAACAACACATCTCGAAGAACAACAGTTACGAAAGGTAGGTAACTGTTTTTTCCACAGGTGTGCGTCTGAAGGGCTGCATCTTGTCTGTAAGATCACTACATGGAAGCCATCAACAGACACCCAGGATGTTTCTTGTCTCCATCTCCTCAGTGCTCTTACTTAGCCCTCTGTAATTTCTGCACTTCTGAAAGAGATGATTTTGACAATGTATGTGCATCTTTCATATGTTAAGAACGAGCACAGCCTCCCACTTCAGGGATTGAAACCCACCCAGAGACGTGGACTATCTTGTGCTCATTCTTCCCTGAGTTCCTTTTAATGTCAGAACTACACAGAGTATAGATACTGGAGCTAAGGGAGACTTTTTTTTTCTTTTCTCTTCTGCTTGCATCTCCTGCTCCACACTGGCACAATGTAGGACTACAAGGTAGTTAACCTTGATCAAAGCATGTCTGATCCAAATGGGGACAGTGGGTGCAGAAAACAACATATATTACAGGGGTGCTAATGGGACCACACAGAATCATAGAAATATAGGAGTGGAAGTGGTCTTGAGAGATCAGCTAGTCCAGTTCCCTGCACTGAAGCAGGACTAAGTATTACCTAGCCCATCCCTGATGGGTGTTGGTCTAACTTATTTTTAAAAACCTCCAACGATGGAAATTTGACAACTTTCCTAGGTAATTTGTTCAAGTACTTAGGAAAAACATCTTAACTGTAAGGGTAGTTAACGTCTAACCTAAATCTACTTTGCTGCAATTTAAGCCCATTACTTCTTGTCCTATTCTCAGTGGATAAGGAAAACAATTTATCATCCTCGTCTTTATTACAACCTTTTAAATACTTGAAGACAGTTATGTCCCCGCTCAATCTTGTCCTCCAGACTTAAACAAACCCAGTTTTTTCAATATTTACTCATAGGTTATGTCTTCTAGACCTTTAATCATTTTTGTTGCTCTCCTCTGGACTTTCTACAATTTGTCCTAATCTTTTCCAGGGTGATGCCCAGAACTGGATGCAGTACTCCAGTTAAGCCCTCGTCATTGCTGAGTAGAGTGGAAGAATTATTTTTCATGTCGTGCTTACAGCACTTTGCTAATACATCCCAGAATGCTGTTTGCTTTTTTTGCAACAATTTTACATTGTCGACCCATATTTAGTCTGTGATCCACTATAATCCTCCAGGTCCTTTTTCTGCAGTACTCCTTCCTAGGCAGTCATTTCCTACTTTATATTTGTGCAATTGATTATTCCTTCCTAAATGTAGGTCTTTGAATTTGTCCTTAGTGAATTTCATCCTGTTTATTTCAGACCATTTCTCCAGTTCAAGATCATTTTGAGTTCTAATCCTGTCCTCTAAAATGCATGTAATCCCTCTCAGTTTGGTATTCTCCACAAACTTCACAAATGTACTTTGTATGCCATTATCCAAATCATTTATGGAAAAATTGACTAGAACTGAACCCAGGACGGATCTCTGCAGGACCGCACTCAATATGCCTTTCCAGCTTGACTGTGAACCATTGATAACTTCTTTGAGTTCAGTTTTCTAGCCAGTTGTGCACCTACATTATAGTGGGTTTGTCTTTTCCCTAGTTTGCTTATGAGAAGAGTATGTGAGACAGTATTAAAAAACCTTACTGAAGTCAAGATATATCACATCTACTGCTTACCCCCATCCATAAAGCTTGTTACCTTGTCGAAGAAGGCTATTAGGTTGGTTTGACATCATTTGTTTGTGACTGTTACTTATCACCTTATTTTCTAGATGTTTGATTGTTTACTCCGTTATCTTTCTGAGTACCAAAGTTAAGCTGACTGGTCTATAATTCTCTGGATTGTCCTCCCCACCCCTTTTTTAATAGATAGTTACTATATTTGTTCTTTTTCCAGTCCTCTGGGATCTCTCCCATCCTTCACAAGTTCTCAAACATAAATGCTAATGGCTCAGAGAACTCTTTAACCAGTTCCTTAAGTATTGTAGGGTATGTTTTACCAGGCCCTGGTGACTTGAAGACATCTAATACACCTCTACCCCGATATAACACTGTCCTCGGGAGCCAAAAAATCTTACCGCATTATAGGTGAAACCGCGTTATATTGAACTTGCTTTGATCCGCTGGAGCGCGCAGCCCCCCCCCCCCCCGAGCGCTGCTTTACTGCGTTATATCCAAATTCGTGTTATTTGGGTCGCGTTATATCAGGGTAGAGGTGTATGTCTAAATAAGGTCATGTCTACGCTACACAGTTTTGTCGACATAAGCCAGTTTACGTCGACCTAACGGTGGAAGTGTACACACTGCAATGCTCCTCCCGCCGCTTTAACTCACCTGTTATGCCAATGTAATAAAACCATCTTGACAAGAAGTGTAGAGCTTAGGGCGACTGTGTCAGTGTAAACACTGTGTTGCTTATGTTGCCCTAAGTAGCTTCCAGGAGGTATTCCACAATGCCCACGATGATCACTCTGGTTACTGTTTTGAAATCCACTGCCCTGCAGCCAAGTACACAGGTGAATGCCCCTCCCCTCTTAAAGCCCCGGGAAGTTCTGAAGTTGCTCTATCTGTTTGCTCGGTGTGGATAGCTAACATAGCAACTGGCCAGCTGAGCATGCCGGCTCCACACAGCAAATACACTCCCGACTGTAGCATACGGGAGGTGGTGGCTCTCTTGGGTCTGTGGGGAGAGGAGGCTGTGCAATCCAATCCAGCTGCAGGAACTTGCTCGGGGCATGGAGGGGAAGGGCAATGATAGGCAGGGCCAGCTCTAGGTTTTTTGCCGCCCCAAGCGCGCAAAAAAAACCAAACAACCTCCGGGAGCGCAACTGCCAAAGTGTCTGGAATGCCGCCCCTGAAATTGTGCTGCCCCAAGCACGTGCTTGGTTTGCTGGTGCCTAGAGCCGGCCCTGATGATAGGGACACACAGCAGTGCTGTGTAAAATTCAAAGCTGCAGCAGGCATAGCAGAAGGCAAGGGAGGCAAATAGTTGCCTCTGGTGCGGAACTGCAGACGTGCTGCTTCTACAAGGAGGTGGCTGGGGTCAGGGTGATGGTTAATAGCTCCCGCTTTGAGCTCTGCTGATAGCCTTGTGTTCAAAACGCATAGCACAATACTGAAAAGCAGTGCAGGATCCATGCTTTCTGACACAGATGGGTGGCTAACAGGTTACAAGGACAGTTGAAAAGCGGCTGGAAACCTAGTAGGATGCTCATGGAATGATGGGATTGAGAAACCTGCATCCTGAGACACTGAACCTGCCCCCATGAGGCATTGCAAAGCCTTCCCAAAACACCTTCCGGCCAGTTGCACAGTGGGATAGCTACCCACGGTGCACTGCTCTGTGTCAACATAAGAGCTGCTACTATGGATGTGCTCTGCTGACATAAGGATCATGGTGTGGACATGCAGTAGTGGTTTAATTACAGCGATGGCTGTATGTCGACGTAACTTAAGTCGACTTAACTTTGTAGTGTAAAGAGCCTAATTCTTAACTTTTTCTTTCCCTATATCAGCCTCAGATCCTACCCCATTTTCACTGATGTTCACTATATTAATCGTCCGATCACCACTACTAATCTTTTTGGTGAGAACTGAAATAAAAAAGGCATTTAACATTTTGGCTATTGTTGCTTTTTCTGTTATTGTCTTTCCCTTGTTATTGAATAATGGGCCTACTCTGCCCATGGGCATTTTCTTGCTTCTAATGTATTTGTGAAATGTTTTCTTGTTACCTTTTATGTCCCAAGCTAGTTTAATCTTGTCTTGTGCCTGGCCCTTTCTAATTTTGTCCCTACAACTGTTAGTATTCCACATTTCCCTACTTTAGGCAAAACTTTTGGATGACTGCAGCCTAAAGAAACCTAAGTTAGTTAAAGCACAAGTACATTTACTTGAACATTTAAAAAAAATGGGCCTCATCTTCAGCGGGTGTGTATTGGCATAACTCTACAGAAATAACGGAAACTGCCAGTTTATATTGGCTGGGGGCGGGGGGAGGGGTATGGCTTAGTACATTGAAATCTATCTAAAATCACCTTACTTTCAGTGCTTTCCCCCAATGATTTTAAAAAAGAATTTGATAATGATAATATTCTGTTCCATAGAATAAGCTCAGAGGAATCTACAGATGTACAAAAGTTGAAAGTATTTTTTTTAAAAACCAACCCCCCAAATAATACTGTTTTTGCTACAGTTGATAGAAAACTGGTGTCGATTTTTTTGGCACTTTAAAGGTGGAAAAAGTTATAAAAACAATAAGTGCTTATTTTTTTGTTTTAAATTAATTTTCTCTTTGCCCATGTCCTCCTCCTTATACAAAGGGGGACAGAGTGCCACATCAAGCCGGTATAAGTTACATAGTCTTATTAGGAAGTTGAAATTTTGGATATCACTGTCATTTGTTCAGCTTTGGGTTGTCCTAAACAAAGGATTATGAGTTCAGTGTGGGAGACAGTAGAATTTAGCATTGGATGGTTAGGTGGAAGTTGTTATTGAAACCCAAATGGTTTATGGTATGGGTAAAGGAGTGGAAATCTGGAAAACAACCAGCAATATAAATAACATATCTTGTGTTCATAAATATTTTCTTCTTTTCCAGTTTCACCTTATGTGACTGTCCATTTTTAAGATTGTAGGAGGACATTTTCGCTTCCTCCATTTCTGTCATAAAAAGACAATAATCTCAAAGCTGAATTTTGTTTAAACACTTAAGAATGTGCATGGAGAAAGAAAAAAACCTCTCAGCCTATAATTGTGGTTATAAGGCCAAGCAAATGTCAGTAAATGGGGCACAACCCCAGCAGACGAAACAAGAAATCCTAGTTTGGAAGGATTATATTCCTATTTGTAGCATTGTTCTGCTTTGATGTGGAAGATATCGGTCTCCTCCCATGTGCCTGACAAACTGTAGGGTAGAGATGGCTGGAGGGCAGGGAGAGTGAGCAGTACAGTTCTTGACTATACATGGGATGAGAATGCAGTTCTACTTTCAGAAGTATTCCTAATACAGAATTACAAACCAGTGCCAATATATTTTGCTTGTAAGTGTCTTGGAGATTATATCCAAACATTCAGAAAACAAATGTTTTACTCCCACCTACTATGCAACTAGAATAAGTGCATTGAGAGGAGAAAGCATAAACAAGTGATATCTGAAAGCACAAAGAGAAATCTTATACAGAGCTGCATTTTAGGATTAACAGATCTTGGGATGTTAGTATAATTTACTCTTTTTAATTAGGAGGCTGCAGCTGTATATTTACTTTGCTTGTATGTTAATAAAACAGTTAAACATACACTGATTTTGATTTTTTTGGCCTTTAATGGTGGTCTTAGCTTCTATCCGAGACCTAAGAAGACCTATAGTCCCTCTGCTCCTACCTTCAACCTTTAGGACATATGTTTAATCTGTTCTCCTTTATGTTAAGAAAGACAACCCTGCAATTAGATAACATGATATACATGTAGTGAAAGATGAGAAAAAATCCTTTTCTGGTAATAAGTTTTGTGTAAGTGACTTTGCCCTTGACTACACACACAAGTTGTACTGCTTTAGTTGTATAGGTATAGTTAAAGCAGTACAAACCCAGTAGTATGGATGCAGTTATACTGGTATAAAAGTGCTTATACCGGTACAGTTTATCCCTGTATGGGAAGAAAAATAAGATACTTCAATCTAAGCACTTTTGTACCACGCTATGGGTTCTACCAATGTAGCTATTTCAGTTTAAAAAAAAAAAAATCACCCCTCTTCCCCCTTCCCCTCTCCCCAACTGAAATAACTACACTGGTACAAAAACTGAGATTAGACCAGGACTTTAATATTTATTTTTTCTCCGATTATTTGTTTTAAAAAAAACTGATGTGCAAGTATGATGATGAGTAATTTGTCTTTTGAAATTAGTTTGTTTTAAAGCTATACATGTGGACAACTGCGCTCTTGGTTTTTGAAGAAACTGACCCGAAGACTCAATCTTCCTTGTAGTATGATGTGCAACCGAGTCTGTTAGTAGTGTAAAAAGCAGCAAGCACAGGTACTGGAAATATATGCATACTTCTTTAATAAGAAAGCTGTTCACTTCGTTGGGAGAAATGGACCATGCTAAATAGAAGGTTAACCTTAAGCTAATTTGCTACTCTCAACTGTATCTTCAAGATATTTTCTTCTGGAAATTGTTTTCTGTGTATGTCATTTTAATGAGTAGATTGAATAACAGAAGTCTCCTACAGAGAGATTATCATATAATAATATATGGCATTGGGAATCTGGTTCAAATGGACTAATTCCCGCCCCTCCTCCCCCAGTTGAGTAACTGGAAATTTGCGAGCTGTGTTCAGGAAACGCAACTTAACTGCAGGATATGAAGATGTTTCTGCTTTAACAAATTATTTTACTTCAGTGTTGATGAAAACTGTCGGTATATAAAAATATGAGTAGCCATTCATCAGGGATAGATAAGTGATAATTGCAAAGTTTTATATAAACAGAAATTTGCCAGGTTTAGATGTATTTTTTTACCATTTAGTCCTGTATTGAACATTTTAGGGCACAATTCTACAAGGCACTAAGTGCCTCCAGGGAGATGTTGAGTGCCCTCCATGCTCGGCACCCGACAGGTTGACCTTTAATTAAATGACTAAATATTAGACTAAGCAGAGAGAGCACTTTTAGGGCCTGACCTAAAGCCCAGTAAAGGCTATGGAAAGACTCATCTTTCCTTGTGAGTTTTGGATCAGGCCTTTACTGAGCTGAGATTATCAACTCACACAGTAAGTAGTTCTGGTCTCCTCTCCTAAGGAGGACTGATCCCAGTCCTAGTCTTCTTGCCCAGTGAGTCCTAGTTTCACCCCCTCTGGTCTCTCCAGTCAGTGCCAGTTCCCTCCCCCACTCCTCAATCTTTCTCACTCTCTCCCCTCTGGCCTCCAGTCGCCTGCTCCCATCACCCCAATGCCCTTGTTCCCCATCCACACTGGTTCCCAGGTTTCTTATCCAATCTCAGTGTCTTCACCTCATCCAGCTCCTTGTTCCAGTGTCTTTGCCCAACCAGTCCCAGTTCTCCCCTGCCGCCTTCTTGTCATATGTCTCCCCTTTGCCCCACCTGACTGATTCCCAGTCCTCACATGAGCTTAGTTTCTCCTCCAATTCACTGTCTCGCTGGTGGCCAGCAGGGGCAGCTCTATGTATTTTGCCGCCCCAAGCACGGCAGCCTTCGGCGGCATGCCTGCGGGAGGTCCGCTGGTCCCGCGCCTTCGGCGTACCCGCCGCCGAAACCGCAGGACTGGCGGACCTCCTGCAGGCACGCCGCCGAAGGCAGCCTGACTGCCGCCCTCACGGCGACCAGCAGACCGCCCCCCACGGCTTGCAGCCCCAGGCACACACTTGGTGCGTTGGTGCCTGGAGCCGCCCCTGGCAGCCAGACCAAGTCTCTTTGCTCAGCTAATCCCAATCTCTGCCCCTCTGCCACCATTCAGTTCCAGTCTCCATCCCTTGTCTCCTCTTCCCCCCGCAGTGCCCTAGACCAGTGTTTTTCAACCTTTTTTTGGGCAAAGGCACACTTGTTTCATGAAAAAAATCACGAGGCACACCACCATTAGAAAATGTTAAAAAATTTAACTCTGTGCCTATATTGACTATATATAAAGTAATTCTCTTGAATAGGAATCAAATAAACACAAAGAAAGTATTTTATAATTACTTTATTATGAAATAGTAAGTAAACAGAAATATGAAAAATTATAAAATACTTTATTCAGTGCGCAACCTGGGCCTGTTTGGCTGAACACAAAGCTGATATTCTGAGCTATTTATAGTCCTTAACATCAGTGGTGGGATTCAAAAATTTTAGTAACCAGTTCCGACATTCAAGCATGGTTTAATATTTTTTTCCCACGGCACACCAGGCAACATCAGTGTGCCGCGGAACAGTGGTTGAAAAACACTGCCCTAGACCTGGGTTCTGTCTCTCTACATTTGAATTATACAGATTCCTCCCTCGTGTTGCCTGCATGCTAGCAGAAGTGGCACTGAGAGTACAGAAGAGGCAGGCTCTCCCTGGCTCAGTTCCTGTGCTCAGTACTACCATGACCCTGAAGCATCTGGGAGCACAGCCGTTACAGGGAAAGTCCAGCTTCACCCCTATAGCCGTAGGCAGGAGGGACCATGCTCATTCACTCTATGGGGATGGTGTACCTGCCGCAGATTAGTACTGGGATCTGTGAGATTTGAGTATGCTCAGTGAGGATGGTATATGAGGAGGTTTTAGCTGTTATATTCTAGTAAGTCTTTCTACTAAGCATGTGCAATGTGTGATTTTATTTTTTCAAAGGCTTGTTACTTGGCCAAACTTGGGGGAATTGTCACAGGAACAGCAAAAGGTACATCCCTGACCCACAGGCCGCCCCCTGCCAAATTTCAGTTTCTTGCTCCAAAGCATCAGAGCGCCAGTTTTAAAAAAAACAAAACAAAACAAAAAAACCCAGCCCAAGTCAGACATTCAGTATGAAAAATTTCAGCCCAAACAGTTGAAATTTGGCAGAGTTCTAAGCAACTGAAAACAGGATCTTGTATTGGAAAGTGTTAGGCAACCTTTATAATAGGTGGTACTACCAGCCCTGCCTATAACATCAGTACATCATTTATACAGCACAACAGAAAAGTTATATTTTAAATCCTTCATAGCAGACTCTCTACATCCCAGGGTTTTAGCCATTTGCAGAATTTCTTAATTCTGTATATTACCTTTCTGTACAAGATTGTAATAGAATTGAACTGCTATTGATATCAAAGGACCAAAATGTCCATATTTTGTCACAGATGCACATATGTATCAATATTCATGCATCTCATTCATTGGACTCTATTTGAGATAATTTTGTTACGATCCAAGGCACCATGTACAGTATTTCAGAGTTTAAATATAAACGCATTGACATTTGACAAATTTTTATTCTATAAATAACTTATTTCTAAATCTTTGTCCAGCCAGAAATTCAAATCTTCCCTCTGCTGTTCGGTTTCTTGCAACAATTGTAGTCCCCTTGTAAGCAGAGGAATTTAAGCCTTTTTTCTTCCAGGAACTATCTTTTGTTTGTTTGTTTAATCCCAGTTTACAAACGCATTGTATTGCCATACAGACTAGACACTTGATCTTTCATTGTAAATGATTAAAAAAACCCTTCTCTCCTTATGGCATACAGATTGTGTACTAATTGTGCTTGTACATTTTTAAACTTGTGTGCTATTTGTTGTCATATTTAGCTATGGTAAATTGAATAAATTGGGATTATGTTGTAATTACTCCTTTACAAATATTGATGTGAATTTCGTGCTGGCGAAAGTTGCAAGATCAACAGTTCCATATACTGAAGTTCTGTCTTTATCTATAGAACAGATACAGTACAGGCTGTCTCATAATCTGCCAAATATCTTTTGGGGGTCATCTGTGGGGGAGTGAATAATTCAATATCCATGCCCTTTCAGCCCATGGTCCCTCTGATGAGACTGTCAGCAGTGACGTGAATTAATGCTAGCTATGATGTGTGCACTAGTAACTGGGTGACACCACAGAATCACTTCACAAAGATTATTGAACAACCTTCAATTGTTGAAGATAAGTCAATATTGACTTGGTTCAAATTCAAACTACTGACCTGTAGAACTGAAAGGGTCTGTATTCTATTATGAATCCTCTGAGCTTTCCGGTTTTGTCTTACAGTTGAACCTCAGAGTTACGAACACCAGAGTTACGAACTGACCAGTCAACCACACACCTAATTTGGAACCAGAAGTATGCAATTAGTCAGCAGCAGAATCAAAAAAGACAAAAAGACCACACACAAAAAGCAAATACAGTACAGTACTGTTAAATGTAAACTACTAAAAAAAGGGAAAGCAGCATTTTTCTTCTGCATAGTAAAGTTTCAAAAGCTGTATTAAGTCAATGTTCAGTTGTAAACTTTTCAAAGAACAATTATAACATTTTGTTCAGCATTACAAACATTTCAGAGTTATGAACAACCTCTATTTCTGAGGTGTTCGTAACTCTGAGGTTCTACTGTATTACTGTTAACATTAGCTAACTGTTGTATCTGAATCTGATAATAGCTGATCTTAATCCCCCCAAACCTCAACATGCAGCCTCTCAAACTCTGACATGAAATTAAAATATGACAATCCAGTGTCTGATAGCCACAACGAAAGCAAATAAACAGATCTTGTATAACATTTTATTGGCACTGGGAGAATGGGAGGCAGTTAGAGTTTGGCTCCTATGGCATTATTGAGAATGTTGGCTTTTGGGAGGAGATGTGTGGATTATATCTTTTTCTTTGTCCTTTGTGGACAGGTACAGAGATAAGCTGATATTTTTTAGGAGATGAGGGCTTGAACTCCTAGTTCCTCACCCCATTAGTTCTTGACTTTTGCCCCATTATTTGCCACTAAGTCACTCTTTGCCATTGCATTAGTCCCACAATTGCATATTCTGCTCTGTCTGTGGGACTTACTTGTGAGAGGGTCTGTCATCTCTAGAGGTTGGAGAGAGAGGTGTGGGAGTTATTGGAGCAGCTTGTTCATGTGAAGGATATTAACTCAAGGACAAACTAGTCCTCATAAAAACTGTTTTTTGGGTGCCATCCAAGATTTCTCTACAGCTGTGAGGCCTTTTATGATATAAGATTTCTATAGCTATTTTAAAACAAATAAAATACCAAAATTATTAGTATAACTATAAAACATGGAGGGCCAAATTCTAAATGGGCTCCTAAGCCCATATTTAGTCAACTAAGAGCGGGATTTCCAAAACACCTATGTGATGTGGGACCACAGGTCCCACTGAGTTCAAAATGGAAACCCTGATGGAGGAGTTTAGCCTGGTTAAAAATTTTCAGCTACCTTGATTTTTGGAATTTCAACATGTTGGAAGGTGATGTTGGTTGCAGATCTGTCATGGGCTATTTGCTTTTCAATTGTGTGTTTTAGTTTGTGGTGTTATTGCGGTAAGAGGATAATGAGGCCTGGGACTTGTTTCAGACCATTATCATAAACTGTCATACTCCGAGGCAGAATTAATTTACAGATTAGAATCCTCATTGATATGAGAAGAAAGTCACTCCATCAAAAGAAATATTTGCTAAAGGCTTGCTAGGAGAGGATAGTAGAAGGATCATAAATAGAAACACACAGTGGAAAATATTTTGTTGCAAAAATGTACAAAAACTTAATTTCAGGATCTAAGATGAGAACTCTGATTTAGAATGTATTTTTTTTTATTTAAGTCGCAGCATTTTTAACATATAATTACAGGGTTTGGGGGTATTAAATATATTTTAAGAGGCAGTTATATTGTTAGAAAATTTTCAGCTGTGTTGTGACATCTGATATTATAATAAATTAGTTGTCACCATAATGTTTTTCTCAAACGTAATATATATAATTAATTATTGTGAAGTTAGGGTTGCAATTAGCAACAAACCGATACATTTACTATTGAACTATATTAACTGTTCAGCATGGCAGCTTTGATTTCTGTGGGAACTCTTGCTTTGATCTTTGATATCTTTAGCTCTAAATTTTACTCAAAATTGCTTGTATTTGAGAGCTATTGCAGGGTAATGCCCATTGTGGTCTGCAGGAGAAGCAGTTGTTTGTTTCCAATTTTGGCACCATCTGACCTTCTCTTAAAGGATTCTGCAGCTGTTATTTACCTAGTGCAGTGTAACTAATTTCATTTTGGCTGCTCTGGAACTAATGAATCCTTATTATTCATTATTGAACACCATACATGTACATAATGTTGTACAAACATTACATTGCTCTGTGTCTTTGGGGGAATATGTTTCTCTGGTACTAATGTATCCTATTTCAGCCATTCTGCATTTTTATTTTGTTTTTTAATTACAGTATAAGTTGTAATGAAAAACAGTAATCAAAAATGTACTGATGGTTATGTGCAACTCATATAGAGTGGAACATTACTTAGATACCATAAAATGCCTTGGAGAACCATAAAGAGGCCCAAACCCTGGGAATTCAGTGCACATCCTCAGTAATGGACTGTGCGTTTGTGATCGTCCAGGCTATGGGGCAGCTTGCAGCAGATGCTGCTGTGACAGCACCCAGTCTTTCCAAGCTCTGTGGCAAGCAGTGCTGGCAGATCCACTTAATGGTGGCATCACTGAACTGCCCTACTGGTGGAGCTTGTGATGCGGTGCTTCAGTCGCTGTTAGAATGGCACCTTCTCCTGGTTGTTATAGGAAATAGCTCTCGAGGTTGTCACCACTGCCTGCGGTTGCACACCATCTCTCTGCCTCTCTGGGTCTGCAGCCCCTCTCTTGCTCCACAAGCTGCTGCTACCTCTTTTGGCCCTCAGGCCAGGTCACTGGATGTTTTCCTCTTCCAGGGTACCAAAGTCTCCTTCAACAATGCTGGGCAGTCTTCCTGTTCACTGCCTCATAGTGCCACTGCCTCAGTGGCTGGCAGGGGAACCCAGGTCCACCCTCTACTCCGGGTTCCTGCTCAGGGACCCTCTTGCCAGCAGTCAAGGTCTGATCCCCTTTAGACCTTACGGCCTTTCCCTGAGCTCTCTTCTACCATCTGGCATTCCCCGCTCTCTCAAGTTTGCCAGCCTCCCCCGAGTAACTGTGGGCTACCTGTTCCTGTAGCCTCCAAACTCTCCTCCCTTCTCCCAGGGAGTGACAGCAGACTTTCCCAGCAGCCCCCTCAGCTGCCAATTTCCTGCCTTTCCTTCCTCCCCACCTGGGCTCCCTCCCTCAGTCAGGGGATTGCTTAGCCATCTGATTCTCCTCAGCTCTGGCTTGTTGGGTTAAATAGTCTCCGTCTTAGTCTTCATAAACCCTTTGTGGGTAAGTGTGGGGTGAACATCAGAGAGCTTGACTTGTTATCAATTCTTCATTGTCAGCCAGGTGGAAGAGGACTCCTGTTGGCTATGCAGAGGACAAAAATCAATTTCAAAGAGGATACTACAAACATAGGAAACTGATAACATTCATGGAGAAAGAATGGAACCCTTTCTACCATTAATATTTTTGTAAAACTCTCATTGAACCGTACTTTGGTCCACACCTGGAATTAACATAACTCCAAAAAGGACTCTTTCAACTTTGTGTGTTTTTTCTTAATACATTTCTTCCTAGAAAGTCTTCACTAAGTGTATTTTTTAAAGTATAATTGTTGAATTTGTCTGTCCAAGTCACAGTGAACAGGCTCCTTTCAGTAAATTTAAACCTATTGTAGTAATTTATTAGCTGAGACAAAGTAAATTGTTCTAGGAAGCTGTTTACTACGTACTCTTATTTAACTGGCATCCCAAGCTTTCTTTCCCCTTTTGATTCTTAACAGTTCACAAGGATAATAGTTGTTGGTGGATTAGCTTTAACCACCTCCATAGGAAAATCAATTGTGACCCTTAGGACGTTGTTAGTATTGTAATTTCTACACAATTACTATTTAGTACCTTAACTCCAGTGTTATTACTTTGTACTATGCCATAAATATCATAGACATGAGCCAATGGAGGATTAGGCATGTGTGTAGGGGAAAAGAGAGTGGCAATATTTTATGAAGATGAACCCTAAAAAAAATCCAGTTATTATAGTAGTTTGGATGTCAAAAGTAGCACCAGTAACTCTTAGCAATCTAATTAGCTTATTTGACAAATTGTTATTGGTACCAGATAAAAATATGCAGAATGTTAGTTAGAAGAATCCAAAATGATTGGGCTTATCAGTGTGCTGCTGTTGTGTGTATGTGAGTGTGGGGAAGGAGCGATCTCTCAGCATATCTGACTCCTCTTTCCATAAAACAGTCTTGTGGATGGCTAACTTCAAATTAAATCTGAGACATTTGTTGACACTATTTTAAGCTTTAGGGTATCTCAGGGTCACACAGAATAGACTACAGATATTAGTAAAGTGGTCAGAGTTGGATTCAAACTCCCACAGGTCTAGACTCACATAACTAGACTTCAGCTGTAGGAGAGAAATGTTTCTTCAAATGTGGCTTAGTTTGTGGATGGGAGTATAACCTCTTCAGAGACAAACAGTGATGACCTAGTCCTCTTTGTTCTGTAACTGTCATACTTTTGGGTCTTTATGGATATTCCTTTTCCCTGTGGCAAAGGGTTAGCAAACAAAAAATTAGTAATTTCTGTGAATCTCTAATATTCAGAGTGATTGTCACAAATTTAGGGATTTTAGTAGATACATTTTCTAATTACTATTTATCCTGCACACAGAGACAATCAACTTCAGTATATCAAACTGGAATGACAAAATGTGGAATCCTGTTTTACAGAACCTAAAATTTGGACTTAAACACCTGACAGTGATACTTGAATCCTAAATTGCTGGACAATATGGCACTGTCCTTGTGGCAATATTGAATGGCTTTGCTGTTAACACTCACTAAATGAATTAATTTGCTGCTGTTGAATACATTTAGCATTCTATATTATTCTTTCTGGTTTATAATCACTTAAATGTTTTCACTGTTATATTGCCAGTCTGTCTCATATTTGTTTGTTGTGGCTGAATATACCCAGTTGGTCCTTATGTTTCATTCATTTAAATAAGTGACCCATAGGAAACTGATGCCTGAATACATTCCACTTTCTAGTGGTAGTGAATGGGTTTCAACAACAAACTGGGGCAGCTGGATCCTGTTTTGGTTTTGATTTGTGAGGACCCAAGGGATTGGGAGAGTAGGGAAGAGGAAGCCAGTACCAGCTCAGTGAATTCAAATGGGGGTGGGGAGCAAACTGTCCCCATCTTTCTCTTAATTTCAACTATTAATATAAGTAGTAAAGCCTATTCAGAGAGCTGGTTGTTTTTTTTTGTTTTTTTTTTTGTTTTTTCAGTTTTAGTGTGTATGGCCATTGTATCTGAAGAGAACTCTAACTTATCAGATGATGCGGAATTTTCCAGGTCAGACACCCAGTTTAATCGTGAGATCTCCTGGGGTGCAGGAAGCAAGCGAAGAAGTTCTCACAATAACCAAGGAATAACATCCTAGTGGAGAAGCTCCTTCATGGGGTCACTTCACAGCATGAGAAAGGGGCCCAAGAAGGAAATGGGTATAAAATCCTTTGCACTCTTTAACCCACAGCAATCTTTCAAGGAGCAGATTAACTATTTGACTCCCACAGTTGTAATTAAAATGTTTTCCTCCTTCTTCTGGCAAAATAGGAGCCTTTTCTTTATCCTTTATATTAGTGGTTTTCAACCTGTGATCTGCAGACCCCTGGGGGTCCGCAGACTATGTCTAAGATTTCAAAAGGGGTCCGCACCTCAATTCAAAAATTTTTAGGGGTCCGCAAATGAAGAAGGTTGAAAACCACTGCTTTATATGATGTTCAATTATAACAATATACTTGAGATCATCAGAGGTAGGTGAAGTTATTATATTGAAAAGGATACCCCTATGAATTTGTTCAAAGTGGTGTTGGTCTGACATCTATTATAGGAAGAGCTGTCAGTGGCATCTATAGTTAAGGTTTCCTAATGCTTTCCAGTATAAGAGCCTGTTTTAACTTGCTTATAAATTTTGAAAAACTTCATCCCACATGGCTAAAATTGGGCATGTTGGTGTCTGCTTCTCAATGATTTTTTTAATTTCATTTTTGAAACTGCAGCTAAAACAGCTCTCACTGTTTCCTGTGGCTGCATGAGGTTGGAGAAGAGCAGGGGGAATACTTTTGTTTTACTTATGTTAAAAAATTCTTAAAGTGTTTCAGTGGGAAGAGCTAGTATTCCAAAGCAGGGAGACAGGGACTTGAAATTTGTGAAGATAAAGACCCAAGAACCTTTATCAGGCCTGAATTAGAAGTTATGTGTAGACTACTAAAAACTTGTTGGTGAAAGAGCATTTTTTAATCTTTGGACCTTATGTGATGCATTTTGCTGTCTCTGTGATAATCTACTCACATTTGGCCTAATAATATGCTTCTGAAAATCACTCAGAAAAGGTTTGTCAGCAGCTGGCAGCAAAATTCTGTGAACATTCCATCTCCAATGATTATGCTTTACTCTCACAGAGCTCACTGAGCAGGTTTCAGACCAAGGATGAGCAGGATTTTTGCTGCAATTGCTCCTCACTGCTGCTGAAGGCCACTTTGGCACGGGCGCTAGAATTGAGAGCAGGGAGACTCTTCTCCGTGCTCACAGTGCTCCCTCTGCCTGTACCTAGGTAGTTTGGGGAAGAATGAAACAGCCCGGGTGGTATGCAGAGGGTGAGGCGTAGAGCTGGGAAGGAAACAGTTTTCCTGTCCAATGAAACGTTTTGAGATTTCAAAAAATGTTCCACTCCACGTTGAGGTGAAGCCAAGCCCTTTCAAAGTTTATTTTTGCAAAGAGAGAGAGAGAGAGAGAGAGACCAACTATCCCCAGGGGTGACCAGGGTGCTGGATTGTGGGAGACCCAAGTCAAGGCCCTGCTCTGCCTGATTCATGAACTTGGGTCTTCTGCCTCCCAGGTGAGTGCCCTTATCCCTAGGGTATTGGCTGTTGTTAAATTGTTTCATTACTACACAAACAGGAGACCCTTTGATCTAGAAGATAAGATATTTCAATCAGTACTAAGTAAAGATTGTCCTAAATGATTATAAAAATAAAATAAAAGTGATAGAATATTTCAACTATGGTGTCGTATTATGATATACCATGCGTATAGTAGTAGTAGTGCACTGGTATCATGAAGTAATGTTAAAAAAAACCCCATAAAATAAAATATCAAATATGAAATTAAATTTTAAAATTCTGAAACAGATTTTCTGAAATGAAATTTTTTCAGATATTCCATTTCATGGGAAATCTTTGACATTTGTTTTTAATCCAATGCAGAATTAAAATACATTTCAAAATTTCCCGCAAAACAAAAGTTCCATGTTTTGACCAGCTGTCATTGTAACCTTAATGTTTCTTTAATGTAATTTTTGTAATATTGTTACCATGTATACATGTTACATGTATGAGTAACCATAGATTTTCCTCTCTGTATACCCCTTATATTTTTGGCTTATTTGCTATCTGAACTCAACTAACAGGATTGCCAAAGCAAATATAAATCAATTCGGGACAGGTGTGAAGAGGAGAGGAGATTTATCTTTGGAATGTCACTTAGCAATCAATTGCTCATAAAGAAGCAGAGTGAGAAGTAAGGAGAGGGCAGGGAAGAAGAGAAATAACAGGGCAGGAGCTACCTGCCGTGTCATAATTCCATTGACCCAATAATTTGTCATGAGTATGAGCATTAAAGTTAATAAAGTCACATGAAATTGTAGTCAGAAAAGGAAAAGTAAGCCAGAAAGGTGGACAAGATCATATGATCAACATAGTCTAGAGACATGAGCATGGAGAAGGGGAGCCAGGATCTCTTGCATTATTATCATACCTCTTCCATTGATGTGTCTGTGAGCCGAGAACCAGTGTGGAGGGCAAGGCACTAGGTTGATATGTTCAGTGACCCGGGTTGGTAGGCAGAAGGGCTCCTACCTTTTGTACTAACTGGAGCTGTGTTAAGGTTATAATGTCTAGATATGAATTGCACATCATGAATGTGTGGATCATTGTGGCTAGATTTGTCTGAAGTCTGTGATTCAATCTTCTGGCCATTCACAAATTAAAGTGGGTATATTTGCTATCGTAACTATTTGAGCATCCTATAGCACTGAACCCAAAGTATTCCAGGGCTGTGGACTGATTTGACAATCATGGGGCAGATGTCCTCAGATTTTACACAGGAGGGAAGCACTTCAGAGTGCTCTTTCCACAAGCATAATCTGTCTGGTCTGGGTTCAGTTTTATCCAGTTGATCGTTATCCTCTTTATTAAATGAAGGTAGTACTACCCCCCCTCCTTTCTTCTCCCCTCCCCATGGGTTTTATGGAGAGCAGTCAGTTTTAGTATAGCTGTTTGAACATGAAAAGCTCTATAAAAGTACAGCGGATCCTCGCTAGAACGTGGGATTTGGGATCCATGCGCGGTACCGTGTTAATGCGGGGACCACGTTAAGATGAATTCCAATTAAAGTAATCAAATTTGGGATCCATGGCTGCGACTGCGTTATAAGCGAATTCGTGCTATATAGATGCGCGTTCTAGCGAGGGTCCGGTGTACTGAGTATTATAATTTGCCCTAGAAGTAGTAATATTATTTCAGGCCTGAATTAGAAGTTATGTGTAGACGACTGAAAACTTGTGGGTGAAAGAGCATTTTTTAATCTTTGGAATTTGTGATGTGGTGTTGCATGCCTTTTCAAATGATTATTCTGCATCACTATTACAACTGTTATAAAGGGTAGTCTTTCTATTTGTGCCTCATCAGTTTTTTTGTTTGTTTGCAAGAGAGATCATTCTAGAGAACTGCACAGAGCGTATACTAATGTCCGTGTCCTTTCTCATAAATTCCTTAGTTTGTGCCAGCAGATTAAAAATAAAGGACATAAAATGCAGTTCTTGCATCTAAGCAGCTTGTAGCTAGAATACTAAGTGCATATTAATGTGTTTAATTTTCAGACGATCCTTAGCGGGAAAGAAACCTTCTAGGCATTTTCATGATGGCTTTGGCAGTGCAGCGTAACAGCTAGCAGGATACCAGGAATTCTACCATCTCCTTGAGTAGGGCTTATCTGGCAGCCACACTCATGCCTTTTGTCAATATTATAAGTGAAAGTTGAATAATTGGCTCTTCTCTCTAGAGAAGAATTCTGTGGGCTGCTGCTGACCCTCTGTAAATCTTTCCTTTTATTAGGTTTTGCGCCTTTTTGTTTTAATTTCCCCTTTCTTGTGTGATGCATTATTGATTATGACGTTCTAATTGTTAGCCCCTAGATAAGTGATGAAAGGGAAAGAGGGAGTATTTTTGCTTTCTTTTAGTTTCAGCTCCTGCATTTCTTTCTCTTTCTACATAGTTTCCTAAGGCCTCCTTCTGATTTTCAGAATATTATGAGTGGGTGATTTGAAAATATTTGTACTGTAGTAGTACCAAAAAGACATTAACAGAAGCAGGGTCTCATGCTAGGCAATGCACTGAAATAAGTGTGTGTTTGTAGTTTTCTTAAATATGTGTACTTCTAAACTTGTAGTAAAGTTCCATGTTTATTGCTTCCTACATTGGTTGATTAATCGTATTTTTAATTTGTTGAATGTCCTGTGCTTCTTCACTTCTCCTTTCTCCCCAGTTGGAAGTTGATTCTAAATGTTGGCGGGAAATATGCCCTTAGCAGGAAAATGACTTTTTCTGATACTCCGTAACTGTTGCCTTAGACAATATAGTCTTAATTCTAAATGCTTTGGTACATAATAAAAACTTCATTTTAGCAACAGAAGTAAATTGACCACTGAGTAGATTTCCTGCATCCTCACAAGTGACTGTGGAAGGAGGATAGTTCTGAATAGCCAGACAGAAAGCTAGGACTGTGCAGTAGGGGGCAAGACCAGATAACCTCCTAGATCTCAGTCAAGACAGTGTCTCCAGTGTCCTCCTCCAGAGTCTTCTTCAGCTTTTAGGCTGCTCAGGTCTTAAGTTTTAGAGTGCCCTAGAGTACCCATTAGATTTTACTGGGCTGGAGCTGATTCCCCTTTGAAGTTCGGACCCTTTTTCTTCTCTTGGATCACTGCTCCTGCAGAAGGATGGGTTAGTAGTGGGTTTACTCTCCAGTGGGTCTTTTCTCCTTAATATAATAAGGAGCCAGCTCCACCATCAAAAACTACAAGGGAAGTAGAAGGAGTAACTGACAGCCCATGATATTTCCTTACTCCTCTCTCTGCGGGGAGCACTGTTAGGAGTCCCTTCACAGGACATGTATCCAAATGCCAGTCTTGGTCACTGATTACAGTGCAGCAATGACAATACAAAGTGTGGGTGGTGATTGCAGCTCAGATGCTGAGGAATGGGGAAAATGTGAACAGTGACCTGGACCCTCTCCTCCAGCTTCTTTGTTCCCTTCCTGCTCTTGTAGCAGTGCCCCTCCCAGTCTTCGTTTTCAGTAAACTGAACCCAAATGGGATTTGCCTTGCAGTGGTGTGCTCCATGCTATCCATTGTATATTCTGGGTTGGAATCTGGATTTCCATCAGTGGGGGATATTCTTTGCTTTGGTAGCAACAACTAGACTGTCTTCTCCAGGAAGGTGGAGGATTGGACCCTTCCTTTGAGACTCAGCGTCTCCGGTCAGCACCACTGACTGGGCTGTTAAAAGTCCAGTTGGCGTGGGGCTGGCAGGCTCCCTACCCAGCTCTGCGCAGCTCCTGAAAGCTGCCAGTATGTCTCTCCGGCTCGGAGGCATGGGGTGGCCACGGGGGCTCTGTGTACTGGCCCCGCCCCAAGCGCCGGCTCTGCAGCTCTCATTGGCCAGGAACCGCGGCCAGTGGGAGCTGCGGGGGCGGCACCTGTGGGTGTGGCCAGTGCGTGGAGCCCCCGTGGCCACCCCATGCCTAGGAGACGGAGAGACATGCCAGCCGCTTCCTGGGCACCACCTGAGGTAAGCGCAACCCGTAGCCCGCACTCCTCACCCCCTCCCGGAGCCCAACCCCCTGCCCCAGCCTGGAGTCCCCCCACATTCTGAACCCCTTGGCCCCACCCCCCAGCCTCCTGCATCTCAAATCTCTCATCCCTGGCCCCACCCCAGGGCACGCACCCTCCCCCAACCTAGAGCCTCTTCCCGCACCCTGAAACCCTCATTTCTGTCTTCAGCCCAGTGCCTACACCCCCAGCCGGAGCCCTCACCCCCTCCTGCACCCCAACCCCCTGCACCAGCCCGGTGAAAATGAGTGAGTGAGGGTGGGGAGAGCACTGCACTGGAGTCTGTGTTTTCTAAACTTACTCATCTTTCTGGTGTCATCTCTCTCCTGCATGGCTGAATTAAGGGAGACCCTTTAGTTTCAAGGCCCAAACCAGACAGACTAAATTTTGCCTAAGTGGTGTGCCACCTGAGAAAGAGGATGGTCTGAAAAGGTCATCTCCACCCTGCTAGATTTAAGAAAAGAATCTTCCTACACTAAGTATATGCAAACATGGCTGACATTCAGAGCTAATGACATACAGATCACAACAATTCTCCGGCATCAGCCATGTTTTGGAATTCCTGCAGAAGGGCCTTATTGGGGCATCAGTCCTTCCACTGAAGGACAAGTTGTCACTTGGTCTTAGTACATAGAACAGTAGGCAAAAAGAGGCCCTCATCTCTCCTAGTCATCAAACATATTCTCAGCTCCCCTGTCCCCTCCCTGGCAAGTTTAGATTCAGAGGGGCCTGAATCTGATTCTCAGCGTTCTCACAAAACACCCATTTGAGCCCCCTGAAGAAAATGTCTGAATAGCTCATCTTTAAGTCTATTGTGGAAATTATTTCAAATTGGCTATGTCTTCAGAGGCTGGATTATCATCCTTCCTGCCAGTGATATTGAGTCTGGTTCTGCCCCCAGAGCTGCAGATAGGCTGATCTGTAAATCTTATACTTGGAGAAAGGAAATTTTCAGGTAAACACGGATAAATTTGGCCATACTACAGCAAATGCATGTCAATGGGAGTTGTGCTTACCTGTCAGAAGGCAGAATCATTCTCAAAACAGATTAAACAACCATTATTATGCCTAACGTTGTGTTTCCAAGTGTTTTGTAACCTGATGGTGTTGCTATTCAGCATACGATATGCATTTGCTAATAACTGCTAGGAACTGTAAATTATTTTGACAAAACAATATCAGATTCTGCTCCCAAGTGTATTTGTGTTTTATTGTGTCTAAATTAGAGAATATATAGGCATTAATTTTGGGTAAATCAGAATAATTTCCTTTGAGGTCTTTGGAGTTATGTTAGTGTAAAATCAGTATTATAGAGGAGAATTAGACTCATAGAATATTTCACCTTTGCTTTTGTCATTTTTGTTCACAGCCTCATAAAAAGCATTAGTATATGTATTTCTTTGTATTTATTAACAGGATTGCTTTCACCTCATATCTTGTTTGAAAGAACAGACTGTAGTTTTACATTTTCTACATGATTAAAATAGTCAGGAATATAAATATTCATAAAATATGGTATTTACAAGATGAGATAAAGTAAATAATTGTCCTGTTAGTACAGATTTGGATCTTAAATTCATACCTGATGCTTTTATCATATTTGCCTTGTTCTGTCCCTGATTAAAAATTATGGATAAAAACACTGGTCATGAAAAAGCAGATAAAATCAGGAAAACCAATTAAGTAACTGGATTTTTAATCTGATGGATTAAGTCTGTCCTGTATATTTGATAATTCAATTTAAATTAGCTGTTAAAATATCTGTGATTCTTATTAGTGTATGCTTCATCAGAGACAATATTAATTTAAACTCACATTTTAATAAATTTATCTCAGTGGGTCATACAAACATAGAGGCAATGTGTTTTTGCTTTAATTAAATATTCTTTGTAGATAAAGAAGATATCGGTGACCTTTTAAAAAGTCCAACTAAAGCAAGGAAGGAAAACTACTGTTAACTTTTATGTAATGAAATCTATGAACCATATATTGTCCTTGGTCTTCACACATATCATACCAGTGATGCAACAGCAGTCCTGTGTATGTATAGAGGTCATCGTACAGAGAGGGCTATATGATAGCTAACACAACAATGTTGGAAATAGTGGAGATCAGGTGCATTTTCTTTTTAAAGTAGGAAACGGTGAGGTAGTCAGGAGCTTTGAAGATGGGATAGAAATGAGTGGTAAGAGCCTCTTGATTGGGGAAAAAAATGAAGGAAGGGAATGAAGAAACTAGATCTTTTAGGCAGTTCTTGTATTTCCTCTAAGAATATGTAATATCTGCCCTGTCAGTAAATAACCTCAATTGCTGTTGAAGAGAAGTCAGTTTTTCTGTATTTTAAACTATGTAATGTTTCACAAATCAAGAAGGGTATTTCCTTGTTTGGCTAAATGTAAGAGAGGAAATTGTTTACTGGAACAGTTATTGTGGTCAAAAGAGTTTTGGGAAGAAATCTTTCTTTTTATATAACCTAGCTAGCCCTGAAACCTTCCTGTTTGATGCTATTTACTAGAGATGGGTAGGGTACTTTTTCTTCTTCATGATGTAGCCTTTGCATTGGCTGCTGGCCATTCACACTGCCATGTGGCTCTGTGGAAGCCATACAGTCAGTGAACAAAGTTTAGTTGGATAAGTAACCTATTTTTTTTCCTATGGAAGACCGAGAACTTTCTAATGTCTTAAGATAGTGTATTTAAAAAAAAAAAAACTTTCCTCCAGCAGGACAAAAATAGAGGATATCTTTTATAACATGTGAGGTTTGATATTGAATTTGATTGATTTTTAGACAACTGTTTGGGTATTTTTTGTATTCTACTTCTAGGGTTTATTGTTAGAATTGTTCCATTGTAGTTGTTATGTAAGACATTTAGATTTATTTGATGGGATGGGAATTCTTTTTTTATTCCATTTCTATATTCAAATATGCTATCTTCTGAAGTCAAAATGCTCCTCTGAGATTGAATGGTGGATCAGTTTCATTACCCATCTCTACTCCTCTGCACAGAGCTCTCATGAGCATGTTAGAGTTGAGATTTGCATAGAACTGAGAAAATCAGTTTATTGTTCAAGTAGCCTGGGAACAAATTAGTAATAACTCGTTCTGCCTATTTTAGTGTATAAGTAGTATTAATATCTGAAGAGATAACAATCAGTTCCTCCCACAAATGTCAGGAATTTGCTTCTTAGATAGGTGAGAAGGATGTTTCAGGTATTTTTTAATGAGCTGGTGAGGAAATGATTTTTTCCTCCTCAAAAAAATGTACAAACCCAAATTATTTTGTTTTTAACCATTTTGGGGGGATGGGGCGGGGTATTCAAAATTCTGGAAACCAATTTTTTTCCCCATTTTTTGACAAAACCCCTGTAGAATGTGTGAGAAAAGGAGACATTTTCTGTGAAAATTTCCATTTAGTCAAAAAGTCACTTTTCCTAAAAATTCAAATGCCTGTACAATTGGATCTGTTTGCTTAGTATCTGTAGAACTGACATGTTACTGCAACAAAATATCCACTTGACAGCATAGGTTAAAATAAATAGTAACTGCCTCCTTGGTGTTAAGTAAACAAAGTAAAAGACTCATGTTCCCGATGTCAATAATTCTGTCAAGGAATTCTGAACAAGTCAAAAATGTTTTAGCTTTACCTTTTGCGGAAGTAGTTAGTACATGTAGGACTAAGACCATATCTACCCTACCTAACTTATGTCAGCACACAGCCACCGCAGTTATTAAATTGCTTGTGTGTGTGCATGCTTGGCGCCTTGTGTCGGCAGTGCGCGTCCCCACTAGGAGCACTTGTATCAATTGTATTGTTAGTATGGGGCATTGTGGGATGGCTCCTGAAAGCCAGTAGCAGTCAATGTAAGCAATGTACTGTCTACACTGATGCTGTGTCAACCTAATTATATTGACCTTGACTCTACACTGCTCAGGGGGGTGGTGTTACTAAATTGGCATAGAGAGACACTTATGTCAGCAGGAGCCAAATTTAAGTGACGATACTTCCACAGTTAGGTCGATGCAAGGCAGCTTACGTTAACCTAACCCTGTAGTGTAGACTAGGCCTAACTTTTGCTTGTTCTATCTAGGGTGTGTGGGAGAGGACTGGAGAATAGATGCACAAGGGAACCTTTCCATTTCTCCTGCACCATCATCATCCGTGAGTGCTCACATGCAATATTTAGGAGTGTGCCATAATTAATGCCCCTAAGGTGCTTTGGTGGGGAAAGAAGAGGGAAGAGTCTAGATAGTTCATCCAATAAAACCTCATAGTCCCAACAGACCAAGGCCAGCCTTCCACCCTCACACTTGGCTTCAAGTGCTGGGGAGAGGACAGGCGCATAGAGATCTAAATAGCATTACATATTGTGCTTCCTTCAATTCTCTGAGGCATGCTGGTGCCATTCATCCTGAATAAGCAGAGTGTCTCATAGCACCTCAGTTCCACACTGTTGATATTGCCCCACATCACTGCAGAGTTCCAGAGAAGAGGAAGGAACAGTTTGGTCCTTAGTCATATGAAAAGTTATGAACAGTTTTCTGTCAGGAGACCTGATGGAGTTTTTCCAAGTTATTCTCAAAATCTTCCATACCAGTCTTGTCATGTTCTTATTTGTAGGGACATGAGGTGCTTTGTAGCACTTGATAGTCTTCATGCATTAGGAAGTTTGTTCTTGTGCATCTAGGGATTGTGTGTAAACAACATCACAGCCTCATTCCACTGTTTCCGATACAAAAGCAGAGAATTTTCATCAGCGTCATTGAAACTTGCTTGTGGGAAATGGCTTTCTAATTCTGACCTTGCTGTGGGCAGGTTTATACTACAGCCTAAGTCGATATAACTTATGTCACTCAGGGGTGTGAAAAAGCACCTCTCCCCCGAGCAACGCATGTTTTGTTCTGTCCACACCAGTGCTATGTCAGTAGGAGACGCTCTCCTGCTGATGCAGCTTCCGCTTGTCACTGAGGTGGAGTAATTATGCCAATGGGAGAGCGCTCTTCCGTCGGCATAGTGCGTCTTCACCAGCCGCACTACATCGGTGCAGTTGCGCCGATGTAGTGCTGTAGTGTAGACTTGCCTTGTGGTAGAGTAGGTTGGCTTACATGTTAAGATTTTGCTTCTATTTCCTTAGATTTTCCAGTCATTTTCTTGATAGTATATAATTTGCTATTGTTGTTGTTCATTGTTGTTGAGCAACCAAATGTTACTTTACTTCAGTTATTGTTTTAGCATCTTAATGCAGCCATTGAATTTTAGAAGATTTAAAAACAATTGCTGTGTTGTCAAGCAGGGTTCCAAATTTTCCAAGAAAATGCCTATTATAGATTCACATGAAGATATCTGTTATGGGCTCTATTCTTGCTTTGTGTCTTGAAAAAGGTGATAACACAGAATACAAGAGCTGCCAAAACTGCCAGCTTTAGATTTAATAAGACAGAGTTCACCCTAGGTGCTCAGACTTAAAGTTGTCTTGTTCATTAACGTCAGAATGAAGAAGCCCAACTTAGCGTATACCATCTTATGCTTATAGTTCTTTTTTGAGTGCTTGCTCATGTCCGTTGCTGGAAATTTTTCCCTCTGTGGTATCCATTGGGCCAGCTCTAGCACCTTCTGGTGCCATGTGCTTATGCGCTGGTATAAGGGGTGCTGCCAGCCCCGCACCCTTTCAGTTCCTTCTTACTGCCTGTCATGGTTGCTGGAAAATCTCCTCTTGCTTCGGCAAAACATTCTTCCCAGAGGTTTTATTCTCTGTATCGTAATTTTAGTCTATATTTCAGTTATAGTGTATATATTCTAAATAGTATGAGTGTAGATAGTTAGTACCCCCACCCCTTATTATTCAGGGGCTTCCTTCACCTCTGGGCCCAAGCATGCCCTGGTCCCTGGGCTTCAAAGCTTGTACCTCCTGTGGCAAGCCTATGCCTGTGAGCGACCTGCACTCCAGTTTTGTGAAGTGTCTGGGAGAATCTCATGTGAAAGACGGCTATCATATTTGTCAGTACTGTAAACCTTACACAAAGAAAGACAGAGTGATCAGACTGAAGGATATCCTAATGGAAGCCACTCTTTAGACTGGTTTCGGAACCAAACTGCTCAGATTCGGCACCGATCACTTCGGCCTAGGTGAGACACGCTCCTCTGGCACTGCACGCCTCCTGGCACTGCTCTCCATCTCCAGTGCTGAGGAAGAAGCATAAAAAGCAGTACACCAACAGAGGGCACTTGCTGGTGCCGAAGAAAGGCAAGAAGGGGGAAGGCAGTGGAGTGCGACCCACATGGGAACACATCACCTCCATATTGGTGCACATAACAAAATTTAATTCCGCACTTGAAGGTAAAAAGTTAGAGGGTCTCAGTTCCGCTTCTGAGACAGGACCCCTACAAGAGAAAGGGTAGAGGTTACAAGCGCCGCCAACTGCTTCCACCCATATCATCCTGGCTGGCGTCACATATGTGCTCTAGTGGGCCCAAGCAGGCCTTTTGAAGGTGTGCCCAAGGGTGCTATATCAGTTCCCACTTTGGATCTTGCCTCCCCTTTATTTTTGAACCGACTGTCTCACTTCAGCTTGGGGTGGTCCCTCATCACATTGGACCACTGGGTGCTAAATAAGTGGTGGGCAATCATATCTTTCAATTTTCATCCCTCCCTCCCTGTCCCTTTTCAGTGATTCTTCCCTTGGGTCAACTCCTAGCCCAGGAGGTGCAGACCCTCCTAAGGATGGGGGCAATGGAGGCGGTACCTCAAAACTTGAGAGGGAAGGGGTTTTACTCCCGATATTTCCTAATCCCAGAGGCCAAGGGGGCCTTCGGCCCATCCTGGACCTGCCTTGCCTCAACAATTATCTCAAGAAACTGAGGTTCCGCATGGTCTCTCTGGTCTCCATCATTCCCTCCCTGGGTCCAGGGGACTGGTATGCTGCCCCTGACTTGAAGGATGCTTACTTTCACATTTGCATCTTCCGTGGTCACAGAAGATTCCTCAGTTTTATTGTAAACCAGACTCATTACCAATTCACCATTCTTCTTTTCGGCCTGTTCGCAGCCCCCCAGGTTTTCACAAAGTGCATGGTGTTGGTAGCCGCCTTCCTCAGATTGTGTTCAAGTCTACCCATCCCTCGATGACTGGCTGATCAAAGGTCGTTTGGAGGCTCAAGTAAAGAACAGCATCAGCATGGTCTAAGCCACCTTCCGAGCCCTGGGCTTGTGGATAAACGAGCAAAAGTTGACTCTGTTTCCAGTTCAGAGAATAGAGTTTCTCGGGGCAGGGTTTGACTCGACCCAATCCAGAGCCTTCCTTCTGGAGGCCCAGTTCCAGAATATGTCAGACCTGATATCCAAGATCATGGTCCATCCAATCATGACAGCCCAGGTTTGCCTCAAGCTCCTGGGACACATGGCTGCATGCACTTACATGGTCTGGCACGCAAGGCTATGCCTCAGGCCCCTGCAGACATGGTTTGCTTCAGTTTACTGTCTGAACAGACACCACTTGGACTCAGTGCTTACTGTTCCAGTCCAAGTCCTTGACTCCCTCGACTGGTGGAAGGACCCACGTTCAGTAATGACGCATGTCCTCTTTGTCACTCCCTAGCCATCAGTGTCCCTAGTCTCAGACACATCAGACCTAGGTTGGGGAGCCCACCACGACAGACTCAGGACCCAGGGCCTGTAGTCCCGGGACGAAGTCTTCCTGCACATAAACGTCAGGGAGCTCAGGGCGGTCTGCTTAGCTTGCTAAGTGTTCCTTCCCCAGATCTTAGGCAAGATACTGCAAGTACTGACAGACAACACCGCAGCCATGTTCTACATTAGCAAGCAGTGAGAAGCTCGATCCTCTGCTCTATGTCAGGAGGCCATCCGTCTATGGGACTTCTGTATGAAGCACTCCATCCACCTCAAGGCTTCACATCTTCCGGGAGCCCGGAACGCACTGGCTGATCACCTCCGCAGATCCTTCTCCTCTCACCATAAGTATTCCCTTCCCCCAGAGGTCACCAGGTTCATCTTCCAAAGGTGGCGGGTCTCTTCAGGTAGACCTGTTGCGACCTAGCAGAACAGGAAATGCCTCAGTTTTGCTTGCTATGTGGGCAGTCCCTCTCCGATGCCTTCCTGCTTCTATGGACAGAGCCCTTATTCTACACATTCACTCCAGTTCCTCTGGTTCACAAGGTCTTCCTGAAAATCAAGCGGGACAAGGAGAGAGTTATTCTTATAGCCCCAGTGTAGCCACACCAACACTGGTTCGGCACGCTACTAGACCTATCGGTAGCAACCCTGCTACTGTTCCGACTTTGCTGGTCGGTTACTCCACCCGAATCTTGACTCCCTAATTGCATGGATGTTACATGGCTGAACCTGGAGGAACAGGACTGTTCGGAACAAATTTGACAGGCCTTTGACAGGATAGTCATGTCTTTGACAGGATAGTAGGAAGTTGTTCAGTAGGGCTACCTATCTCGTTAAATGGAAGTGTTTCTCAACATGGTCATCCCAACGAGACTTCTTTCTGACTTTCTTCCTTTGTCTATCCTGGACTACTTGCTCCATCTAAAACAACAAGGGCTGGCCTCACGTCTATCAATTTAGCAGCAGTTTCGGCCTTCCACCCACCAGTGAATGGCAGGTCACTGTTTTCTCACGAGATGACAAGCCGCTTTCTTAAAGGGTTGGAGAGACTGTATCCTCAGGTCCGCGAACCGATCTCCCCATGGGCATAAACCTGATTCTGTCGAGGCTCACGGGTACTCCCTTTGAGCCGCTAGCATCGTGCCCTCTGCTGCTTCTCTCTTGGAAGGTTGCCTTCATGGTAGCGATCACCTCAGCCAGAAGGGCCTTTGAAATCAAGGCTCTTACGTCAGAGCCACCGTACATGTTGTTCAAGGACAAGTTCCAACTGCGCCCCCACCCAGCCTTCCTGTCAAAGGTGGTTTCGCAGTTCCATAGCAACCAGGCCATTTTTCTGACGGTTTTCTTCACAGAGCCTCACAAGAACTCAGAGCGGCGGCTTCACTCATTGGATGTTAGGCATGCCCTCGCCTTCTACATAGAAAAGACTAAATCCTTTCGCGGATCCACGCAACTCTTTGTAGCAGTGGCAGAGAGGATAAAAAGCCTTCCCGTATCAGCCCAGAGAATCTCATCCTGGATAACTTCCTGTATTCGGGCATGCTATGAGCAGGCGAATGTACCATCTCTGGCCATCCTGATCACTCACTCCACGAGATCTCAGGCCTCCTCAGCAGCATTCCTCATGCAGTTTCCCATTCAAGATCTCTGCAGGGCCGCAACTTGGTCATCGGTACCTACCTTTTCTTCCCACTACGCCATTGCCCAACAGTCTCAAGACAACACCAGGTTCAGGAGAGTAGTGTTGCAGTCATCATATCCATGAACTCTGAGC
Source organism: Emys orbicularis (assembly GCF_028017835.1). Classification (NCBI taxonomy): domain Eukaryota; kingdom Metazoa; phylum Chordata; order Testudines; family Emydidae; genus Emys; species Emys orbicularis. Next base: position 161,457,658 of record NC_088685.1, on the reverse strand, counting down.
CCACCTCCTCAGGTACTGCCTGTGAGTCACCTAACGTGGAATGGACATGAGAAAGCACTTGAAGAAAAATGTTTACTAAACCTTCTTCTGTAACTGTTACAGTTGTTCTTCGAGATGTGTTGCTCATGTTCATTCCACAACCCACCCTTCTACCTCTCTGTTGGAGATGTCTGGCAAGAAGGAACTGTGAAGGTGTGGGGCCAGTGGTGCATGAGCTCGTGGCACCAGGGGGCGCTAGAGCTGGCTCTACAGTATACCACTGAGGGGAAAAATCTCCGGCAACAGCGCATGCAGTACGTATGCACTTAATGTGGAATGGACATGAGCAACACATCTCAAAGAACAACAGTTATTGGAAAGGTTAGTATCTGTTGTCAGTTAAAACCTAAGAGTAGCACACAGTTCTTGTAACCATTCAGTTGCATTTTATCTCACCCTTTCAAGCACTGTTAAAGTTTAAGACTTATGCAGACGTGCTGTGGAATTTGTTTGATCCATTTGAGAATAATTGCACTATGGTATTTTTGTCATGTTCACCTTTTTCATAAAGTCTCTGAGGTCGTTCATTGGTACCGTGCCTTGAAGAGGCACAGATTGCTTTGAGATTGGTTCTCCCACTTTGTGACTCAGCAGCATTTTATTTATTCGAATTCCTCTGATATATGTCAATCACCAATCCTGACATGCACAGCCTTTCAGAGCCATTATAGCAGGCTAACTTGGAGAAAAAATGCTCTGTCATTCTCAATTACTGGTGCCTTTAGAAGTAAGAGGAAAGATTGGGTGTCCTATTTTGAGAGAGAATGTTTAAAGAGGACACAGTCAACTTGAAAAATCACATTTCTGTTTGGAAATATTTTGGCTATGTCAAGTTTTGTTTACACTCATCCTAGATACAAGAGGTTAGCAAAAAAGTTTTTTCTCTATATTTTCATTTAATTTACTTTACGCTTTATGTAATTTCACTGTTTTTTATCATGATCAAGTGCACTTCCTATCTCCTTTTTTTCCCCCCTGGGACTTCTGCATAGGGTTTGGGAACATAAGACGCTAGCAGGTGATTGGGGGAACCCCCTTCTTCACTTCCCTAACTTCTGTACAGGACTAGGGAGAAATAGCTGCCTTGGGAAGGGACAGAGAGTCTCTTCTTCCTTGCCTAGAATTGTGCAGAGGATCAGAGAACAATAGGAGCCTCACTTGGGTATGTTTGGTGGTGGTGTGCTTGGTCCCACGCACTTTCCCTTGCTGAAAATAACCTTTAGAACATAAGCAGAGAAGCATTAAATGGCTTATAATTTTTTAAAATACTCAGGACATATTGTTTAACATGCTGTCAGAAATTTGAATTTTTAAAAAAATGTTGTCAGGCTTGCCAGGTTAAGCTGGTAGACGAGTTGCACTCATGATTGCATTACTTGCAGTGTACAGTAAGAAATTTGAGTGGGCAATGGATTGCTCAGGAGCTAAGTAATTGGTATAGAGAGAGTTTTGCGGCTTCAAATTTGAAACTAGCCCAGGGTTGTTAGTGAGTTAAATTGTTCAAGATTTGATGACTATTTGGTGGCCTATGTGAAAGGATGTTAGTGTTCTCTGTCCAATTCCCAGTGAGCAAGAGTCACATCACAAAAAATATCATAACTGTTGGAACTAATTCAAATCCAGATGCATTGGAGATCAATGACATCCAGTTATAGGGTTCTGTGTCCTGACCTGTCTTTTGGTGTGGTTGGCGCTGTTCAGGGTCGTGAATGATCTCCAGCTAGCTTTATATCGGTGTCAGCTGGCAGGTTGGTCATGCTGGATCTCATTCATGTGAATGAACAGGGGTTGTTGCTTCATTGACTAGGTGTGTTGTAGCGATTCCAGTCATATCTACAAGAGTCGGTGGTGCTGGGGCAATTGTGTGGTCAGCACTGAAGGATTTTAAACTTTATACAGCTGTATGTCACTTGCCCCTAGGACTCTGCCAATTCTGTCTCTAATCTGGAGGAATGTTTGAATGCTATTTCCATTTGGGTATTTCTAAACTATTTTGTCCTCCTCCCTGGGAAAACAAGTGGTACTACTGACAAAAGTCATAAGAACGAGTTCCTTCTCTTTTGTGCCTCCATTTGTTGAGGTGGTTTACTTGGAGGAAGTGAATTTGGCTGAGAAACTCTGGCATTAACTTCAGGCAAGCCCTTCCCATGAAAGCTCCATGTATTGGATGTGATATAAAAGTGTTTGTCTTAATAACTGCGTTTACACTGGCTACACCTCTGTTTATCCCATGACAACCTTGCGAAAGCAACACATATACACGTGATCAGGAGGTTTGATTATTGTAACTCCGTCTTTGTAGGATTTACGGCATGGTTTCTCCATCACTTCTGGTTCATTCAGAGTGAAGCAGTTTGTTTGCTCATTGGGACTGAGCCAATTGTGAGCACATTATGTCCACTCTGTAGTGTTTACATTGCCTGACTAGAAATTGGTGGATTGACTTTTGCCTGGCATATTTACTTTTAAAGCCCTTATGGTGCAGACCCTGCTATGTTCAAGAACTTCTCCTTAAGCTTCATCCTGACTGGTATTTATAAGTAAACTTTTAAGAATTCAACCATTGTGTCTTATGTCCACAAATTGTTGTATCTTTGATATTGTGGATAGGTGTGTAACTTGCTTACTTCTGAAAAACATCTTAGTTCAACTGTTTTCCTTTTAAAAAGCATCTAAAAGCACTTTTCTCAAAGAGGTTTCTAGAATGACCCAGTGTTGGCTGCCTGTATACTACCTTTCCCTCCCACTTATTTCCTCCTCATTTTCTTAATCTGAATCTGTCAAATTAGTTTTAATTGTCAGTTTCAACGAGTGAGCTTTTAATACCAATTATTTAATTATTTGGTGTAATTTTAACACACTGTTTTGGATATTTCTGTGGTGCCCTGGATGGGGAGAGCAGAATCAGGAATAAAAGTATTGTTAGCATTTTTGCTAGTTTCAGCAGAGACCAAGAGGGTCATGGAGACGGAAATCCCATCAGTTTTAGAGGAGACACTCGGTTTGAAACTGTGATCAGAATATATTCCTGAGGACAGTGTAGGGAAACTTGACCTGCTGCTATCCACTAGGGTCAACCTGCTTCCAAGACTCAGTCCACTGCTTTTCACAAGCACTAAATTCACTTGCATACAAAAATACCTTTTAAAAAAATTACTGTGCAGAGGTAAGGTGGGAACGCAAAAGCTTGATTAATTCTAAGGATCTGTTTCTTAACATTGACCTTTTAATTAGGGAGCAATAGTCGAAGCTCCATGGTTCAAATTAAATCTAAGTGCTATGTTTGAATCACCTCTAATTGTCAGTTATATAGATTAAAGGCAAAACTTTTCTAGCCTTACTCACATGAATACAGTAATCCCTTTGCCATCAGTGGTACTAGGTGAACAAGATTTGGCTCTTGGTTAGTGCTCAAGCTAATGGCTGTGCATTTAGGTATACAGACATTCTAGTCTGATTCTTCTTTGTTTCACAGCTGGAGTTGAGATAAAGTTTGCTATGAACAAGAAACACTGAGTAAATTAAACCCATACAGACACTGTCTATTTTCAAGGGTATTAATTCAATTAAATACGCATTGCAGAGAGCAAGCTCTGTCCCTTGAGTTTCATGTCAGGTTCATGTTTAAAATATTCAAAAGGAATTTTATATTAACATATACAGTTCCTCTAGGTTTGCAAGGAAATACTTCAACTTTAACAGAATGTCGATGAAAAGTTTATTTATGCTGACAGCATTTTACTGTGATTAACAGTATTAACAGATTTGTGTGTGAATGAAAGTAAATAAAATATTAATTGTGGGTTAGAACAGATCTGCTAATGTGTGTATATTCTTTCTCAGTAGTTTTAAATCAAATAGCTTTGCACTTTTCTGACTCAAAAGGCTGTGTTACACTAGAGATCCTGTTAGCATTTGAAACAGTACAGAATAGCTCATTCTGTGTTTGGAATTTACTAGCAATGAGATTCCATCTCTTCAATGGCTGTTGATCCTTTGTAGGTTGATACAGTGAATTAGAATCACTGCAGTTATCTCGTGCATAGAAATAGTGAAGAATTCTAGTAAGAGAAAATTCTTTCCTCAAAATGTAAATTTATTTCAGATGAACCTTCTAATATTGCAGTTGTTAAGAGCACATACAGTAGCTGATTCCAATATAAACACCTTTTATGTGGGTGTTTTATAACCTGTCTGAAAAAGTTCCATCTTGGCTGAAACTTGGCATTCGAAATCTAGGCCTGGACTGTTTCTCAACCAACTTTGATATAATTTAGGGATGGATGCATAAGTGGATGATGTTTTGAATGATAGAGGTTTTATGTGGGATATATTTGGAAATATTCAGAAAACCTAAAACTAACCTTCCCCTTAAAGCAGGGGTCTCAAAGTCCCGGCCCGTGGGCCATCTGCGGCCCGAGAACCTCCCCGCTGCGGCCCACAGAGGAGAGACGCATGCAGCCAGGCTGCCGGCTCTGTCTGCTGCAGGCGCCGCACCCCACAGCTCCAATTGGCTGGGAGAGAGGGACAGAGATACCATCACAGAGTCCGCCATGGAGGCAGCATAATTAGTTGCTGGGCAGTCAGCCATGGAGGCAGCATCATTAGTTGCCGGGCAGAGTCAGCCATGGAGGCAGCATCACTTTTTTCCACAATGAATATAAACAAGTCAAAATACCGAACACACCTATCTGATGCACACCTTGCTGCAATCCTGAAGGTTTCAACTGCTCAGTCCCTGAGGCCAAACATCAACAAACTGACAGAAATGAAGCGTTGCCAGGTGTCTGGCAAACACTAAAAACTCTCTGGCAGGCAAAGACTTGTATAAAGTTGTATGACAGTTTTATTTCTAAGAAATTTGAAATAAAAAATACAGTATAAATGTTTTCTTTTCTGAACACCATCTTCAGTGACATTATTGGCCTGCTGGGAGGATTTGAGGACTGGCCCTGGCCCTAAGGTAAACTGAGTTTGAGACCCCTGCCTTAAAGTAATTGTATATGAGGGAGGTGATGAAGTAATTCCATAACACAGGTTCATATATCACATAGCTATCATTAAAATAAACAGTATTTGATTTTGATATGTTTTAAATACATTCTACATTATGATGTCTGGTCATTATATTTTATATCACAGTATTTTTATTCCATATACCTAATGTCTCAAAACATGAAGAAACAACCCACAGTTAATTACAAGAAAGAATACGTTTTCTCAAGCCTGACAAAACTGTAGAAAGTTTTTCCGGTAGTAGTTGATAATTAGGAAAGGAGATTAATTTATCATCTAGGTAAAAAAGCAACAAATACAAAGAAATGGAAACAAGATGGGGAAAAGGAAAAATTATTCAAATTTTGCTAAATACTAGTTTCTTCCTTGTGAGATCTAGTGCTCCATGATTCATTACAAATGGGTTCTTCCCCCTCAACTTCCAGCCACTGTCCTCTCTAGCTTCATAGTGTACTGACAACAGGCAGAGCCGTTCAGAGAACTGATTGCCTCACTAATTCCTGAGAGTCTTACCTCTACTTGGAGAAAGAGAAGGTTTCTTTAGGTCTTTCCTCTGTCTTTCTCCAGGCAGATGCTTATTTCCAGTGTGTCTTGTGACAAATGGTTTTTCAGTCTTTCCCTTAGTTTTCCTCCATTAAAACCCTTATGATGGTATGAGAAGGGTTAAAATAAGACCTGTTTTGCTTCTTGGCTCAGTTTTCGTGATGTTTTTAAGTTTCCCTTCCATTTGTGAAGATTTGTTTTACTGCTGGTTATTTCCCATTTGTAATGGAATCCCAGCTGCCTATGGGAAAGAATGGTAAAATGTACTTACCTGCCCATAATTTTGCTTTCTCTAAGTGGGCAATTGGTGCTTTGCGAAACCCCACCTATGTGGTTGCCTAATTTGGTTAATTTGCATTAATTCCTGTTGGAAAGGAAATATCTGTCTTCCCATTTTCCCTAATGACATGTTCCTGGAGAGAGATGGAGAAATCTTTAGATTTCCTCTTCTTAGGATCTTGCTTTAAGATGTCTTTGCTATTTTTTGTATTATAAATGAAGAAGTACATCAGGGGTTCCCAAACTGTGGTACGTGAGCTTGATATTCATTCCATTTACTTCACAACAATTTTTTAAGACGGTGGTACATGAAGAAATAAAGTTTGGGAGCTGTTGAAGGAGATAAAAGTTAAGGGATCATATCTGGAGATGGTTTATCGTACACAATGTTTAGTCTCTTCTTGGCTATGGCAATTGGCTGGGGGAGTTAGAGTGGTAATTAGTTCTCTGAACAACTCTTCCCAATGGCAGTACTTTGGAAAGCTAGAGAGTGAGAAGTTTAGGAAAAAGACCATCCGTGTGTGGAGGATGAAGGAGAAGAACCCACTTGTAATGGATAACAAAATAGCAGGTGATCACATCAAAGAAAGCACTATTATAGGTAGGTAAATAAATTTTACCTTTTCTCTATCTATAATAGAATCCTCCTCTTCGTCTCTTTCCTGAGAGTCAAGCATTTTAGCATCTTAAACTTTTGTTGTTGCTGTTTGTTGAGTTGCTTATTACAATTTTTTTTAAAAAATTGCTCTCTGAAGTCAATTGCAGGATTAAAAAAACAACAGATGCCTGAACACCAGTCCAATCCAATTCAATTCCTTTTTAAGCAATCCAATTCTGTGCTTCCTTTTTTGTTTTACATGGGCTATCTGGGGGAAAATGTACACAATGACTATCCTAAATATAAATTTCTTTTTGCTTCTGTATTTTTTTCAGTTTAGTGAATGTAATAACTTTATTTTTTCCATGATCATTTTGAAAACAGAACAACAACAAAGTAATTCCAGAAGACCAGATTGTATAAAATAGCCCCATTCATTAAAACCATTAGATAAGCAGCTCATTTCCTGTGAACTAATACTACTGAAGTTGCTTACACTAGGTACTGTATTTGAATTGAATTACTTCTGTATTCTCATTTGGGTGTTTCTCGTTGTATAGATGTTTTTGAATGCACTTGAAGATAGATTAATTGAATTTAGATGAACAGTTGAGCACTTTTTTATGACAAAGTGGAAAATGATTAGTGTAGAAAGGACTAATCAAATACAGATAGAAAGGAAAACTGGTGATTTGTGAGTTGTATTGGATAATAAATTTAATGAGTCAACAGTGTTAAGCTGTTGGGGAGGACGAAAATAAATGCTATTTTGTGTTCCATAAATCTGAATATTGCATGTAAATAAGGGAGGTGATTATTCTCTTGTATATGGAGTGGTTTAGCCCTTAGTTAAAGTACAGTATTTAGTTTTAATAATCACATTCTATAAAATAAGATATAGACAAAGAACAGCAGCAAAATAATAAAGTCCTAGGAAAGTAAAACTGAAGAGGCAAAATTTAAAGCAGTGGGAATGTTCAGTTTAGATGCAAGGACCCAGAGGGAATACAGAATAACAGTCTACAAGTATGTAGAATTATGTTTTAATACTGGAATCAAAATAGTGATTTGAGAAGGGAACAAGAAATATGTTTAAAGTACTGCAGGGAAATTGTATCCCCAAGTATTAAGGAAAACTTTAGGCAATGGAACATGTTGCTATGGAAATAGTCCAGGCTTGGCTTGACCCATCTATCAAGAATAGTTTAAAAACAATTAGCTCAATTTTGCCATGCTGTAGAGAGATGGACTGTTTGACACATTAGAAGTCCCTTTCAACAGTAATGGATTGTATGGACCTTACTTAAAAAAATTACATGTTTAATTCAAAAAGATAGATTTTATACATACATATGCGTCTATAATATAGGTGCATGTAAAATCTAATCTTGATGACTACTTTTCCTTTTATTTTTAAACATCTTTGCCATGTTCCCTAAATGTAGTAAAGAAAAATTGACATTTGTACTTCAGAGGGAAATTCATCTAGTGTGACAATCTTGCAACCTTATTGTGCTTATAGTAATTAATTATTAAGTAATTAATAGTGCTGGTAAGAAAATTTCAACAAAAATATAGATCGGAAGTAGAAGACACCAGGTGCACGTGGTTGAGTTAGGCGCTCTTGTTGTATGGCTGAGAGAATAATTTGTTAATTAAGTAGTTTAAGTTTTACACTTCCTTTGAAATTGCCATTGCTATTTTTTATTTTTATTTTGCCCTAATAACTTTTGTTGTTGTTGTGAACTATTGAGCAAGAGGACTGTTGGGGACTGATGTCTTTGTGCAATTTAAAATATTTAAAAAAATATTTTAATCACCATGACATACCTACTCTACATACATAATGTTCAAAATGTAACCCTATCTCTGTATTTGCCAGAAATAGGGCTGAGGATTTACTTTATTTAAAAATGAAAGCTTAGGACTTTAAACACTAGTACTCAGCAACCATAACTTAGGTCAGATTTTTATAAGAACCCAGTTCCCATTTAAGCACCTAAATAAGAACGATTGGAGCTGCTAGGCGTTGAGCACTTTTGAAAAACTGAGCACTTCACTGAGGTGACTAAATGGGAACTGGGCAGCCCTGAATCAGGCTACATATTTAGGTGCTTAAATGAGAGTTGCTGGAGCTTTGTTGAAAATCTACCCCCAACTTCCTAAATAATCCTTTACTTGTCTCCAAATTGGTTACGTGCACTATATTTTGCCAAGATTTTTCAAAATAAACTTCAGTTTAAGACAAGTTTCTATAAGAATCCCCTTTTGAGATAAATCCTGGCAAAAATGCAGTAGAAGAATTTTCAAAACGTGATGAGTATTTTACCCCCCGACAGCGTAACTTTGACAACAGGTTATCCAAGTCACCTCTAATATGAGCAAAAAGAGCTCTGCTAGCCATGCATGCAAAAGGCCTAAAACCTTTGAAGTGGGAAAAGATCTTATTTGGAGATGTTGTGGAGGGGGAAAATTTGGGTTCATAATGGAATGCAAGTTTTTGCCTTAATGTAGAGTGAAGGTACTACCTTGTACTCGGTTGGAATAGTAGTATTTTAGTCTAACCCGGTGACGTAAACCAACAATGTCAATCTCACTATCTTTTATCATGCACTGAAATATAGAACCAAAATGAGTAAGCATACTGTATTTACAATTATCAGTATATTATTTAATTATACATGACAATGTAATAATTAATGTATTAATAAATACAAGTTCTGAAACTTAGTTTTAGCCTGTCTTATGTAGTCACATAGATCACAGCTCTCTGCTTCATTGCAGGGCATCCAAGTTTGGATTCTTCACTTACCTCAAACCCTGCAAATACATACACATAAGAGTTTGCAAGATTGGGACCTTATCTCCTATTTCTGAGCCAGCAGTGATTAGGAATGATGCAATGGTGGTGGTGTATTTAGTACCATGAAACAGTGACTAGACTTGCTGCTGTGAGTGGAACCCTTCCAGCTAACATATTAAATATTTTGAAGCTCTTAGTTGGAAGCATCTTGTCCTGCGGGTAGGTTTACAGAACCTTTGAGGGTAGAATGAGAAGAGGAGGAGGGAGGGTTAGTAAAGTTGGACAATATGAGGACCTGGAGGGTCTCCTTTAAAAGATGAAGAAAGAAATTCCAATTAAGTACATTTTAACTTAGATTACAATTTTTGGTTCTATCAGGAATCTATAAATTAGCATGCTGGGTCCAAAACTATGTATTGCAAATGAATTGTTAGAGACATCATAAAAGCCTTGCTTTTATTGAAGAAGATTGTGGACCAAAACATGTATGTGGCAAGAGAGCATAATCTATTTTAGTTTATATGAAAGCCAACTGTTAATGGAAACTACAGAATGCAAAGTTAACATGGGCATTAGAAAATGTATTTTTCAGTGTCAGTTGAACCAGCATCTTCATAGTGAATTCCAGTCTATTTGTATTAATGGTAGGGTGGGTGATTATTTTTGGAAACACTAATTCATAGGAATTAGTAATTCAGCTACTATATATTATTATAAATGCAAATGTATCCATCCAAATTAATGAAAATTGTTTGAATGATTAACATTCCCATGAGAATGAAATGAGTTAGAAGGAAGGCATAGAATATTTCAGGTTTATTTTATAGCGATCATTTAATAAGGAAACAGCAAACAAGATTGTGACTGCTGTAGAGGATTCAGATATAAAGGCCTGATCGTATAAACAGTCATGTAATTAGAGATTGTATCATAATGCATATGCACATGCACAAGGGGGCTGAATAAAGGTTGTACAGGCAGCCTAAATACTGCCATTTCCTACCTTCCAAATGCTTGACTTTGTAACCAAAATAACATTCATACTGGGCTAGATGGACCTTTGGTCTGACCCAGTACGGCTGTTCTTAGTTTAATTTTTATTGACCTTTTCTGAAACTTTTCCAATTTCAGTATATCTTTTTTGAGATGGGGCGACCACATCTGCACACAGTATTCAAGATGTGGGCGTACCATCGATTTATATAAAGGCAATGCGATATTTTCTGTCCTATTATCTGTCCCTTTCTTAATGATTCCCAACATTCTGTTTGCTTTTTTGATAGCCGCTGCATATTGAGTGGATGTTTTCAGAGAACTATCCACAGTGACTCCAATATCTCTTTCTTGAGTGGTAACAGCTAATTTAGATCCCATAATTTTATATATGTAGTTGGGATTGTGTTTTCCAATGTGCATGACTTTGCATTTATCAACATCGAATTTCATCTACCATTTTGTTGCCCAGTCACTCCGTTTTGTGAGATCATTTTGTAGCTCTTCGCAGTCTGCCTGGGACTTAACTATCTTGCATAGTTTTGTATCATCTGCAAAAATTTGCCACTTCACTGTTTACCCCTTTTTCCAGATGATTTATGAATATTTTGAATAGGACTGGTCCCAAGACAGACCCCTGTGGGACACCACTATTTACCTCTGTCCATTCTGAAAACTGATCATTTATTCCTACCCTTTCCCCCTTATCTTTTAACCAGTTACCAATCCATGAGATGACCTTCCCTCTTATCCCATGACAGTTTACTTTGCTTAAGAGCCTTTGGTGAGGGACCTTGTCAAAGGCTTTCTGAAAAACTAGGTACACTATATACACTGGATCCTCCTTGTCCACATGCTTGGTGATCCCCTCAAAGAATTCTAGTAGATTGGTGAGGCATAATTTTCCTTGACAAAAACCATTTTGACTCTTCCCCAACAAATTATGTTCATGTATGTCTCTGACAACTTTGTTCTTTACTATAGTTTCAACCAATTTGCCAGGTACTGAAGTCAGGCTTACCGGCCTGTAATTGCCGGGATCACCTCTGGAGCCCTTCTTACAGCATTAATTTTCCTATTAGGGTTGCCAACTTTCTAATAGCAGAAAACCGAACACCCTTGTTCCGCCCCTTCCCAAAGGTCCCACCTTGCCCCACCCCTTCTCTGAAGCCCTGCCCCATGCTCACTCCATCCTCCCCCTCGCTTGCTCTTCCCCACCTTCGCTCACTAGCTCATTTTCATCAAGCTGGGGCAAGGGGTTGGGGTGCAGGAGGGGGTCAGGGCTCTGGCTGGGGGTGTGGGCTAATGAGGAGTTTTGGGTGCAGGAGGGGCTCTGAGCTGAGGCAAGGGGTTGGGGTGTGGGAGAGGGTACGGGCTCTGGGCTGGGGCCAGAAATGAGGGGTTCAGGTTATGGGATGGGGCTCTGGGTTGGGGCAAGGGGTTGGGGTGCAGGAGGAGGTTCGGGGTGTGGGTTCCGGACAGGCGGCATTTACCTCAAGTGGCTGGCTCCCAGGAAACAACTGGCATGTATGGCTCCTAGGTGGAGGCCTGGCCAGGCGGCTCTGTGCACTGCCCCCGTCCGCAGGTCCCGCGACCGATGGGAGTTGCGGAGCCAGCACTCAGGGCAGGGGCAGCGTGCGGAGTCCTTGTGGCTGCCCCTATGTCTAGAAGCCAGAGGGACATGTTGCCGCTTCCGGGAGTCGCGCGGAGCCAGGTAGGGAACCTGCCTGCCCCACTGCGCCGCCGACCGGACTTTTTATGGCCTGGTCAGCGCCGTTCGCCAGAGGTCCCTTTTCAACTGGGTATCCGGTCGAAAACCGGACATCTGGCAATCCCATTTCCTCTCCCTGCTATGGCAAAAGCCAGTATAGCTTTTTGTATTCCCTACTGAAATATGTTACATCAATCACCTCCATTTTTCAGAAGGTGTTTGAAAAATTGTAAAGAACTGTAAACTGCATTCATTCTCTACGTTGATCAAAAATAGTTGTTTATAAATTGTTAAGATATAATGGCTTTTTGATATTGTAGTAATGAGAAATCCCTTAATTTAGTGTGTTAATAGATAACTGTTTTTTAAAACATGCTCTCTACTTATACCAAATAAAACAAATGTTTATAGAAAGTTTCATTTTGTCACATTGAGTGGTGCATTTTATGAAGTTTACATTTGTATAATAAAACAGAGATTTTGACTTTTAGTGTGGTTCTGGACTCTAGAAAGGTGATGCTAAAGATTATTTTATTAGACATACAAATTTAAGTATTTTTAAAATTCCAAGAAAAGTTTTATATATGTTACAACCTGAGGTCCCAATCATACAAACAGAAGTGCCTGTTCAAGCCTTTGTGCCCATGTGGATTTCCATTAAGTATTCATGGGCATAAGGGTCTGCCTGCACAGATCCCTTTGCAGGCTGAGCACCTATAATGGCTGCGTGAGCAATATTGCTAGGACATATGAAAGACAAATAACAATGAAAGAAATTGTATATTGAAGCTCATTTGGACAAGCCCCATACCTTTATTTTATATTTATATTTAGGTGTTACCAGAGAAAAATTTTAAATAATAATAATGATTAATGAAGTAACATGGAGCTCAGAAGTGAAGCAAAACATTTAGACAAGTCCTGTGCTGAAATGTATATAAGTATATAGCTACACATCCAAAAAAATTGTATCCGAAGAAAAGTGATGTATGTTTTTTCCCCCCTGGGCTTAGAGCATTTTCTGTAGCTAGTTGAAAGACTGGAGGGCAAAAGGCTTATGCAGCTTTCCATAGTTATTTATTTATTTATTTATTTTTACAGGAAATATGTCTTGTGTAAAAATGAATGATACTGACTGTTTTCCTTATGTCCCATAAGATACAGTGAAATTCCCAACACCTGATGTAAGAATCAAACTGTTAAACTTAATACATTTACTGTAAGCAATTGCTTGAAGATATGTAACGTCTTCTCTAAAAATGATGCAAGTAAAAGGAGACCTGACCAAGGTTGTGTAGTTGATTTTTTTTCTTTTAGATGTACATACTTTTGTTTAGTTTTAGGTTTTCTGTCAATGCAATGTAAGGAGCTATGCAGTTTAATATTGTTCAAAGCCCTCTCTTTGGTTTATTTGATATTTTAGATTGTTCTTGCAACGAATCAAACCACAATATTTTAACAGTTCGGAAATTTTCCAGGCTGGGTTTCTGCCTTAGGCTGCATGTTTTTGGGAAATGTCATCCAAAATGGTTCAGCCATTTCTGAGAATGAGGCTGGTTCAAAATACATTGTTTTGCCCATTTTAAAATAATTCTGGAGACCTTTTACTGAGAAACTCTAACATCTCCATGTTTGGAGCAGGTGTGTGAAATTTGGCAAAGGAAGGATGGTGTTTTGTGTCAAGGATGTGCCTTTTGCCATCCCCTTGAAAACTTGGCCAGATTTGGGCAGGTTATAAACCTTTGAAAAACTGCAGTTTGCATACACTTAGGAGAGAATTGCTGGAGCTTTGCAGCTAAACTCTCAGAAGATTCTGTCTACATTAAACATGCTCCTGCCCGAGGCTTTCCATGCAATTGCTGCTCCCAGCTGTTGTGGGCTGTGCCTGGTCCAGGTGCCAGAACTAAGAACAGAGAGCGTCTCTCTCTCTCTCTCTCTCCTGTGCTTTCAATGCCCTTCCCCACATTAGGCCCAGGCTGTGAAAAGGAGGTAGCTGCTTAATTAAATGCTGAAGGGGAGAAGAGTGGGACCCAGAGGTGGGAATGGGAGGAGTAGATTGAGACAAGAGGGGGCTGGGGAGACCGAGACTGGAGGCTGGCAGTGAGGGAGAGGGAAACTGAGGCTGGCTGGCCAATGAGACTGGAAGCCAGTGGAGCAGAGGAAGCAGGGACTGGTTGGACAAGAAGACTGGAATCAGTATGAGGGGAGACTGAAACTGGTTGGGCAAGGAGACTGGGAGCTAGAGAGGGAAATGGGGAGGACTGGGAGCCTATGGGCTAGAGAGGGGTGGGGGAGACAGAGATTGGATGAGAAGCTGGTCGGGGCAGCTGGAACTTGTTGGGCAAGGGACTGGGGCTAGAAATCAGAGCAGATTGAAGAAGGTAGGGAGCAGAGTGGGAAGATATTAGGAGGAGAGACAGGGTATAGTGGGGACAGCTAGGACTGGCTGGGCAAGGAAACTGGGATGGAGAGTTTGGAGGGAGAGACTACAATTGACTAGGTGAGGGGAATGGGGCTGGGATGAGTAGCTGGGATGGGTGAGGGCCAAGAAACAGGACTGGGACAGGTTGGAGAAGATGGGCAGAAGGAGTTAAACTTGAAGGGGGATGGAATGAGCAGGAAAGTCTGTGACCACTAGAGCCCACTTCCCTCTAGAGCCTGAAATGGAGCCCAAGATCCCTAAATCTCAACATTTCTCTACTGTGAGCAAATAACTGTGAGAACCTACTGATAAACTGTGTATTTTATCCCCCACTATTGCTGGTCCATATAGGGGATGACAATTGACTATTGCTATCTGTTACTCCATTAGCTCAAGTGTCAGAGGGCTATGCAGTGGATCTAAAGGTTGCAGCCTTGTTGATAAACTATGTGGGTGTCAATATGACCCCACATGATGGAATTTCTGTTTTTCAGTTTTCTTTTTAAATTATACACAAAAACCTGTGTTAAAAGAACATGATTAAGTTTGCAAAGTGAAGCAATCAAACATAAGGAAACCTTTGCCCCCTTTTGTGTATGCATTATGATACGGTCTATAGTCTTTAATTACATGACCACATGCTATTTTTCCACAGGACTCCTGCCTCAGTCAGTGCACAGAATGGATTGTGCTCACTTAATGAGCATCTCTTCAATATTTTGTTTTTTCCCTTATTGTCCAGTGACTGCCCCTGTGCCTTATTTACTGCCCACTATTCAAACTCTGCTCTGAAGACAGAATTATGAATTTCCTCATGAGCTTATCTATGGTGCTCATGATTATAATGTTTCACAAACATTAATGGATTTATTTCACAATATGCAGGTGAGCTGAGGCAGTAGTATTATCCTCATTTTACAGATGGGGAACTGAGGCAGAGAGAGAGATTAAGGTCAAAAGTATCCACTAATTCTGGGTGCCAAATGTGAGACACCTAGGATCTGATTTTTCAGAGCAACTAACCTTAAATAATGACAGGTTTCAGAGTAGCAGCCGTGTTAGTCTGTATCCGCAAAAATAACAGGAGTACTTGTGGCACCTTAGAGACTAACCAATTTATTAGAGCATAAGCTTTCGTGGGCTACAACCCACTTCTTATGCATCCGAATTAGTCTCTAAGGTGCCACAAGTACTCCTGTTATTTTAACCTTAAATAGCACTTTATATTTTCAAAGCACAGTTACTGTTGACTTCAGTTGGGGCTGTGAGTGCTGAGCATTTCTGTAAATCAGACCCCAGGGTCTCCTGTCAGGCATCCAAAAAATGAAGAACACACAATTAGTTACCACCTGTGAAAAGTGACTTGCCCAGTATCACACACGAACTTTGTGGCAGATAGAATCCAGTTTTCTAAGTCAATATTCAACTGCCTTAACATTCGGCCATCCTTTCTCTTCCTGCAGTCTCCTGACTTGCTCACTATACACCACCACCTTCTGCAAAAATAAGGCAGGGATCCTACAGACAACCGCCTCTTTTACTATGCAACCATGATTCATCCCCAGAGCAGGTCCATCCTATGCACCGAATGAGGCAGGGGTCCTGTGGAAAAAAAGGCATATGATTATGTGATTAAAGACTGTATCATAATACATACACAAAAGCTTGAGTGCTTGACTTTGCATCCTTAATAATGTTCTTTTAACATGGTTTATTTTTGTGGGACAGAGATGCATTTATCCATCTTTGCAGTGGATATTTTGTTAACATTGGGGTTGTTTTGCATGTGATTGTTTTTATATGAAAGTGAAATCTCATTTCTTACCCTGATCTGAAATTCCCTGGTTAAGAATTTTTGGGGATACGTTGTAGCCAAAGATGGCTGGATGATCTCCAATTGACCTAGCTGGGAACACATTACTTTTTTTCAATGTGAATACGAGCCAGAATATTGTGTGTCTAACTATACCATTACAGTACAGGAACTTGCGGGTGTATTTCATATTCGCAGGAACTGCCAGCTTCTCTTAAACTGCGCTACGGATGTTGGCACTTACTGTTCATCAGGAAAAATATTTTAAGAAGAATTCCAAAATAGTGAAAACAGAGTCTTAGCTGTTAAAACTGAGAAGAATTTTGTGGCTTATATTTTACCTTGGTCTAAATAACATTCTGTAATCCAGCTTCTATCACTGCTGACTGCAGGGTTTTGCATCTCATGTGCTAAACAGAGAGTTGGCAGCCAGTTCCAACAAAGCTTTTTTTGTGCCTTTGGGCTATCCTGGGGGCTGGGCTTCCTTTATTTTCCCCCACTTGTTTTCTTGTCTCAAGTAAATTGGTCATGTTTTAGACAGCTCCCTCTTGCTCAGTCACTTCCCCTCCCCTTTTTGTTTTTTGAGTGGTGCTTACTGGAGAGGTATATTTTTTTACAGTGGTTTGTTTTCTTTTCATCTGCACATCATCAGATCAAGAAGAAAGAATTATGGAAGGCAAGAAAAACAAAAAACCACCAAAAGTACACTGTAGCAGCACTTTGCAGACCTCCACATCAAGCTGATGCTATACCACCTGTACTGTATATGGGCTGCTCTGCCCGTACCAGGCTCTTAGAAGAGTTTTTAGGAAGTAATCCTGTGGGGTTCTGAGCTCCGTCAGTGCCCTTATTAAGTATTCATCACTCCTTCCTTAGCAGTAGAGTCAAAAGGAAACCAGGAAATGCATCACCCGAACGAGACCATCTTTTCAAGGCCAATTAGGTCAGAACTTCTGTACTGCAAAGCAGTCTTTTGGATCAACAAGGTCTTTATTGCCTCCATAGTTGTTCTAGAGTCTAACTCTTCGTGTGCCCACCAGAAAAGATGGAATGCATAGAGGAGAAAGGAGAATATGAGCCTCTGTGTGCTCCTGCTCAGGGTATAGTTTCTATATTTCCTAACTCAAGCCCACCCCCCAAAGGCAGGGCTTTCTCCCTAGGGTCCCTCTTCTTATGACTGAACATCCGTTCTCACCTCACTATATTTTTTTTTAATCCCCTGGTTAAACTCTATGCTAAAACCTCAAAAATACCATTAACATAGTTCAGAATCACTAAAGGCCTGATTCAGTGCTGATGGAAGACCATAAAAAAACTTTAATTTCAATGGGTTTGGATTAATCCCTAAAATAAAACATTAAATCCTTTCCTTCCAGGTTGGGGAGAGGGGAAAAAGTCCTTCTGCAGAAAGTACCAAACTATAAAGTGCTTATTATCTATGAAAGGAAAAGTTGATACTGCATAATTGTTCTGTTCAATCTCTTACACCGTGCCCATCTCTGTATTATCAGAGTGCCTTCCAGTAGTATGTTAAGTGAGGTGACTAACAGCTGTCACATGTACTTTCTCTTCCCATGGTAAAATGATTGTGGATTTTTGAAATTTTATTTAATGTGCTAGTGAAGGCAAGGTAGAAGAGAGGTGAGCCTTCCTCTTATAATGGAAGGTGATTAAATTTGTGGTGGCTCATAGTTTTTGCGGGTGTTTGTCCCATAGGTTTAGTCCTGCCCCCCATGAAAGCTGATACCTGCTGCAAGAATGAGTTTTACCTTGGCAGTAGACGAAGGAGTAGAGTGCTTATCCTGGCCCCAGAACATGAAATCCCTTGATGATAAGGACCAACAGCTTTAACTTGATATGATATTTACAGGGAGCCAGTGTAATGAGCAGAGGGTAGGTTTGTTGTGCTCATATTGGTGAGGAGGCACCTTGCATTTTCCTGAGGGCTGAATGTTTCATGTCCATGTAGATTTGCATTGCTGTGGTTCCATTGGGAGGGAATGGAAGATCATCATCTTCCAGGGTGGGGGACGGTCTTCTAGCTCACAGTGTCTCAACTGGGGGGCCATGAACAGGTTTCAGGGGTCTGCCAACGACTGGACTTAGCCCTGGGCGGCAGAGCTCAGGGAGGAAGCGCCTCCCCCATTCCCTGACTCACCTCAGGGGGCCACCCAGCCTCTCTGGGTTCGGGCAGTGCAACCAAAAATTGCAGCATCACTGCAGAAGAGAGATCTCCCCCTGCCATCAGAAGGGGGATGCCTCACAGCCATTGACTCCCCAAGCAGGCAGCAGCTAGTCAAGGAGGCACACCAGTGCTCTGCCCTGCTACACCAGCACTTCAGGGAGCATGGCAAATAGAAGGCAGAAATCTGGAGGGGGACATGACCCCCCCCTTGCCTCCCCATGTGACCTTTGGTTGGGGGTCTGCAGATTTGTCTATTTAAGTTTAGGGGGTCCCTCATTAAAAACAAATATGTTGAGAATCACTGTTCTGACTAGCCAGAGATGGTAGTGTCTTATTCAGAAGTGCTGCTATGGAAGAGCTAAGTATCAGTATCTAGAACGCCTAAACTGTGGACTGACCTGACCAATTGTGCGTGTGAATCTTCAATCGGAGGCTGCTCTGTTCCTGCGGATTCTTCAAAATGTTTACCCCTGCCAATCAGCATGACCCCAATCTCACTTGGGTTTATCTCACCCAGGCTCTGGGCTAGCTTGGTTACAGTGGTGGTGTCATATAAGAAAGATGTGAACAAATCGGAGAGAGGTCAGAGGAGAGCAACAAAAATGATAAGAGGTTTAGAGAACCTGATATTTGAGGAAAGGTTGAAAGAACTGGGCACATTTAGTCCAGAGAAGAGAAGGGTGAAGGGGAACATGATAATAGTCTTCAAAAATGTAAAAGGTTATTGTAAAGAAGACAGTGATCAATTGTTCTCCATGTCCAACAGGGGCAGGACAACAAGCAATCGGCTTAGTTTACAACAAGGGAGATTTAAGTTAGATATTGTGAAAAACTTTCTAACAATAAGGATAGTTAAGTACTGGAATAGGTTACCAAGATAGGTTGTGGAATCCTGGTCGTTGGAGGTTTTTAAGAACAGGTTAGACAAACATCTATCAGGGATAATCTAGGTGTACTTAATCCTGCTTTACCATTGGGGGGATGGACTAGAAGACCTCTCAAGGTCCCTTCCAGCCATACATTTCTATGATGCTGTGATTTTTATATTGTGAAAGATAGAGAAAGCTGTGTGCCCTCTGTATATTTTGGTATGAGCCCATGACGTTTCATCAATTTTCCTAGAGGTTGTTCTCATCTTAATTTAGATTGTCGGCCCTTCAGAACAGGACAAAACAGAATCTCAATCTGATTGAAAAGCACCCTGCACTTCTCTGGTGCTAAATAAATTGTAAATAATAGTAATAAACTAATGCACTTCTCTGTGAATACATCAGGCAGAGTAGTGGAATCTTGCAGTCTAATGTAATATTTCAGTGTCTCCTGCTTTGCCTTTCTTCTTCTGGAAAGTTTTTATAGTTCTCTCTATTTGGGGTGGAGACTGTCATCCTCCTGCATGGTGGTCAGGCTGGCTTGGCAGATGAAGATTTGATTACTACTACTTTGATTTCTCTTTGCATCCATGCTACTAAGCATATAGTTGCTGCAGCTGGAGCTTCAGTTCCACTGCTTTAAGTAGACCTTTCATACAGATTTGTATTGCTCCCCCTTTTTACTTATTTTATCACTGTGATCCATTAGAGGCATAACTGAAATGGTAGAAAATAAAAGGCAGGAAAAGAAGCATTTAATTAGAGGATGGCTAGAAGAAACAGATGTGCTAGGGATACATTGTTCAGCAAGTTAAGGTATTTTAAACAGTTAATAGATAGGTTTCTTCTCCGAAGGATGAACTGTTAGATTGGTTTTCCTTGTTATTTGTGATCGACTGGTCCTAGGTAGGGACAAGTCTGAAAAGAATTGCTCTGGTTGGGTTTTGAGTATCACATAAGTGTAGCTGGTTTTGTTTGTTTGTGTTTTTGTTTTGAAAGAACCTGGTTTCACAATTCATTGCTGCAGATGAAGGCCTAACTAGTCTGTCTCAGCCATAATGGTAGTTAGAGCAGAATGGAACATTTTCCCAAAAGAACTTACTCTAAATACTCAACATCTAGGCTTGGAAGGATTAGATTTTTATTGGTACATGTCCGTAAACGTTGATTTCATTGTACAAACTGATGAAAAAATATTTTCATTGATGACCATAGATATTTACAGAGACGCAAAGTAAGAAAAATCTTCTTGAGAGCTTATTAGAGTTTGATTTAAGGATATATATTTTTGTATATTTACATTTGTATATTTTGATGTGTGATCTTGACAGTTTGTGTTGGCTATAAAGCATTAACTTTTTGAATCAGTGTCTACTCTATTTAAACAAATATTGTCTAACCCCGTCCATAATTTCCCACAACCTTGAAAATTAATAAAATTTGAAAAAAATTGCTTAAAACCCATAATTTTGCACAACTGTGAACATTTAAATTGATACAAATTTGGGGGAGGGGAAAGCTTAAAAATAAAAACTGATATTATCCATTGAAATTATAAACAAATAAAAATCAAAAATCAAATTCTGCAGCCTATCTATATCACATTTGGTTCACGGCACTAAGGGCAAAAAAAATGGTGCTCTTTAAAAAAGGGGAAGAATAAAGTGGAAAAATCTACTGCCTTAGCTATTGCTATCACCGAGTTGAGGTACCGAAGGAAAGTCACATGCACAATCCTCTGCTCCCACAAATCTTTTATTTTGCTGAATGACAATGTATCACCCAAAGTATTACTTGTCAAGGAAAACGTATTCCAGACCTTTCAGCTCTGAGGAGGGGTGCATGATTTATTATCACTAAACCTATTCTATTACCAATCTATTTAGCATAGACAGCCCTTCAAGGGACGCAGTTAGAGATATTTTATTAAATCCTTCCCTTGACCTCGCAGTTTGCTTCCTTTGAAATAACTCATATGACCTTGTCAAACAAGTGGCATCAAATCTACCCCCAACTTCATAGCCAGGAGAGCAATGTGTGTACGACTGCTGTCAGAAGATATACCTTCCAATACATTTGACCAGGACCCATTTTCTGTACTTTAAATTATTATATTGCTACAAGAACTGCAGATGTATGCATAACAAACAATGTTGATGACAAAGCAAATTGACCTTGGTCCTGCTTTGAGCAGGGGGTTGGACTAGATGACCTCCTGAGGTCCCTTCCAACCCTGATATTCTATGATTCTATGACCTTTCTATGGTACAAACCATTCTAAAATAAATTGCCTAGGGAATTGATCTTTCTTGGACTAGTAATTATCTTTCTTTATGGAGCCCTTGGGCCATATATTACCATAGCTGTTTCTTGAGATAATAAAGTAACCAAAAATGTTTACAAACCTTCCACTAATATGACACCATGAATCACTATATACAGCCTAAACCTATTTTTGTCTGTTGTGTTTTTACATGAATAGACCTAGTGATGTTTATTTTTCCAGTATCCCTATGGGAACCCTGGAAAATTCCAAACTATAATAATTAAAGAATGACAGGCCTTTCCTTACAGTGAAAAGTGAACAATTGTTTGGTGGTTTAAACAGCTATGTTGGTGTTTGTTAACAAGATATTTTACGTTGTACTCCAGCCAGGCCTATAATGGTCAAAAATCACTGATATCACGAACTGCTCCTTCATTTGTAGTCAGTCTCTCTTCAACATAAAAAAACCAACCCTTTTAATGGGGTGCTTTTTATTTATTGAAAAATATTTGAACAATGATATTGACATCTTTACATTGGTTAAAATATTTCAAATGACATAGAATAATCCAATTTATGCTTGGCCAATAAGAAATCATGTTTTGGTTTCAGCTCAACTATTCAAAAAATGGTTTAAGATATAAAAAGGTTTAAAAACAGAGTGGGTGAAAGATGTATATTGTCTACGGAACCCTTGGCTTTAGAAAACCTGGCAACAAGTTCAGTCTCTGCAACCCCTGAAACAGGGAAGGCTCCCAGAGCCCTGACCCTGCATTGTGGCATGCAATGAGCTCAACAGAAAGAGAAAGTAAAGTTGATGTGACTACATTTTAAAAATAATATTTATTATAATTCCTTAATGCAATGCTTTGTAATAGGGGAAGGTATTGTAACCCTCTTGGGATAGAATTGTTTCATAATAAAAAGGTAATGCACTGTCAGGATTTACCTAGCTAACCGTGGAGGTTGTTGTCTTGGTAGTCCAACATACAACTACTGCATTTTTTTTTTCTGTCTTCAAACAGAAAATTCAGTCATTTTTTTGTTTGAGGACTTAGTTGTGCAGCATACAGCAAAGTGTGCAGAGTTGTTGCTCTGAAGTTCATGTAACTGGAAGTCCTACATGGATGCAAGTAATATTAAGCATTTAGAAGTTGTAGTGCTGTGTGGTAGTTAGTCACAAGCCCCCTGTGCACTTGCAAGAATGCAGGATGAAGGAGGGTTATGGTCAGAAAGTGGCCATGTCTGAGGAAATATGAGTTTCAGTGTAATACTTAGCTTAAAATTTCCCTTTTAGGCTTTGAACCTGCAAAGGCAAGTACATGCTGAACTCAGGGGGACTACTCACATCATTAAAATTAATCCCATATGTAAGTCTTTGCAAGCTTGGGGCCTTAGACCTTACTACTAGTCCTAGAGAGTGTGTGTGTGTGTGTGTGTGTGTGTGTATGTGTATATGTGTGTGTGTGTGTGTGTGTATATATATATATATATATATATATATTAAAAAAATTAGAAATTTTGATGGGGCACAGGCGTAAGGGGGGGGGCACGACCCTGAAAAGTTTGGGGACCGCTGCTGTAGGACCAAATCTAACTAAGAGCTTTGTGGCGAACTCTTTCTCGAATTGAAACTTTAAAACTGCATTTGAAGTGGAATGGTTTGAATTTTAGTTAGAAGTTGCTGATGTTGTCATTGTAATAGAGTAGAGTCACATTTTAAAGTCTGTTCTGCTATGGGTTCATGGATCCCTATAATATCTATTATGTTCTGTAACAAGACACTCATTGCAGTCTGCTTTCACTGATATTGTGCATGGACATCAGTTTAATTGATGAATACAGTGGGTGCCTCTCTTCTTTGAACAAGCTAATTTTATTAACTGGTCTGTGTCTTGTTTATCAGATGACATTTGGAGCACTTACGAATTTAATTGTCTCACTTATTTATCAAATCTCAGAATTGTGACTTTTCATTTTGTTGAAGTTTGTGTCTGTTTTTTTCAAGAAGGGAAAGTATCTAAAACCGAATTTCTTAGCTTATCATTTTGTGCTACTTTCATTTTGGAGAGGGATTTTGTAAAGCCCTGGAGCAGGTTTTTATGTCTGTATAATCTCTATCTGTCTTAAATTTAAATAAAATGAAATGATTAGCTGGACACTTAAATATTTGTTTTCCATCTAGATTGATTCATACCAGTGTTTTATTTTAAAATAAATCTCTTTCAGAAATGCCAGGAGAATCCAAATTGGATTTTATTTTATTTAGCATATGTGTGGCCAACTGTGCAATGGCACCTTGTTGTTCTTGTACTGAAGAAGCAATTACTGTTTCCACTTAGAAACTCCTTTCACAGTTCTAGTCCCTGATCCTGCAAATGAATCTGCCCGCACATACCCTTTAATGCATACAGTATCCCATGAAATCAATCTGAAAAGATTTTTATAGCCATTTTTTCAAATGTCCCTTTTAAATCTTAACCATCATTTTGACATGCCCACCTATCTGCATCTTCAAACCCTATATGCGTACAGCTAAGATAGCTTATCTGATTTAGAGGAACGTGCCATTTTCCCGTCTATCTGTCCAGGTACTTGTGTGGTCCTCGTCACTTTAATATGTAGGCATCTCATTATCCTCTTGACACACTTGTAAGGTAAGGGACTACTTGGGTGGTGACAGTGAGTGTCACCATGCCTGACATTTAGGCACCTAAAAATCATTGGGATTCATGAAGCCTGAGTTAGGTGCCTAAGCTCCTTATACATTGAATGAGGGAGAAATAGGTGCCTAAGAATGGGATTCACAAAAACCTGGCTTAGTGGTTAGGGAGACCCTCAGTTAAAGTCTCCTTCCACCTGAGCAGGATTTGAACAGGGATCTGCCACTTCTCAGCTGAGTGCTCTAATCACTGAGCTATGGGATATTCTGATGTGGGGGGTCCATTAGTCTCTCCTGTTGAAACAGTTCCACTATGGATGAATAATTCAAATAGTCATTGGATCAGGGGAACTGAATTCTGGGTATCTCACTTCCCAGGAGACTGCTTTAATCACCAAGCTACAGAGTCATTCTCGTGCTTACTCAATCTCTCTCTAGCCAAGTGACTCTTTCGTTATTTATCCACAGTGGAATAGCCTAAATAGGACAGATTGAGGGAGCCCCCACATCAGAATATCCTGTAGCCCAGTGGTTAGAGCACTCTCCTGAGAGGTGGCAGATCCCTGTTCAGATTCCTTCTTTCCATCAGGCAGAGTGGGGACTTGCACCAAGGATCTTCCAGATCCCAACTTATGAGGAAGGTCCTCTGGCAGTTTTGTGCGAGTTTGTATATGGTGTCCAGTCTGGTAGGTGAGTTCTGAGTTGAGTGAGTTTATTCCCTACAGGGTTTGGTGGCAGCTTGGGACAGTGGAGGGGTTGTGAATCACAGTGGGACCCAGTGTCTAAGTCCTTTTGTGAATCTAGATCAAAGTATCTTAAGTGTCTAATCCAAGAGCACAGAAGAAGTCTGTGGTGGAGCCGGGAATTGAACCTACTTCTCCTAAATCCCATTCCAGTTCCCTATATTCTAGGTCACCCTTCCTCTTAAATAATAGATCCTGAATTAGTAATGGAATTTCTATTGTATGAATTGATAAGAATTCAAATAATTGCTTTATAAAACAAAATATTCCAAAACAAGTGGTTTTTTTTACCTTTAATAAGTTAATTCATTTACATAATGTTTCTCAAAGAGACATGGCTCATGTCTCCCTGAGGACATGCAGATGGCTAGCCAGGATGGGGTGCAGAAGATGTAAAAATTAGATGGGTAGGCCATTGACAACACATGGTGTGGGACTGAAAAGAGAGACAGTATCAGTTTTCCTAAAATTCTTCTGATTTCATAATCCTCAATTGGAGTTCAGCTTTTAAAGACTGGAGGAATCACAACACTAATATTTGTAAAGTCCTTTGAAGATCATGAGTGTTTAAATGTCGGTGGGTCAATGAAGTTCCCCTCCAGGGAATTTTCCCCAGAACTTTTATTTGGTAGGGCATTGCCCTTCAGTGGGAGGGTTCCATGGCTCTAAGCAATGCATCCTGAGAATTTACCTTTTCATTTGATTGCCCATGGGGTTTTGGGGAGAGAGGTTAGCACACTAAGTTAGAAAGGAGGTGTTCCACACGCACAGGATCCCCTCTGCACATGGATATAGGGGATAAATAGTCTGTTATTACCTGTCGAGACGTGCAGCTAGATTTCTGTGTTTCTCTTGGAAGAGTTAATCCCAAACAAGAATGCAGACCAAAATGTTTCCCTGCATTCTCTTTGTGTTAATGCTGAGTTCAACTTAAGAGGGGCAATGCAGAATTCTAAACATGAGTCTTGGCATGTAACTTAAGGTAGACTTGATTTAAAATAGTCATTTTTTACTTACTTCATTCTCATGGCAATGTTTATCTTGCCTTTCCATAGCTGTAGGTGCTGTTACATAATTAAAACTTGCAACATTATAAATGAAATCTATATAATGCTTGAGGCATACTAGATAATGGTTTTTAAATATATTTGTAATGTTTATGTCTGCACATATGCTCTTAATCATTTGGGATCTAAAAGGTTTTAAAATATTTATATCTAAAACATTTCAGTTCACCTAATTTGTGTCGGTCTCAAACTTAGTGTACATATTATCAGCCTGGATTCAAATTTTCTTTT
This sequence comes from Emys orbicularis, assembly GCF_028017835.1. NCBI lineage: Eukaryota > Metazoa > Chordata > Testudines > Emydidae > Emys > Emys orbicularis. Next base: position 161,431,418 of record NC_088685.1, on the reverse strand, counting down.
GGAAAAAGTCTGCTGTTTATAAACTTGACTCTGGAAAAAATACAAAAAATATTATATATAAACACTAGAATTACCTGTGTGTGAAATGTTTTGTTCAAGTTTGGTCACCAAATTAAAATAAAATATAATACAGTAAAAATATATGGCTTAGAAAGAGAGTTTGGACAGAAATGGAGGTCAAAGCAAAAAACCCCAAGCAAACATACTGAACCAAGGGTTAAAGGTTAATTTATTAACCCTTGCACATAAAGTAGTGATCTCTCAGCAAGCATGTATTGATATACCTTCATGGGACAGTGCTAGCAGTCCAGCACCTTTTCATCAGCACTTTAATTTTCCTTAGAGTAAAATATTGATCATTAATATTGAGCTAGTGTAGAAGTTAGCATATTTCTGTCCAGAGTGATGTAATAATTTTACTATACTATATTTTCACAACCAGACATACCAGTCTATAACACTTGGAAACCTACTATATTGAAAATCACTGTGTGGATTTATAAGAAATATAGAAGGATATAGGCAGCTTGATTCTATTTGTAAAAAATATGTACTCCATAAATTTCCTTTCAAAGCAGACAGAAAGTTTGGCTTAGCTCTTATTGGTCATTAGTTTCAGCTTTATATTTTGTAATATTACTTTAGGGAATAGATGTATATAAGCAAAATGTTCTGTTATTTTCAGGGCTCTTGTAACTTAATATTTTATATTATTAATGTTACCTGTTTTTTAATGATTGATATTTTCCTTTGTTTCAGCCAAACCTTTTACCTCTAAGGTGAAACAGATGCGACTACATAAAGAAGATTTTGAAATCTTGAAGGTGATTGGTCGAGGAGCCTTTGGGGAGGTAAGGTTTTTTTTGGAACGTTGCATGTACTACAGAAAATCTTTTGCAGTCAGAAAGTTTATTGGTACCAAGATATTGAAATATAGGTAATCTAGAAATACACAGAAATACTACTAAGTGAGTTGGTAGGGATGCAGGCAGGGACAAAAATTCATTGAACTTGAAGTATTTTCACAAAACATTTCAAGTTCCACAAATCTGCATTTGTCAAAAAAAATTGTGATCACCTCCACTTGTGACCTCCCAAGGCAGTTTATATATTTGGGTACAGGAGGTATTCGTGCCTGCCTGCAGCAACTGTTTGCCAAAGTCCATATCTGTGAAAGCATGCACATCTATTTCAGAATGGTTGGCAAAGATGCAGGCTGATGCCCAGAAGATCACCTTAAAAATCTGTATTAAAGCCACTAATCCATGCATTTGGTCTGGTACAGACGATTTCAAAAACAGAAAATTTACAGGGTAGGGAATATTTGTCTTTTTGTACTTTTTATCTGAAGATTTGAAAGTGATTTACAAAGTTGAGTAAGTGTTGCTTCCATTCTGCATATGGGAAAACTAAGCACAGAATGGTTAAGTGATTTGAAAAAGTTACACAGTAAGTCATTGGTCTTCTGTCTGTTTTTAATTTACATTTCTTATTTTGATGAGCAAATGGGGATAGATGTGGATAAATCATAATTTCACCATTACTTTTTTTTCACCAAAAAGATCTCTGCCCACACTCAAATAGGCTTTCCATGGTGGATAGCTGTGGAAGCACCACGGTCTTTGTGCCTGCAGAGCTCAGTCCTTGTTTAGGAGACAGATGATATTCAGTTTCTCATTGACCTGCATAGGTTTTTTTTTTTTAATCATAGTTTTGTCAGGAAAAAGGGTTTTCCCAATTTTCTTTTGTGCGTAGAAAACATTGACGATGATGGATGGATTCTACTGAAATTGTTATAGATGTTTCCACCCAGCCTGAGGGTCCTTTGGTCTGAAGCTGTACTGTTGAACTGGGACTGTCAAATGAATACTTTACTAAACACTTAATGATGTTTTGTTTAGAAGGGGTTTCCCCCCTCGCAATTTTTAGTATTTTAACGGTAGATAAGGTCAATCATGTTGCCCTTCAGGATGGTCTTGGAAGTGTATTGTGAAAGATGGAAATATTTGTGGCTCACGTTATCTCTTTTTCAGAATAGATTTAATCTGTGACTTTTAATTGTTACAGTATATGTTTTAATCCAAGCATTTTAGAAACATGAACTATTCCCTTTCTATTCCTCCCAATTTGCGTCCAGTTTTGAATGGTTATTTGATTATATTTGCATTATTGTTGTTCTAAAACTATACCAGACTTTTGTCATGCCTCATTTGGTAGCACGTACAGTGGAGTTGTAAAGCTTTAATTTTCTGCTCCTGCTCATTTAACAGCCTAGATCAAAGAGTTTCCCTCTTCAGTTTGAACTTGCCAGACACGGTGACCAGTCACTGGCTTCCAAGGAACTGAACAGCCTGCAGATATAGCAGAGACTGAAGTTTGCAGGTTGAAGAAACCTTAGCTTTCAGCCCCTTATTTCAGCCTCTTATTTCTTAAGATCCACTAAGTGAACATGTCACATGATTTCCACATACCAACAAGCAGTGCACATGCAGAATGGGTAGTTTTGTGAGCAAACAGGGCCTTGAATTTTTTGACAGCCAAATGTGCTAGGGATAGGACCTCAAGGTAAATCCTCAGCAGAAAACATTCCTTATTGCCTTGAAAAAAAATCTTAGGCAACAGAAAGCCAATGTTTTTTTTGAGGCAGGGTCCGAGGAATATTTCTGTTGCCAATGGAATTTAAGGACTTTCAGAATATTATGTGATTTGGGGTCTGTATGATGGCTCCTCTGGAGGGCATATACCTTATTTGGGTGGCAGGGAAGAGGGGGCTATGAGGACATTTATTTTTTTTCATGAGTAAGAATTAGGCTACGCTTGCCTAGACTCATGGACGTCTTAGTTTCTGTAGCTGCTACCAGCGGCGGCTCCAGGCACCAGCGCTCCAAGCGCGTGCCTGGGGCGGCAAGCCGCGGGGGGCGCCCTGCCGGTCCCTGCGAGGGCGGTAGTCAGGCAGCCTTTGGCGGCATGCCTGTGGGAGGTCCGCCGGTCCCCTGGATTTGGCGGCAATTCGGCGGCGGGTACGCCGAAGCCGCAGGACCGGCGGACCTCCCGCAGGCATGCCACCGAAAGCTGCCTGCCTGCTGTGCTTGGGGCGGCAAAAAAGCTAGAGGGGAATAAAGGAGGGGCGATTGACATTACAGTATCAGAGGTGGAAGCCAAACTTGACCAGCTAAATGGGACTAAATCGGGCGGACCGGATGATCTTCATCCGAGAATATTGAAGGAACTGGCGCGAGAAATTGCAAGTCCCTTAGCGATAATTTTTAATGAATCTGTAAACTCGGAGGTGGTACCGTTGGACTGGAAAATAGCTAATGTGGTTCCTATTTTCAAGAAGGGGGAAAAAAGTGACCCGGGTAACTACAGGCCTGTTAGTTTAACTTCTGTAGTATGCAAGGTCTTGGAAAAAATTTTGAAGGAGAAAGTAGTTAAGGACCTTGAGGTGAATGGCCAAAAAAAAAAAAAAAAGAGAGGTCAGACTAGATGACCATATTGGTCCCTTCTGACCTTAAAGTCTATGAGTCTACTAAAGGAACTGTAATTTTTACTTTAATGTAGGTCCCTGCTACTGCTACCACCACCACCATATACATCTTTAAAATCTGAGAACCAACACACAGCAGATACACATTGCAATGCTACCAGGAGCAAGTACATTACATTTATTAAATCTGTTGTTCCACTGGGATATGTTAAAGGAACTGGGATTTTTAGTCTCTGCAATCTATTCTCAGGACCATATGTATTGAATCCTAAATCATCTCCTACACCGGCTATCTTTGTGGAGATCAGGAAATTTTGCATTTGGAGTCAGAGTTCCCTCTCCGAGTGGGTGGTGTATTCCTCTCTACCTCTGAGAACTGGAAGGTGTTTCAGCCCTATAAGCACTTGCATCCAAGGAGATCTAGGGAACTGTATTCAATTTCTCTTTGCAGACACCTTTCAGCTTGATGCACAGAAAGTAATTTTTCTTCTGTAAGATATTATCAAGGGGAGCCCATCTTTGCAGATGCCCACCTCTACTCCCTTTTGCTCCTGCTTCAGTTGACTACTCTCTCTAGCTCATAACTAAAGCATAATTTTCCCCACCGTCATCTACTGTCAGCTTTAGGCACTAATACGGAGATTCTGCACATAGGGTGGCTCTAGACCAGGGGTTGGCAACCTTTGGCACGCGGCCCATCAGGGTAATCCGCTGGTGGGCCGCGAGACATTTTGTTTACATTGATGGTCTGCAGGCACAGCCCCCCGCAGCTCTCAGTGGCTGCGGTTTGCCATTCCTAGCCAATGGGAGCTGCAGGAAGCAGCGGCCAGCATGGCGAACCACGGCCACTGAGAGCTGCGGGGGGGCCGTGCCTGCGGACGATCAACATAAACAAAATGTCTCGCGGCCCACCAACGGATTACCCTGATGGGCCGCGTGCCGAAGGTTGCAGACACCTGCTCTAGACTTTCTTTAGTATTTAAAAAAAAATCATCTTGCCTTAAAGGGATACCATCAACCTATTTAGTTCCTGACACCTGTCTTCCATAAAGGACAGTAATCCGGTAACTCCATGTAATGTTCCTGGAGAGCAATGCATAAAAGTGTCTTTTTAAAAGACTTTGGAATTTGTCTTTTTTTTTTTTTTTTTTTTTAATGTTTTGGTCTTCAGTAAAAAGAAATGTTAACAAGCTATGCTGAAACTGGGCAACAGCTTTGTTGTTAGGACCTTTCTTCTGACTCTCCCAGGCAGTTTGAGAGTGTAACTGACATGTTTTACATCCGACTATAATCCGCTCTTAGTCTATAAAAAAAAAAAATATATTTCTACACCGTAGGGTACATTTTTAGCACTAAAATTCAGACACAACTCCCAGTAATATTAATGGAATGGAAGGGCTCAGTCCCCATATAAAACCCACAGTGTAAATTTGAAATGTGGGCCTCCTTCTGCATTGCAGACTGGAATGATAAACCTAGAAACTCTAAGTTAGTCTCTAAGGTGCCACAAGTACTCCTGTTATTTTCTAGAAACTCTGTGATGAGCCATCTCTGTAGCAATTCTAGTTGTGGAATGGCAGCAGAACAGGGCCCTAATACTGCAACCAACCTTCAGCATTCCAATTGAATCTTATCATAAATGACAGGCACTCATTTGCCTGTCATTTGCATGAAGCAGGAAGAAATTTATGCTAGACTTAAAAAAAAAAAAAAAAAAATCTAAGCTTTCCTTGCACACTTCTATTGGTGGTGCCACAACTGCCTATTAACTATTATTATTTAACACTTTTACATAGCACTTTAGGCATAAATACCACATTATTTTCTCTGTAAAGACACAATCCTTGCACTGAGGAATTTATAATCTAGGTTATTGACATGACTTGAAGAAGAGGAATAGGGCATCAGACAAGAGGAATTCTCCATCACTTGCAGTTTAAGTCAAGATTGGGTGTCTTTCTAAAAGAGATGCTATAGCAGTGGTTCTCAACCACGAGTCCGGGGCCCCCTAGAGCAGGTTTCAGGGGGGCCTCCAAGCAGGGCCTGCATTAGACTCGCTGCCCTAGGCCCAGGGCAGAAAGCCGAATCCCCATTGCATATGGCTGGAGCTCAGGTTCCAGAGCCCTGCCACCCGGGGCTGAAGCTGAAGTCTGAGCAATGTAGCTTTGTGGAGTTCCTGTGGCATGGAGCCCCAGGCAATTGCCTTGCTTGCTACCCACTAACGCCAACCTTGGCTTTTGTATGCAGAAAACGAGTTATTGTGGCACAGGTGGGCCATGGAGTTTTTATAGCATGTTGGAGGGGCCTCAGAAAGAACAAGGTTGAGAACCTCTGTGCTATAGCGCGAAAAGAGGTGATGGGTTTGATGCAGAAAACACAGGGTAACTTTCTATGGCCTTATGATGGGTTCTCCCCCTCCCCCCTCCAGGGGTGCAACCTGGAACTGGGGTATTGCTGAATCCTCTGTCTCACCAGCCTGGGCTCCTTCTCACACTGTGCTGGTGTGACAAGCTGCAGACCGCTCTTGGTCCTGCATTCGCACAAACCTTTACATAGGCAGGGACACACCCAGTTGCAGTTACATGACAGCTTCTCCTCCACCACTCATGAGCTAACAATAGAGCGATTCCAGCCATCTCACCCTCCAGCTCCACAGCCTAGGACCCCAGAGCTATAGCGTCTTGCCCTGGTCAAAAGCCTGACCAGTATATGAGTTATTACCCAGTCCGACCCTCCCTTAAAGTGGAGAGGACAATACACAAGCTTTTGTTAACTGAGCTGAGATTTTTCCCCAAGCACTTCACTCAAACCACATTGTTTCTAGGTAAAATATAAGATAGATTTATTAACTACAAAAAGATAGATTTTAAGAGATTATAAGTAATAGCAAACAGGTCAAAATAGATTACGATAAGAAATAAAACAAGACTGCAATCTAAGTTCTCTAAACTGGATTGGATTTGACTCAAGTAGTGTTTCACTCTGTTAAATAGTACAAACAGTCCACCAAACTTCCATACACAGGCAGGCTTCCGTCCTTCCCATCTGGGACCAACACGTCCCCCAGTTCAGTTTTTGTCCCTCATGTTCTTGAAAAATGTGACTTTAAGCAAAACGATGTTAAGCAGATTCAATTTCCCCATAAGAATTAATGTAAATGGGGTGGGGGGTTAAGTTCCAGGGAAAACTTTTTCGCCAGACAAAAGACATTATATACAGTATAAGTTTTAAACAAGTTCTAATCAGAGGATTGTCTGAGAACCTGCTCATGCGCTCCCTGAGTTTCTCCTAAAGCAACCACGTTGATATCAGGTGAGATATTTCCAAGGGAATGCCTTGCTGCTAAATGGTGAACTAGCACACGGCTGAGCCCTCAAGGATTAACACGTTGTTGTTAATGTAGCCTCACACTCTACAAGGCAGCACCGAGGGAGGCAGGAGGGAGAGGAGTCAATAGATGTATGGCAGCAGCTGCAAACACTTCCCTTCAGAAACTGAATGTGATGATGAACCCATGCTATCCCGCTGGAGTGCACCACTTCCTCCTCCATACGTCGCATGCACAGCTGCACAGGCGCCAACTTTCCAAAATGCCGGGCGGTGCTCAACCCCCAGCTCTGCCCCAGGCCCGCCCCGACTCCACTCCCTCCCCTCAAGTGTGCCACGTCCCTTGCTCCTCCCCTCCCCCCAAGCCTCCTGAATGCTGCAAAACAGCTGATTGCTGCGGGTGGGAGGTGCGGGGAGGGAGGGGGAGCCTGTGCACCACGTCCTCGTTCTTCCCCCCTGAGTCTCCTGAACGCTGCGAAACAACTGATTGCTGCGGGGAGAGAGTGGGGAGTTGCTGATCCACAGGGCTCATTGTCGGGTGGGGGGAGCTGATGGGGCTGCCGGCCCACTCTGGTTCCAAGCCCTCACCTGCTAGCAGTCAGCGGCCAAACAACATTATAAGCAAACATTGCGCAACTTTAAATGTGTATGTTCTCTAATAGATCAGCGACATAACAACGTTAACCGGGATGATGTTAAGTGAGGAGTTATTGTACCTGAAAGGCTGATTGTTGGGTGTTCCCAACCTCAGAACATGTTTCAGTGGCACATACATAGCAAAACTTCGTAACTTCATATACAATAGTAGCACATACCACTTAACAGGATATTAATGTTCAACAGATTAAGACTTTTAAAATGATACCTCACAAGACATACTTTGTACAAAACATATAATTATATCACCAATGGTGAATATGGGATGCAGTGTGTCTTTTTGGGGTATAGAGTGTGTCAGGCCTGTGTTATGAAGCAGGTAAGTCTAGATGACCATAATGGTCCCTTCTGGCTTTAAAAGCTATGAAGTTATCTTTAAAAATGTGTTAGCAGGTTGTGATCAACTCCTAGGGTTGGTCACAACCAGTTAACATGTTTTTAAACATAATTTGCCCTGTCTAAAATTATGTTAGTTAAAACATGGTTAGCTAACATGTTTTAAAAAACACAACGTATTTTTCTACTAGACATGGTCAATCTGTACCAAGCAACCTTATAACATTTATTTTATGTAAATCTTCTACTAGGTCTCTAGATAAAACTTATTCTGTCTACATCATGTACAAAGTCATGTTTAAAACTGTGTTGGCTATGGAGAGTAACTTCTTTTGGGTGTACTGTATTTTGTGTTGTCTATCTAGTTACATGGTAAGCTCCTTGATCTAAAGAGTTTGCTTTTACTGTGCATTGTGCAACATGAAACACAGTGGTGCCACTTAAATAGTAATCAACAAGGCTGCTATTGTTTCTAATCAAAATTAAAATAAAATTCTGAAACATTATATAGACACTAGGGTGTGTGTATGTGTATAGATAGCATATGTAATACATATATACACACAAACACATACACAAAGGGCCTTTTTGATGTTCTGCTATCCTCAAAAAATGTTTTTAACTGTCAAAGAAAGAGAGAACTGATAATCACTCCCCTCTATTCATCATAAAATGTCTGGTTCCTGGAACTTATTAAAACTGGACATTTAAACTTTTTTTAAATGTATTTTTTTTCTGTGAGCAGGCCACTGAAAAATGTTTGGTATGTGCTGATGTAAACATTTTGGTTTTAGTTGGATTTTATTTTCTCTTTCATTCTTCCAACAGTTTTACATATTTCCCACAAACAGCAATGCTCCCTGGCATGCTGTCAAACTGCTTCTGCCCCTCATTAGCTAGGCTTCTCATCTCTACACTGTATGTAGGCATGTTTCTCTTTGCTTCTTCAAGTATTTTTCTAACAGAAGCTACCAAAAAACCCAAACTGACAATAAATGCCCTCTTGTTTCCCAGGTTAGCTGGGGGTAGGGATCACTCTACATGCAATGGTTGGGATTTTCAAAGGGATCAAAGGGAGTTAGGTGCCTAAGTTCCATTGAAAGTCAATGGGAGTTGGAGATCTAACTCCTTTAGCCTGCCTTGAAAATCGTAGCAGACCTGCTTAGGCCCTGGATCATTACAGCCACCACTATGGGCCAATTTGGAAGCACCTAACTCCTTGACAGAGTTTTAAAAGTCCACTTACTTTTTTACTAGTGCCAAGCAGAAGGGTTCCCTGGTAAATGAAGGGGTTTAACTCGTTAATTTCTGCAGAATTTAACCTCTTCTTAAAACAAAAGAGAAACTTTCTAGCCATTATGGTTGTAAAGGTTACCTTCCAAATATGAAAAAAATATAAACTGATGCAGTGTTGTCTTCTTGAGTGAGATATCCAGCTCCACTGCCTTTGGTACTGCTCATTGATTTCTCAAGAAGCAAAGAGTGAAACTGAAACTAGTAAGTTTCAACACTGCTATTTAGAACCCTGGGACAGCTATGAAACTGACAAGGAATCTAAAAAATTTTCAGTACCAAATTTGAGCAAGTCTTGAGAAATCCCAAGTCTGGACCCTGAAAGTCTTTTATGAATATGAATCTAAACTGAAGGCTGTGGTGGATTTTTAATCATTGGCAATTTTTAACTCAAGACTGGAAGTTTTTCTAAAAAGAACTGCTGTGGTTCAAACAGGAATTATTTTGGGGAAGTTCTATGCCTGGTTTTGCAGTGTGTCAGAGTAGGTGTTCACAGTGGTCCTTTCTGGCCTTAGAATCAATATTTTTTGAATGAATCTTTGTTATGGGAACCTAGGTTCATATGCCTGATCTTTATTGGGGGTAGCCTTTAAAAAATTTAGTGTGGAAACTAGTTTTAATAGCGAGGTCTGATATCCTTGTATTTTCTCCTCTTTTCATTTCTTCTTGAATTGCATTTTATTTTCACAAGGGGGTGGGATGTGATGGAGGGCAGGACTGATTAATGTACCACAGCACGTCTGGGAATTAATAGCTGTTCCACCCAATTTATAGTTTAGCTAGAGAGAGAGTGTGTTTCTGCTTTAGATATCAATAAGAACTGTAAATGGAGTTCAACATGCACCTATACTAGCCTGATGAAGCTATTTCAGCTGGTGCCACCTTTGAAGAAGGGTTGAAAAGAGCCTTGCGTGACATTTCCTTCATCAAGCTGTCAGCATCTGTTGCATTTTCTTTCCTGTTATTACTTCTCTGGCATGTAGCCAGGTTGCTGAATATGAAAGAGATGGAGAAAGTGTAGTGTTCAACCATGTATAATATAGTTTGTTTGTGTGTGTGTGTGTGTGTGTTGTCACTAGCCTGCAGGGTAAAGATGATGCTAATCTGTGTGACAAACAAAAACAATCTTTTCTCTCCTTAGGCCCTGGGAGTATGCCGTTCTTTGCAAGGGAATGGGAATTGGGGTAGATTGATGTATGGATTTTAAAATTTATGAAGCACTGAGCTTTTCATATTTGAAGGTTAATTTTGTGGCTCAGGAGGTTAGGAGTCCTGGGCTCTGTTGTTAGCTTTGCTTCAGACTTCCTTTGTTTTTGTGTCTTATCTGAACTAGGGAACTCAGGACTGTACCTATGATGTCTACATTGTGAAAACAAGAAGAATAATAAATTTGTTTTGTATAAACTTCCCCACCTCCCACTTGCCCTGCCTCTTTCTTGATATGATCCCATCCTGGCTTTTGTCATATTGTATCTAATCTAGATTGTAAAATCCTCAAGACAAGGAGTTTGGGTTTATTCTCTTGGTAAATTGCCAAATTTACCTATGATGTCTAATGTAAATGTTAAGTAAGAATCATAACGTCTCTGTTTTTAAGTTTTCCCATCCATAAAATGGGGATGATAATACTCCCTTAGGTCATGGGGGTGTAAAGAGACCTCAGTGAGAGCTTCATATGGAAAATGGTATAGGAGTGCAGAGTATTATGCTTAATTATTTTTATTTATTATAGCTTCCCCTGTTCTTTGAAATAGGTCTAGAAGATTTATCCTATAGCAAATCTCCAGTAAATAATTTGTTGTACCCGCTGATATTCTAATGTTCCTTGGTTTTGGGACCTGACTACTACGTTACCAGGAGCTCTTTCTTGTTTGCTGCTGCAGCCATTTAGTTCAGTGATAGAAGAGAGTGGGTTCAATAACTATTTCAAGTTTTGGGAACATATCCAGTGATGATATGGCAGTAATAGGATAGAGGGAAAGGAAGTATGGTATGATAGAAGTGCCATCTTTCAGCTATGTTCAGCTATTGTAATGTAGAAGGATATACTTTTATGTAATGGAGGCTTAAGGGGAACTTAAGAACTTTTACAGAACAAATACCCTGGACAGCTGTGAAATTACTCTTCATGGTTTGTGATGATGAATGCTTGGTACGGCATCATGTACGCAGAGTGAAGTTATAAATCAAAGAGTCCAAAATCCTATCACAACAAAAATAAATTAAAGCAACTCAGCCGTCTACATATGTCCAAAAAAGGATTATTCTGGCAACCACTTATTTTCCTATTTTAGGTTATTCATCTGCAATTTATGTTTTCCAGGTTGCAGTAGTAAAACTGAAAAATGCAGATAAGGTATTTGCCATGAAAATACTGAATAAATGGGAGATGCTGAAGAGAGCTGAGGTAAGACTACAGAAATGTTTTTAGTGTTCATATACTTGCTTGTGAGGACTTTACTCAGTTACTCTTCTTTTTATAAAATTTTTGATGAATTTTCATAAAGAAACAAACAAAAATACAAAAAGGTAGTTGATTTACAGCTTGTATATGTTACTCAAACCCGCATTTTCCAAGGATATCCAATAAAGGTACGCAATTACACAGTTTCGCAACTGGTCTAAGCTGAAAGACCATACAACACAAAATCAGACAGTATTACACAGGCATAACATGTTAGGGTTGGGGGTAATCAAAAAAAAGATATAAATAAATAAATAAAAGGGGGAAAATACAGGAGGGAAAAAGCAGAAAGGGTAGGTGCAATGGAACCCTGGCATTATTTGAGCTATCTCAGCATTCTTTATCCAAATGTATAAAGAATCAGGTTCAAAATTTCTTCTAAATCCTATAACACTGCTCTACAGCCAAAATGCTTCTGAAATAAATGTAGTCAAACTTTACTAATTCTGGGTCACTGAGAACGAAAATGATGCTTAAAATTGTTGATTGACTCTAGTTTTCAAGATATGCTACTGGGTCAGTATATACGACCCTTGACTTGGGAATGGCGGAGGATAAGTGAGTTATAAAGGGAAGGGATCTCAATTTAAACCAGAAATGACTAAAATACATCTTTGACTGGATCTATGAATAAATCTATGACTGGGTTTGGACAGTACTTGCTTTTTAGGCAAAACAATGAATGATGCAATCTGAAGCTGGTATTGCGTCATACATGATATGAATTGCATCATGTTATTCCTAGAAGTCATGGATGATGCAATCATAACGAAGCTTACATCACTCTGCTGAACAAATTGCCCTATATCAGCTCTAGAAATCATACAGTGTCGTGCTCTCTTATTTGTCAGTGTTTGATTTTGCAAAGGGACACATTTCTGTTTAGCCAAAGTGAGCAGAGATGCCTCGTACTTGTGTGAACAGTGCAGATAACTTCTGCTATGTTTGTGGTGAAGTGACTTTTGCATCACAAAAGCACAGTATAACCACTATGGTTAAGAAAGCCTATCACCTTTATTTTGGCTGCAAAATTGGAGATCAGGACAAGAGGTGGGCCCCACACATATGCTACAACACTTGTGCAACAAACCTTCGCCAGTGGTTGAACAGGAAAAGGAAATCTATGCCTTTTGCAGTGCCAATGATTTGGAGAGAGCCAACAGATCATACCAGCAATTGTTACTTCTGCATGGTGCCTCCAGTTGGGAAAGGTGTGTCAAAGAAGAAAAAGTGGACTGTGCATTATCCAAACATTCCATCAGCTATACGCCCAGTACCCCACGGAGAAGGACTGCCGGTTCCTGATGCACCAGAATCATTCTCACTTGAGTCAGACGAGGAAGAGGATGAAACTTCTGGTCCTGAACCATCAATGTCACAGGACCCATATTTTCTCCCATCCTCCTCCTCTGAACCACACCTCATAACACAAGGTGAACTGAATGACCTTGTCAGGGATTTGGAACTACCCAAGAGTAAGGCAGAGTTGTTGGGCTCCAGACTACAGCAGTGGAATCTCCTGGCAGGTGATGTTAGGGTTTCCATGTTCCGTGACCGTCAAAAGGATCTTGTCCCATTCTTCTTCATGGAAGGTGATCTTGTAGCCTGCAACAACATCGATGGTGTGATGGCAGCCCTCAACATCGTTCACGATCCAGATGAGTGGAGACTGTTCATTGATTCATCGAAGACGAGTCTTAAAGCTGTTTTACTGCATTATGGCAATGTTTTGCCATCAATTCCAGTTGGTCATGCAGTCCATATGAAGGAAACCTATGACAACATGAAACAACTTTTGAGGTGCATAAACTATGACTAACATCAGTGGCAGCTTTGTGGCGATTTGAAGGTTGTTGCTCTCTTGCTTGGTCTGCAGACTGGATACACAAAGTACTGCTGTTTTCTCTGCGAATGGGATAGTCATGCAAGAGATTCCCACTACATCAAGAAAGATTGGCCACTCCGACAGTCATTGGAGCCTGGGAGGAAAAGTGTTCAGCATCCACCACTTGTTGAATCAAGGAAGATTTTGTTACCACCCTTACACATCAAGCTGGGTCTGATGAAGAACTTTGTCAAGGCCATTGACAAAACACAAGCAGCTTTCAAGTACCTCCGTGGAAAATTTCCAAGGTTAAGTGAAGCTAAGATAAAGGAAGGTGTCTTTGTTGGTCCTCAGATTCGTGAACTTCTTCGAGATGATGCATTTGACCATGCACTGCGTGGCAAGGAAAAGACGGCATGGAAAGCCTTCCAGTTAGTGGCAATCAATTTTCTCGGAAACAACAAGGCAGACAACTACAGGTTGTTGGTGGAAAACCTCCTCAAGGCATACAAAAGCCTTGGTTGCAACATGTCACTAAAGATACATTTTTTGCACTCTCATCTAGATTTTTTTCCCACCGAACTGCGGAGCAGTGAGCGATGAGCACGGCGAGTGATTTCACCAGGACATTGCAACAATGGAGAAATGCTATCAGGGCAAATGGAGCCCATCAATGCTTGCAGACTATTGCTGGACAGTGACAAGAGATGCTCCATTTAATGAATACAAGAGACAAGCCAAGAAGCGCCAAGTAGACACTGAATAGGACTAAACTATGTACATAATAGTTTTTTGCCTTTTGTTTCATAATAAATTTTATTTATATAACCCTTTTGCTGATTTTTAAAGTGTTACATAAACAGGACAGGTGAAATATTATCATGTAAAGCAACCATAAACACATGAAAAGACCTAGGTTTACAATTGATGATTAAAACTCTACTATCTACACAATATACATAGACATAAAATGTAAAAACTTAAATATCTTAGAAACAGTAGCCAATCAGTTGTTTTAATTGTCATATTTGAATTCAGCACATCAAAATACATAATAAATAGCACATTTTATCTCTGAAGCAGACGACTTCTCAAAAATTGTAGACTAGTGTAATTACTCTCAGTCTCAATGAGCTATTCTTTCTTTTGATGCTAACGCAGAAGGTCGGAATATCACTGCTCTATTCTAGTCATAAGCCTACTCCTCCACTTTTGTTAAATTTCTGAACCAAAATCTTAGGGCTAGTCTACACTGGCAATGCTAAAGAGCTGCCGTGGCAGCGCTTTAACGTGCCTTGTGTGGTCGCTCTCCCAGTGCTCTAAAAAAACCACCTCAACGAGGGGCATAGTTCCCAGCGCTGGGACACTGTTTACACTGGCGCTTTACAGTGCTGAACTTGCTGCGCTCGGGGGGGGGGGGTGTTTTCACACCCCTGAGCGAGTAAGTTGCAGTGCTGTAAATTGCCAATGTAGACAAGTCCTTAGTGGTGGAGATAAAACCAGCATATAGGTACGTAACCTGGGACTATAATTTTCAACTGAGTTTTGGTTGCAGAAGCCAACAACTAATTTCACTCTTGAGTCCACCTGTTTCCACAGCTGCCTAGCTATTGGACAGTCCATAGCATATATATATAAGGGTTCCTTTTTTTTTTTTTTTAACTACAGCATCAACAAACATCAGAGGACAAGGCTTCTTGATCGTGCAACCTCTGTTGGGTCCAATACATTTTGAATCAAATCTTTTGCTGTATCAGGCATAGCCTGAGATCTACACAAGCATTTTTAACATTCTATAATATGCTCTGCCATTGGGGTACTTTTAAGGGCTGTGATAATTCCCCTTCCCACGCTTTCACAAAGAACTCCAGACCGCTGGAGTTCCCCTTCATTAATAAAGCATACATAGTGGACATGGGCCTGGGGAATGTATGAAACATTCCAGTGGTTCTTAGTAACTCTGGGGCCTGTGGCAGTCCTAGGGCATCCAGACCAAACTGATAAGTTGGCAAGTGTTTTAGTTGTTAGTACAGTCACTCAACTAAGGGTGGCAGGTCATATTGTTTCTTGAATGTTGGAAATCCATATCATACCCCTGTTCAGCCAGTTTCTCCAAGTTTTTTTCCCAATTTTCAAGTCTGGGTTACCCTAGATAGGTGCTTTTGGAGCACAGCAAGGATTAAATGGGTACCTCTTAGCTAGGACAGCCCAGACCCTTTGCGCAGCCACTGCTGCAGGCACCCTATTTTTCTCTATCAGACAAAAAGAAAAACTCAGCAGACCTGCAGGGGAGGCGGATGCATTAATACCTGTTCAGTTTCCACCCATGTAAGTATAAGGGTGTTAGCATGCTGGAACCAATTTGACATCTGTGACAGAGGTAGGCCATTTAGAATATAGAGGAGCCTAAACCAAATATTCATTTTTACTGTATTGACCTTCCCCATAGGCTCAGGGAGAGAAGATGCCACTTATTTGTATCATAACTTTAAATCCTGTACTCTTTCAAATAAGTAATCTTCACTAGTTAGTTAAAGCTTCTCGGTACTTTTATACTTACATACTTAATTACATCAGGTTGCCTATGGAAATTCCATTGAGAAAAAGCCTCACGACATGACAATCGGGAGATTTGCAATATTTTTGATTTTTCCCAATTTATTTTGTAACTAGCTATTGCTCCAAATTTTTGAATTGGTGATAGGAGGGTTAAAATAGTGATTTCTAGTTTGGATATATACAAAAGGACATTGTCTGCATATAACATCAGTCTGTACTCCATGGAACCAAGTTGCATGCCCTGGTTATCTGGATGAGCTACTCTCCTCTTTAAACAAAAGGAAAGTGAATCTTATTGGGTTTGAGTACAGTATTTCTACCAGTTGTGCTTGTGAATCCACCTTATAGTAATTTCATTTAGACCACATTTCCCTAGTTTGTTTATGAGAATGTCATGTGAGACTGTGTTAAAAGCTTTACTAAAACCAAGATACATCACATCTACTGCTTCTCCCCTATCCACTAGGCCAGTAACATTGTCAAAGAAGGAAATCAGGTTGATTTGGCATGACTTGTTCTTGACAAACTCATGCTGGCTATTCCTTATAACCCTATTATCCTTCAGGTGCTTTCTTCCTGTTTGAATGCAGCCCTTATTATGGGATTTATTTATTTTTTAAATTTTTACCGTACTGAAACAAATACAATTGATTTAGGGAATTTGTACACTTAAAACGTTACAAGAGCAATCCTAAATCTATCATTTTCTAACTTGCATGCTTGCCTTTGCAACCTAAATACTTTAAACACTTTTTGTATGTAATGTTACTTAGTTTGACAAATGCCTTATATTGGCTTACTGATCCATACAAGAAATCAATTGGCTGACTGTGCCTAGATTGTGGTGTACTTGGGAGATAGTCTATCTAACGAAAAAAATCAGTAAAACATGGTAGTTACCCCTTGATCGCTTTCTTTCTCTGTTGTGCTCCTTTCCCCTATCCTCCATCTCTGTTTTGTATTTTTATAGTATACGCCTTTTACGTGTACTGTGGTATTTGCGCAATATATTGTGTAGACTACTAAATCTTGTTGTTGTTGTTATAATAATGGGGCAGGCACACACTGCAAAAATTGAAAAGAATGACAATTTGCTGGGGCATTGAAGGTCACTGTGTAATGCAATTTAATTCCAGAAGGTTCTGGTTCCACTTTTTGTCATCTGGTCACCAAACCAGTGGAAAAATAAAGCTGTAGTTCTTTTTAGACTGGCTGTGCAGACTTCAAGAAACCCACTGGGACCCGTGGGAAGGGTATTTTAAATACCTTGCATAGAGAAGCTTTTCAAAACTATTTATAACCTCATTTTAATGGAAAGAAATACAATTTTTAAACGGGCTTTAAGAGGGTACATTTAAAAATAGAATGGCGTTTTATTTCTAGTTTTGATTTATCTGAGGTGGCAAAGTTTGCAGATGTTACTAAACTGCTCAAGATAGTTAAGACCAAAGCAGACTGTGAAGAACTTCAAAAAGATCTCACAAAACTAAGTGATTGGGCAACAAAATGGCAAATGAAATTTAATGTGGATAAATGTAAAGTAATACACATCGGGAAAAATAACCCCAACTATACATACAATATGATGGGGGCTAATTTAGCTACAACTAATCAGGAAAAAGATCTTGGAGTCATTGTGGATAGTTCTCTGAAGACGTCCACGCAGTGTGCAGTGGCAATCAAAAAAGCAAACAGGATATTAGGAATCATTAAAAAAGGGATAGAGAATAAGACGGAGAAGATCTTATTACCCTTCTATAAATCCATGGTACGCCCACATCTTGAATACTGTGTACACATGTGGTCTCCTCATCTCAAAAAAGATATACTGGCATTAGAAAAGGTTCAGAGAAGGGCAACTAAAATGATTAGGGGTTTGGAACGGGTCCCATATGAGGAGAGATTAAAGAGGCTAGGACTTTTCAGCTTGGAAAAGAGGAAACTAATGGAGGACATGATAGAGGTATATAAAATCATGAGTGGTGTGGAGAAAGTGAATAAAGAAAAGTTATTTACTTGTTCCCATAATATAAGAACTAGGGGCCACCAAATGAAATTAATTGGCAGCAGGTTTAAAACAAATAAAAGGAAGTTCTTCTTCACACAGCGCACAGTCAACCTGTGGAACTCCTTACCTGAGGAAGTTGTGAAGACTAGGACTATAACAGGGTTTAAAAGAGAACTAGATAAATTCATGGAGGTTAAGTCCATTAATGGCTATTAGCCAGGATGGGTAAGGAATGGTGTCCCTAGTCTCTGTTTGTCAGAGGGTGGAGATGGATGGCAGGAGAGAACTCACTTAATCATTACCTGTTAGGTTCACTCCCTCTGGGGCACCTGGCATTGGCCACTGTCGGTAGACAGGATACTGGACTGGATGGACCTTTGGTCTGATCCAGTATGGCCATTCTTATGTTCTTGCTTTCATGCTGAAATAATGAAACATACTGTAATTTCATCTAACTTTGGGGGAGGCGGGGGAACACCTCTAGAGTTGAAACAAGTTCCCGGCCAATGGGAGCTGCAGGATGTGCTGGCCGCCGCTTCCTGCAGCTCCCATTGACCGGGAACAGTGAACCGCGGACACTGGGAGCTGCGGGGGGCCGTGGTTGTGGACGGTCAACATAAACAAAATGTCTTGCGGCCCACCAGCAGATTACCCTGATGGGCCACATGCCGAAGGTTGCCGACCCCTGGTCTAGGTTTACATGGTCCTGCCACTGCACAAGCAACTGGACTTGATTACTTCTCTATATCCCTTCAAGTTCTACATTTCTATGATTCTGTCATTTAATTCATTTAATGTGATATAATTTTCATAAAACATGCAGGGGCCATATAAATCAACACTTGGTCTTAATTTTTCTTTGGAAATGCTCTCTAGAAACACAATGGATTTCCCATCAATCTTGCTTATTAAACAGTTGGCTGAGCACGTTGGAGATCATCAGAATATAAACACCAAGATGGAAATAAATTGGAATGCAAAAAATGCAGTTGAATTCCATCGTGTGTGACTTATTTATACTGCACTTCATTCTAGAACTTTAACTAAAACAAGCTTTTTGTGTTTAAGTGTTGTAGAGCATTGAGTGCTAAAGATCTAACACTTCATAAAATAGTTCTGATCAATAGATCAGCAAAAGATCTATTGATTAAGATTAAGGTAATATAATTTTGCACTTTACATACATTGTCAAGTGTTTGGTAACATACACTGAAGCAATTAGTCATATTTGTCATATTTCCTTGGGTCTGAAAACTAGTACTAAATTTGCTTACTGCTCCTTCATTTTATCCTTCAAGGGGAAAAATTAATCTGTCTTAATTTGCTGTCACTCAGTCCTGTTGGCCTTCTCCTCAGCTGGGAGAGTAGGAGCCCTGCATGACCCGTCCTGTAGATAACCGTCCTCAAGGCCCTGTTATTTATGCAATTGCATAATTTACCATATAATGATCCCCATTATTATTATTATTATAATAATAATAATATGTTGATGGCCCTACATAATTCAGTAGTAGACCCACAGAAAGCATTGGCAATGTCTGAAGTGGGGAAGGGAAGGACTGGCAGTCCAAGAGAAGCTGTCCACAGAGTGGAGGCCAGACAAGTCAAGGAAAAAGTGAAGTACAAGAAAATTTGGCCAGACAGGCTGGGGAGAGGCACCCAGTATTATTGTTTACTCTGTCCAGACTAGAGGGCACCTAAGGGATATTACAAGTTAAAGCAGATTTCATACATCTAAAATAAATGTTTATTTTTATACATATATGTTTTAAACATTTACTTTTGATGTGTGTAGGTGAGATTGTCAAAGCCATCTTAGAGACTTAGATACACATCTTCCCTAAAAACGAATCCACATTGTAAGCCTCAGGATTTGTGTACTTGGAAAAGTTTCATCCAGAAGGAGCCCAGTGAAGTGGGGCTGAGGATCCAGGGAGAGGTTGAGTCATATGAGAAGAGCAGGAGCCCAAGACTGGCGAGAGAGCTGCTCCAGCTTTCTCCTCCAGGCTATTAAAATTTCAAATGTGATCTACTGTGGTAAAAGCTTTTGCTGCCAGCTCCAGACATTCTGCCGAGGAGTGGGTGTTTTGGGTGCTCAAGGAATGCAAGATCTTTTGTGAATTTGTGTCAGATACGATGGCTCAATAAATATTAGATAGACTCACTGTAGAAACTAGCTCCATGCATCTGTGTAATAACATGCAGTTTGTTTACTTGTAATTATGTTTGTGGGAATAACAAAGAGTTTATAGTTTCTCATTGTTCTCTATTTCTGGCAAAGACTTAAACAAAACAAAACAAAAAACCCCAACCACTCTTCCCCCAAATTCTTTTTTTGTCCTCATGCTGTTTCTCATTTGACTCCCAATAAAGATCTTTTGTTTATTGTGCGGTGTATTTTATTAGTGAATCTTGTGTCAGTTATTCCTATTCTCTCTTGCATAGTGTTACTATTCAGGTGTAAAAAGTGAGCAAGTGTTTCTTCTTTCTGACCTCTGTATCACATTTGCTCATTTTACTTGTCAAAACAAGATTTGGTGTTTTTTGGTTGCTCTTATAAGTTTAGCTTCAGCTCTGCGCAAAAATCATTAAGCTGCATTCTTCGTTTGTCCCTCTCCAAAGTTCACTGCCAACAATAACCATACTCATTCTGGTATTTGGCTGTTTTTGGAAATGAAGTTGAAAAAATAATAAGGAAGAAAAAGTTTGATTTTTCTTTAAGCTATTGCTTAAATATGAAGACACAGGATATGGTTTAAGCTGATGAAATTGACAGAAACTGATTAAATGTGTATCTGGAGTAGCAGAATATTTACAGTATATCTTGGCAGAGTTTCTCCTCTACACTTTACGTCCAAATCTCCATCTATCCACTAATCTCCTCTCTTTCATCCTTTTCTAGCCAGCTCTCACTCAAAATCCAAGAATGTCCAGGTCTCTGCATCTTCAAAAACTAAAAATGTCCATCTGCCTCTTCAACTATCACCCTATGCCTCTTCTGCCTTTCACTGTGAATTCATGGAAGACCATTTACAGCCATGGCCTGGAATTCCTGTTCTGCAGTTCCATCTTGGATCCTCTTCAGTTTGGCATCCTTCCTTTCTAGTTTACCAAATCTGCTCTCTCCAAGATTGCTACTGACATTTTCCTCTCCAAGTCTCAGGGACTCTAATCACTTTGATCTGTCTCCTATGTTTGACACTGTTTATTCTCCTTCTCAGCATTTTATCCTCCCCTGGCTTTCACAACTCTGTGCTCCTGTGGGTCTCCTACCTCTCCAGTAATTCCTGAGCATCTCTTGATGGTTTCTCCTCTTCTCCTTTCCTACCCTGTGTGGGATCTCAGAGGACTTCATCTTTGGCTTGCTCCTCTTCTTGCTTTATACCTTCTCACTGGGTGATCTCATCTGCTGACATGATTTCAACTACCATCTTTAGACCAATGACTCGCAAATCTGCTTCTTTCAATCCCATCTTGCATCTCAATCTGTCTCTAACATGTCCTCCTGAATGTCTCACCGTCAACTTAATTCTAACATAGCCAAACCCTCAGATATGATGCCAAAAAGAAATCGGCTAGCTTGACTAATAGATGAGGGGAAGATGGAAGTAGCTGGAGGTTACTTTATTTATAATCATTAGAAAAATATTGCGCATATAAAATATGACTACTAGTGTAAACCTGGAGTGACAGTGCTGTGAAATAAGCCCATAATATGTAGAGCCAGATCCTACTCCTGTGGACTTCAATTGCATTACTACAGGGGTCATTGTGTTTGTGTACCTATATAAACGTATTTGTGCTTATAAATTATATAATGCAAATAGTTTCACAGAGAATCAGCTCTGATTAAAATAAAGAGTCTTGCTGTATCTTTTTCAATGCAGCAAAATACATAGGTTGGGGTGAGAATCTGACATTGTCTTGTTGCTGTAGATAAGACAGCACTGTTTTGTACCGAGTCAAACAATCTTGCAGTACAATTGTGTGGCTGTAATTTTTTGGACAAGTTATAAATCCTGAAAATGAGTGTTTATAATAGAAACATATATAGCTCACAGAAGAAATTGTGCACATGTAGGGTTAGTTCTGCCCTCAGATACCATATTATAATCTCATTGACTTCCCCGTGAACAGGTCTGTGAGCAGATTTTGACCTGTGATCTGGAGACAGTGAGCAGAAGAGTCTCTTTTTTCTGTTTTCATCCCAAGAACAATAACTGGGAAGTACAATTGTACTCCAAGTAGATGTAAAGTGTCGATACACTGCTGGCCCCGTGTTCTCAACATGTCAGGAGTGTGGATTAAATGGCTTTTACTGAAGGGGGATAAATGTATCTCGTAATGTCATCCTATGTATTTGATTGCCATTTCATGACATACATGTATTGTTTGATACTAATATCTATTGTAAGTAAAATATTCTTTTCTCCCCTTCAGACAGCCTGTTTTCGAGAAGAGAGGGATGTACTAGTGAATGGAGATAACCAGTGGATCACAACATTGCACTATGCCTTCCAGGATGACAACTATTTAGTGAGTGTTCCTTTAAATATCTATTAAAGTGATTTTAGGCTTTTAGTCTGTGATATTGAGATACAGATATAGTGTGTGTGCAACAGTTAGCCCTATGGTTGAAATTGAATCTCCATATGCATCAAAACCTTGTCAAATGCATTATTAGTATGGAAACTAGTCAGGGAGTTTAGTGAATTTGGCCATGAATATCTCAAGATGCTAGTTTGCTTTGTTCTCTGTACAAGTCTGCAATTATTGGGCAGACTTCTGTAACCAGTAGTTATCAGGTAATCTGACTATTCATCCTTTGGGAGTGCTCTTGCAATTATATTACTGTACCTTTTCTATAATCTTGTCATTTACTTTGTCCCAATAATCCTGGTCTGAATGACAGAATGAAGTAGCGGTTAATTTTTTTCCTGCTATGAAATTAGAGGTAGATATAAAGTTTGTTTAATCTCCTTGATTATTGTTGTTCAATTTTGGAACTGGAACAGTCCTGTTGATTTGAAATTCACTCAACTGGGCTTTGGCAACGAGTAGAGAGGCATAATTTCAATTCTGAACCGTCTCCTCCTGTTGGCTGGGGGGCTTAACCACAAAAGTCCCAGAAGGGTACAGAAAGCCACGGTATACCTTAAAAAAGCCACTTTTTTTAAAAAAAAATCAATTTGCATAGAACTGAATATTATAATTGCAGATGAAAGTATATAAATAAGTTTTTGTTAAGAAGTATGTCTGAAATGTAATTGGAATGCCTTTTGGTTTTGTTCTGAAAAGCTTGGGTTGTTATGATGTTACTTAGCTGTTTAAAAACATAGTGGTTCGGTACTCTTCATAGTAAACTGAATTATTGCATGCTGATGCTGAAATTTAAGTTGATGTACATTTTAGAAATGTATTTGCATCATAAATTTTACTGAAAGAATCTAATCTTTCATATAACATTTAACTGTTAGGTAATATATAGGATTCAAGAAGGAAAATTAATTTATAAAGGATAATCAATTTTTACTAAATCTTTGTCATTTAAAAAAATAAATGTAGCACACTTGAATTGTGTTGCTAAGCTTATTGTATTTACTTTCTTGTCTTGTAAAGTACACTTGATACATACAATTTGGTAGTTTGAAGTCTTACTACTTCTGTTTAGCATTGTCATTAGTAGGTGTTATATATATATTTTTAAAATCCCAGTTTGCAACTAAGGGCTACTTCCTGGTCATTTCACAGATGAAGTCACATTAACTTCAGTAAGGTTACTGGAGTAAAGCAGGTATGATTTGGTCCTTAAGGTAAAGGAAATTCATGAATGTAGGACTTATAGAACTGGGACTTTTGGTCATGATCCTGCAATTGGATGCACTAGCACAGCCTCTTGCAATCTTGCAGCATTCCCTTAACTTCAGTTGGTCTTTGCACAGGTTCAGGTCTTTGCTTGTGTGTATCTGATAGCAGGATCATGGCCCAGGTTTTCCATTTCCTGATTGAGTAATATGGACCAGTAAAAACTATAACTGTGTTCTGACTGCTAGCGGTATTATTAAGAAAACATTATATGTTCAGTTGCCGCCTGCCAGAACTAATTTTAATCTAGCCTCTTTTCTTAATGTACTCGTTGAGCAGAGCCGCTTCCATTCTTTATCATTGATGGTCTGTTAAGGTGCTGGTTTTGCAAATAGAGTTTCATTTGGGAGAAAAAGGCAGGAAAACTGTCTGATTCTCAAAAACAACGAGGAGTCCTTCTGGCACCTTAGAGACTAACAAATTTATTTGGGCATAAGCTTTCGTGGGCTAGAACCCACTTCATCAGATGCATGGAGTGGAAAATACAGTAGCAGGTATATATACATAGTACATGAAAAGATGGGAGTTGCCTTACCAAGTAGGGGGGTCAGTCTAACGAGACAATTCAATTAACAGTAGAATACCAAGGGAGGAAAAATCACTTTTGTAGTGGTAATGAGGGTGGCCCATTTCAAACAGTTCTCAGTATTTTAATACGTGCTTTGAGTATATTATATACATATTATATACATGTGAAAAGTACCCGTGATACAGAATTTAGGCAGATCTATGACCTGAATTGAATGCCTTTGTGTTAAACTCCAGCAATAAATACATATTTAACAGCCTTAATTTGCACTTTTACCCTTTTAAACAGGTTTTTAAAAAATTGATTAGTTTGATTTTTAATTGTGGATGCATTGTGATGCTGTGCAGTAGTGACTTGTGCAGTACATAAAAATAATTACTAGATATGATGCGTCTGCACACTTTATAAAGGGATATATTGCCCAATTTATTGGTAGTGAAGTTTTTATTATAATGGAAAACTTCAATCTGCAGCTTAGTCAGCTCAGTTTTTCCTTAAATCTTTATTTTTTATTGTCACAACTGTGAAAGCACAAGTATAAAAAAATGTAAGGAACATTTTTGTGAAGAAGACTGACATACTATAAATATGCACAACTGAGTTGGGGTTACTGTGTCCTAGTGGCATCTTAATTTATTTCTACAGATGATATCTAAGTTTCCTTTTCAGCATATTGTATAGTCTCTTCTAAATTTCTCATGTACAGGTTTACTGCTATCATAAAAATTGAGGGTGTTTTAGCTGCTTGTTATCGGGTTACAATATTTTTCAGATTATTTGCTATAAAGTTACTCAGAAACTGGAGAATATTTTGAAGGACTAATATCGTAAACTAATACAAATGAAAATTTTAAGTTTTAGTTATATTTACTGTTCTATGCTAGAGTGTAGATAAATTCATATTTTGGTCCAACATTCATTCAGCAACTTCTGTGAAGTGAATTCTTTTTCATCATGGTATTTGTATTTTGTCTATTCACCATTAAAAGACAGTTTAAAAAAATTTGTAAAGTATATACAATGGCCTTGCTGGAGTTGCAGAATGAATTAATAATAATATTTGGACCTGCTCTGTTCCCTATTTCACGTTCTTTATGCTGACTTGTGACTCTTGTATGAATGTGGTATAAATGTGCACACTTGCTGATTTGATTCAGTTGTCACTCAAAGGATAGTCTTTTAGTGCTTGAAAAAAGTCATAATTTGGACGTTAGAGTATTTTTAAGTCCTTTTAGGAGTATGCTTCCTTTTTCACCTAATCTCTGTATACAAGAGTATTCACACAAGAGAATTAGATCTTAGAGAACTGACTTGAAATGAGAGAATCAGATCATCTTTGGTTGAAGGATTCTTTGGCTAACTCTCGTTTGGTCTGCCAAACGAGAACCAAGGAATTTATGTGCATAGCTGAGAATTCCTCAGGGTTGTATTGGGTAGAAAGGTGTATATACTTGATATATAAAGAATTTATATGGTCAGCTTTTAGTTCTTCTACTTTGCTCAGGATGGAACATGATGTAGGCACATAAGACATTTGGTGACCTCTACACTATTCAGCTGACAACATGAGAACTGACCAGCCAACCAACTTGTGAAATCCATTGAACTGCACCTTACTACTGTATAGATAAAGAACAGTTTAAAAATAGAAATCTGCTCTTTGTAATATTCTTTCTTTGATCTTCTTAACAATCTTGGTTTTAGAAGAAAAAAATAATACATTTATGTGAATGAATGATACTACTTGAGGCAGTGATTCGTATATTGTCCGAAGAATTCACTCCATTGTTGCATTAAAAATTCACCTTACAAATTTAACTTTGATCCTGAAAATATTCATGCACACCCTTAACTTCAAGCACATGATTAGTCCCAATGACTTCAATGTGACTACTTACAGGCTTGGGCGTTAGATGATATTTTGTTATCACTTTATTGCTTTTGTTACACCTGGAAAAATTTCTTTTATAATAGAATGAAGGTATAAAAGTGCTGTATAACAAGCAAACAAAAAAATCCCTTTGTATTTATGGTTGCATCAACTAAATTTTTTTTGAATGGCTTCCAAATAGATTGTGTTAAAAAGGGTGAATGATTGCTGTAGACAAATACACAAGATCCTGTTTCAGTGAAGAAAAAAGGAATGCTGTTGCAGTTTTTTCCAGCATTCTTTCTCAGCAATAAGTAGGCTTGACAGAATTCAATTTTTACTTATAATGTTGATGGCTAATATCAATGTTTATTTTTAAGCATTTTTTTCTGTTTTGATTGATGTAAATTTTCACAGAAATTATGGAGGAGGGTCAGAAAATAATTATTTAATGATAGTAGATGTTGAGATTCAAAAAGTTAAAGCTTTATAACAGTTAAAACACAAATTGTCATGATCACGTCTTATTAAGGTGAAAATATTTGTTGTCGGTTTGTGTGTGTGTACAGCAAAATTGATGTTTACCGACATTTACCAATAAAAATCTAATCCTAGCAATAACTAAAGAATGGATGGATGAGAGCAAAACCACTACACAGCAAATCAATTAATAACCATCACATTCTGTATACAACCACTGCAGCTTTTAAAAAGTATTACCTGGGAGGCTTTCTGATATTACAGATCTCATTTCATTGATTTTTTCAGAGCAGTGGTGACCATAGCTTATTTGCCTTGTGTAAGGCATGCTGGCAAGACATCTCGCAGCATAGCAGGTTTGCAACTCAATGGCAGACAGCAACACAGTAACATTTTGATTATCGATATTTTGAAGACTTTGTGGAAAGACTTTATTCATTTCTCCACAACAATTGGTAAATTAAAAAATGGTTCCCAGGAGGATGTCACAATATGTTTCAAGTTGTTACAGTCAGTGGAGTTCTAAAACACAGGATCCAAAACTACTTTTCTTTTCAACAGAATCTGTTTCCTCTTCAAACGGCGTCTAAAATCTTTCAACAAAAAACCTTAAGGATGACCAAATATGGAGGGGTAAACGTTATTCCTCACTGATGTAGACTCTAATGTTGGGGAGATCCCCCTCTCCCATTGTCTTGCTCACCTCTTAGGCGGGCAAGGCACAAGATTCCCCACCTGTCCTGAATTCCCCTGTGAAATTATTCTGGTTTTGGCAATCATTTTGTCCTATTTTAAAATGTTTTTCATTCCTCTGTTGCTGTTCAAAAGAAACACACACACAAAAAGGAAAATTGACTGACTGACTATGAAGGAACATCCATGAAATTGACTATCCACAAAATGTTGGCATTGAAGTTAGAAATAGGCAAATTGAAAATATACAGCACCATACCCTTGTGATATATTACTCCTAGATCACTGTATCCTACTGTAAAGAGAGATTATTGGAAACATGGATATACACTATTTTCCTTGAAAATAGAGAAATAGTAAATAAAGGAATGAACTTGAGTAAGAGACCGTCAAGTAGTATTGTGAATTTTGGTGGAAAATTTGATCAATTTATTAGTCTTTCATCATGATGATCAAGGTTATATTATCCTTGCTTTCTGTAATAGGTGTTGAAAAGTTTGGTCCTATGGAGATTATCCAGACAATTTTCAAACCCAGCTGGATGTTTTTCCAGGGGGACCCATACTGTTAGCAATCTTTGTCAACCATAAATAATTTTCCTATCCTCGACAGGGCCAGATAGTCTAATTACACACTGTATGTGGAACAATCCAAATTTGCATCCGAGTTTCACAGAAAAGGTATTGTCATGCCATCTGGAGTGGCTCATGAGTGTGAGTTCCAAACTCAGGGCTGACTGTCCAAGGAACAGGGCACAAACCCCAAACTGGCTGTATGTTCTATAATTAGATTTCACCTAGTAAGTACCAAGTGTGAACTCCTAAAGTACTGTAATAGCCTTAACATGGAGTCACAGACACTACTCTTAGGCACTCCCGTCTATCTTGCCACACAGGCAAGTTTGTCTCTGTGATAGATGGTCCCTTACACCAAAAATCACAACAATATTCAGGTTACTCCCAGTCCCAAAAGGACCAGTCTCTTACCCCAAGTCAACTGTATTTCAGCTCTTAAACCAAAGAGAATGCTTGTAGCCTATACTATAATAAATTATCAAAAGTTTTATTAACTAGGAAAAAGAAATGTTTACAAGGTTAAAGCCGATAAACTTACACAAATGAGTTAGTCTTAGATTTCAAAAGATAATATAGAGTTTACTTATTATAGAAGTTTCTATGTCCTTTATAGCTAACCCAAACTAAACACAGTTGGAGATCCCTTGCTTATGCCTAGAAATCTTTGCCCCTCAGAGATCAAGCAGTATAGAGATAACAATTTCTCCTTAACCAGGCACTTTTATTGCCTTCCCCCAGGGTTCATGCTGTGATGGGATGAGGGCTTGTGCACATACCACCTTCAGAGGTGTGGGGGAAGCAATCAACAAAGTCTTTTGTCCGTAGTGGCTTGTCTGATGTCTATAGACCTTCTTTTGTTGGGGAGGAGATAACACTTCTTGTGGTAAACTAGCATTTCACACTTGGTAATGCTTCTCTCTTCACTGTGGGGGATTGACAGTTTTAGCAAACATTTTTATAGTTACAGAGCAATCCTATAAGTAGGATTAACACATGCAGCATCCTACAAGCACTCCATAAAGTCTAAACACAAAACCATTCTTATAATTCTAATATCTATTTTAAGTATACTAGCACACAGGTAAGCCAGTCTGGTTTCCAGCTGTGCATTTGTCAGTGTTCAGTGAGGCATGGGGCCCTGGCAAGAGCTGGCATGGGGTCTGCCAGCGTCACAGATATTATAAGGGTTTTTCAGCAACAGTGATGGAAACACTTCGGCGATGATACGGTGCCAGTTTTGTTTATTCAGTTGCTGATGAAATTCCAGAAAATTAAACTTTTTTTTCTTTTCCCACTTTGCCTTTTCAGTGCTATCCCTGATTCCAGAGTCTCAGACCATGTCTACATGGAAGCAGTAAAGACTATGGAGATATGAATTGTAGAGTGCACTAATGTGTTGCACTCTAACTGCCCTGTGTAAAACCTGCTGGCGTAAACTAAAAGGCACACACTTTGTGTTGATGCTATCATCAACATGAATTAGCATATTTTTGTTCTCACCAGCGGAGTCTACAAGGAGCAGTTAGGGTGCAACACGTTAGAGCTCTCCACAGTTCACACCCCAGTAGTCCTCACTGTGTTGCTATGTAGACAAGCCCTTGGAGGACTTTTTAAGTTACAGAAAAATGAGGTACTCATAAGCCTCAAAAGTTTTTAGCTTATTTGATCTGTTTCAGGTCATCTTGACCATAAATTTAAATGCATTTTCAGAGTTTAGTTTGCATAATGTAGGAAAATGGAGAGGGGTTATGATCTCTTCAAAATCTGTGATCATCCCATCCAGTTGCAATCATATTTTATGTTTCATTGGGAAACACATTTACTTAACTTTAAATCAGTAAACTCAAAAATTGCTTTTCTCTGTGATTGAAATTACAAAATAGTAATCCCTTTCACTGTGTGTGGATATGCCCTATACTGTACACAATGTCAACAGCATATGGAATTATAATGTACTATGAACCAGCACTATGCATCTACAAGGACCCAGTACTATGAACAGGGAATCTGTTGGTCCTTCCCTATCCCAAGATTGGTTTAAGGTAAAGCATTTATTTTCTGAATGCAATCATTTAAAGGAGGTTGGGAAGAAGAAATTGCGTCAAACTAGAGAAACTGTTTTGGGAAATGTGTGGCCCCTAAATAAGATCCCGTGCTAACCCAATTTTTTTTCCCAGTTAATACTTTTAAGACTCTTGCATTCCACTTAAGGAGATTTTTATAAGAGAAACTGAGAGGAGTTCTTCGAGTGCTGTCCCTGTGGGTGCTCCACTCCAGGTGACGGTGCGTCCTGGCGCTGTTGATCGGAGATCTTTGGTAGCAGTGCCTGGTCGAGACGCATGCACTCAGCTGCTGTCTCGCGGTCTTGTTAGAGTCTGCCTGAGCATGCACGTCCCGCACCCCCCTCAGTTCCTTCTCAACCGTCCTCAGCTGAAGACGGGACTCAGGGCAGTGCTGATCCTCTTCCCTGGTCTCTGAAGGAAACAAGTACAAAGACCTAGAAATAATTAGTTAGTAACATTCCAGTTATTTCCCTTCCTTTAGAATAGTTACCTAGTTTAAAAAAAAAAACCACCTTCTTTTTCCTCAGGTTTGTCTTCCGTTGAGACACTCTCCCCTGGCATTCCTAGTGCAGGAATGCCAGGGTCTTCAGGATTTAAGAAATGTGCTTCCTGTCAAGACTGTATACCACAGTCCGACAGACACTTACGCTGTGTGAAGTGCCTCAGTGAGACACATGACCCTGCCAAGTGTGTTCATTGTACCAGCCTCAAAACCAGGGCTCGTTGTGACAGGGACTTGCGGCTGAAAATGCTCCTGATGGAAAAATCCCTATAGCCACCTATGGAGACAGGCAATAGCAAACTCTCTCCCTCACGCTCCCCGGCCAGATCTGAACCGATCGGGAGTGCGGCTTCACCCTCTCATGCGAAGAGTCAGGAAGCCCAACTGTCTCCATCCAGAGACTTTCAAAAGGGTAAAGGGTCTCCTGCGAGATCCTTACCCTCAGTGCTGACAGAGCTGAAGGCAGGCTCCTCCAACCGTCCCAGCACCTCAGCCACGCCTCGTGCAGAGGCAGGGACCCAACTTCCCGTATCGGGAAGGTCTCCTCAGCACCGAAAATAGACCTGGTGCCAACAGCGCGTTCTGCCCCGGTGCCAACAAGAACGTCAGCACCAAGCCTGCCTGCCACTCCAGCAGCAGCAGCAGCGGACCTCCCGCAGAGCGTCTACAAACAACCCGCGGCACCGGGGAAAACAAAACAGAAGTCAGTGCATGCTTCTGAGCACAGACCACGCTCAGCAGGATCACAGCCCAGGGAGCAGCAGCAGCAATTCTTAAGTCAGGACAACATCTCAGTGGCCACTCAGCCTGACTCTCCGCTCCTTGACACACAGTGCTCACTCTTTGACCAGCCGCTCTCCCCGCCTGACCTGGCTACCTTCACTGACAGCGAGCCTGATAATGCAACAGCAGGCAGAGTTCTCCCCACCTGCCTCTCCTCCTCCACTGGAACCTTTTGCACCTCAGGTCACGGCTCACAACCACCAGCCTCAGTTTCCCTACTTCGCCCCCTCGTGGGCGGCACCTAACTTCTCTTATCCCATGCCTTGTCCTCAGTGGTACCCTTGGCCAGCTCCTGCTGCCACTCATCCTCATGCTTCTTCCACCAGACCACAAGCTTCTTCTGCGCCTCTATCTCCAGCTCCATCTACTTCTAGAGCGCCTGAACCACCCTACCCCCCCAAAGGTGGGCTATGGACCACACCCTGATTCACGGACTCCTAACTCTCCATCAGCTCCAGATGGAGCCCTCATGCTTCTGCCTCCACAGAATGTGGACAACAATTCCAAGAACTTTTCAAGAGGGTGGCACTCAGCCAGGACATCCCTTTTAGAGGAGGTCCAGGAGACACTCTTCAAAATCCTCCAACCCTCTGCGCCCTCACAGATTGCGCTCCCCATAAACGAAACACTCCTAGAACCATCTGACACCCTCTGGCAGACTCCAGCCTCTATCCCACCAACTTGCAAAAAGGCTGAACGTAAATATTATGTTCCTGCTAAGGACGTAGACGTCTTATTTTCCCATCCACAACCGAATTCTCTTGTAGTGGATGCAGCGACACACAGGACGAAACAGCCGCACTACTGGCCCACGCTGCAAGACAAGGAACTCAAACGCCTTGACCTCTTGGGCCACAAGGTCTATACCTCCTCCACTCTGCAATTCAGAATTGCAAACTGTTCTGCCCTACGTGCAAGCTATGACTTTGACAGTTACAATAAACTCTTTGATTTTATCTCCCATATCTTGGAGGACAGAAGAGCAGACTTTAAGTCAGTCCTTGTCGAGGGCCAATTGGTCTCCAGAACGGCCCTACAAGCATCTCTAGACATGGCGGACACAGCAGACCGCACTACCGCAACTGCGGTGGTTATGCGCAGATCTTCCTGGCTGTCTGCATCCGGTATCCCCAAAGACCTGCAGACCAAAGTGGAGGACCTCCCCTTTTGATAAAGATAAGCTTTTTTCCAAAAAAACAACAACACGATGAAGTCCTTCACACTATGAAAGACTCTAGAGCAACTCTGCACACCCTGGGCATTTACCCATCCCTTCCCAGGAGACAACGGTATCAACCTTATCAGAGGCCACGCACACAACACTATCACTGGCCCCAGCCCAGACCATACGATATAGCCAGGAATTGCACTAGACCTCCTAGGCGCAGACACCAAGAGTATTCTCCAAGACCCTAGCCGTAGTTGTGGCCCACCTCGGCAGACACGGGATATACTTTTCCCCTACGGAGACGATTGCCTCATCAAAGACAACTCATACGACGAGTCATTATGAGCTACCCATTTCACCATCTCCCTCTTCCGCAGCTTAGGCCTGCAAATAAACTTCCCAAAATCCACCCTGACACCTACACAACGGATCGAATTCATCGGAGCTCACCTGGACTCAATCCGAACCAGAGTCTCACTCCCACACAACAGATTCCACGCTATTACACATCTCATACGCATGCTCTCCGTTCGTCCCAGAATACAGGCAAGAATTTGCCTAAAGCTCCATGGCCACATGGCAGCCACCACCTTCGTGGTGAAGTATGCCAGGCTGCACATGAGATGTCTTCAGGGTTGGCTCAACTCCAGCTACAAACCCAGCAGACACAGCTTCTGCATGATGCTAACTCCTCCAGTGAACGTACTAGCTTCCCTACAATGGTGGACAAGACCAGAGAACCTCTGCATGGTGTTCCCTTCCAGCAACACTCCTCGGCACTTATGCTCACCATGGACGCTTCCCTGATTGGTTGGGGAGTGCACCTGGGGGGGAACACAACACAGGGCCGCTGGTCCTGGCCAGAGATGCGTCTGCACATAAATCTTCTAGAGCTCAGAGCAGTGAGACAAGCCTGCCTTCACTCTCTCCCCCTCATAAAGAACAAATCTATCTGGGTCCTAACGGACAATATAGCATGTGTGTTTTACATCGACAGACGGGGGGAGCACGATCACACTCCCTATGCGTGAAGGCCATCCGATTGTGGAATTGGTGCATACAATACCACATAGAAATTACTGCTTCATACCTACCCGGATGTCACAACACTACAGCCGACACACTCAGAAGACACTTCTCCAAAGAACACGAATGGGAATTACATCCCATGATACTACAACAGCTCTTCTCCCACTGGGGCACTCCGTCGATAGACCTCTTTGCCACAGCCCAGAATCACAAATGCCACCTATTTTGCTCCAGAGCGGGATTTGGGACTGCATCCCTAGGAGTCGCATTCCTCATCCCGTGGAACAACTCTCTCATGTACGCCTTTCCACCGATCCCTTTGATACACAGGATTCTACGCAAGATCAGAGACAACAAGGCCCAGGTCTTATTGCTCCAGCTTGGTCAAGACAGACATGGTATCCTTACCTGCTCCGCATGTCCATCTGTCCTCTGTGGACTCTCCCCAACAGACCAGATCTGCTTTCTCAGGACAATGGTCAGCTTCTTCACCTGCAGCTCCAGAAACTCCACCTGACGGCGTGGTTCCTTCATGGTTCCAGACCCACGAACTAGCATGTTCTGAGCAAGTCCGGTATGTCCTCCTGCATAGTAGAAAAGACTCCACTCATAAGACTTATCTGCAGAAGTGGAAATGCTTCTCCATGTGGTGGTCCCATAAATACTTGACACCCTATACTGTGACCCTCCCTAACATCCTAGACTACCTTTTAAAACTAAAACAGGACGGGCTATCACTCAGCTCTATCAGAGTACACCTCGCGGCCCTCACCACCTTCCATGATTTTCTGGATGAATATTCACTCTTTGCCCACCCCACCATAAAACGCTTTCTCACGGGCCTGAAAAATCTCTACCCTGAGATCTATCCATCAGCAGCTGCCTGGAATCTCAACCCTAGTTCTTCGCGATCTTATGAAACCTCGCTTCGAGCCCTTAGCTACCTCCTATTTTCTCCACATGTCTACGAAGGTAGGTTTTTTGGTTGCTATAACATCAGCAAGGAGAGTAGGGGAAATAAGCGCTCTGATGGCCTACCCTCCTTACACAGTCTTCTCTAAAGATAAAGTTACCTTGCGACCCCACCCTAAATTTCTCTCTAAGGTGATGTCCACCTTCCACCTTAACCAACCAATATACTTACCTGCATTCTATCCCAAATCTCATTAGACTCCGCACGAAGCGGCTCTACATACCCTTGACGTCAGACGAACAATTGCCTTTTATCTAGACAGGACTAAACCATTTCATAAGTCCCCGCGGCTATTTGTCTCCACTACTGAGAGATTGAAGGGTGCGGCTATCTCTAAGCAACGCCTTTCCAAGTGGATCTCTGACTGCATCAGCTCCTGTTACCGCATTCAGAATGCCCAACCACCCGAAGGCATCAGAACTCATTCTACTCGAGCTATGTCAACATCCATTGCCTTCCTCCATAATGTACCTATTCCTGATATCTGTAAGGCGGCCACGTGGACATCTGAATATACATTTACCAAACATTATGCTATCATGCAGGATATCACGGCAGACACCATAGTAGGCCACACAGTATTGTCTACAGTCGTCACTGCCGCAACTCCAAAGTCCCACCAGCCATAGTGGGTACTGCTTCACATTCACCTGGAGTGGAGCACCCACAGGGACAGCACTCGAAGAAGAAAAGGTTACCTGTGGGTGCTCCACTCCCCACCTTCCTCCCCTCTACTTTGGAGTACTATTCTGATGTCTCTACGGTAGAGAAGGAACTGAGGGGGGATGCGGGACGCGCGTGTTCAGGCAGACTCTAACGAGACCGCGAGACAGCAGCTGAGCGCGTGCGTCCCGACCAGGCACTGCTACTGAAAATCTCCAATCAACGGTGCCAGGACGCACCGTCACGTGGAGTGGAACACCCACAGGAACACACATCTCAAAGAACCTCAGTTACTGCAAGGTGAGTAATCTTCTCATCTTAACTTCATGATCTTGTCTGTTTGATTCTGGAATGATGAACCAGACAGACACTTTCCCTGTCTTGTTGTTTAATTTTTTTGGACATAGGTAAATATGAAATCTTTACAAAAAAAAGATTTGCTAAAAACAAGTTTATGGTTTGCAGGATAACAAGGAATGTCAAAGGTTATTTGAAAAATTACATTTATGAAGGCTATTTTTTTTAAATGCTTCTTTTAATGTTTTGTCTCCATTTTAAGAAAATGTCATGATGAGCACTTCAGTGGTGTCTAAAGTATTAATAATTGTCTGCAGTCCCTTAGCTATACTTGGATTGTATTGGTCTTTGAGTCATTGTGTAAACAGTTTTTTTTTTCTTTGTGTCTCCCACCCCTCCCCTTTACTCACAGTACCTGGTTATGGATTACTATGTTGGAGGAGATCTGCTCACCCTGCTTAGCAAGTTTGAGGACAGGTTACCTGAAGATATGGCTCGTTTTTATTTGGCTGAAATGGTGATAGCGATTGATTCTGTACATCAGTTACATTACGTCCACAGGTAAGGAAATCCAGCTCAGAAATACAGAGATGACTTTAACACTGTGTATTATGGACCACTTTCTGCCGTTCTAACATAACAAAACTCCTGTTAAGTTAAGGGGAGTTTTACCTGAGGGCAAGATTTTGCTTTAGTGGTCAATTAAAGTGGGAGCAACTGGCAAATGTTGACTGTAATGGTGACCACTGTATATGCGGCTTCATCTTTTGGAAGTTCAAAACTGTTGCCAGGCTTCTTCGACATGCTTAAAGATATTTCTTGAAAACCCAAGAACATGTGCAAGCGTGGTCATTGGCATATTCTAAATCAATGTGCATGTTTTTATTTATTAAATTATGTGTTTCACAAAATATGGCTCTGATCCTGCAGTGTGATTTGCTAACTTGGACACCAGACATCTGTGCAGAATCCTGGAGGGTGGGTCACATTGCAGGATCAGGTCTTATGCTTGGAATGTGTCTCTTGTTTAGTTTCTTCTGTGCATAAATAATTTGAAGCACAAAATTAAGTGTTGGAATTTTTTATTTTAGTTTTGGATTTGGTAACATAATTTCTAGCAATCTACTGCTGGTGGTGACTAAGTCATTTTGTGCAAATAACTTAAAGCATTTGAACTTAATTTAAATGTAATGTCAAATGTGGTGCATTAGTTTGATGTATAAAAATGGCTCATTCCTGCCATTGCTTTTAACAGTGTTCTTGCTGACTTCAGTAACAGCTTCATAATGATGGCAGTGGCAGTTCCAGAATGATAGTAGGATACTGCCTAAAGAGAGAGAGTGGGATGTCCAAAATGATTCAACATTGAGCTAACTTTGCTCCCACTGAAGTTAATAGTAAAACTCCTAGTAAAACTCCCATTGGTTTCAGTTGGAGCAGAGTTAAGTTAACTACATGTAAGCCCTTTTGAAAATTCCACCCAAGACTCCTTTTGAGCACAAGCAACACTAGTGATTGTTTGACCATTCATATTGGCCTGATCTCTTCTCCAGAAATGATCAAAAGGTTGTCCTTGGGATCCATTTCAGTTTAGCATGAGTTTGGTATGAAAAAATGTCCTAATGATTGATTTTATTTTGATTTGAGGTTGCTCTTCATGAAAGGGTTCTAGTAAGGAGCACCTTGTGAGTTTATGTTGGTAAGCTCTGATTTGTCTTGCTTAAGCATTGAATTAGGCATCATCGGAAGGGGTTTGTCAGGTTCCTCATTTCTCATGTGAAATGTGTTTGAAGTCTTGTGACTCACCATTTCCAGAGGAGAAAAGAGCTGGTTGTTCTGTCAAGGGACTGAATTTATGTGGAAAGGAGTTCTTTGTGAAACTTCCTAATGGAAAAGACCCATTAAAAGTATCTTATTTATGATCTTTGTGAATTCAAATGATTTCAAGTGTGTGTCTTTGAGAGGTATGTGTTCTTAAATCATTTTGCACCCGTTCCAAAGCTCATTGACGTCGATGGAAAGACTGCCATTGACTTCAATGGGCTTTGGATCAGGCTTTTAAAAAGTAATGTGTGTGTGAATTGTTGAGCCTGCTGACTATGACTATTTTTGATGGCAGTGAAAGAGCATTTCAGATGTTAGCTAGGTTGCTAAACTTTTTCTCATAAGTCGGCCTGTAGAGTAGCTGCAGTTTTCAGAAAAATAATTTAAGACTTTTCTTTCAGAAGAGCCATCTTGTAATTCCTGTACTGGTAGTACATAATGTACAACATAGGTGACATTTCCATCTTCAAATTGTGTATGTCCCTAATGTTAAATGGATTTGCATGTGAACTTGTGATACACAATTAAATGGCATCCTATTGGAGTTTTACAGCAACAGAACTGTTAGATTTGAAGATAGATGCTTGTAGGAATCAGTGTATGGACATATTAACTTACCCACACGTATTACAAAATGGACAGTCCTTTTGTATTATTATTTGCAGCTTTGCCAGTGAGCTGCATGTAGCATATTCATAAATCTTCTCTTTAAGGTCAGTCCAAAAACGACACTTTTTATAATTCAAATAGAAGTAACACACAGTGTGTTTATAAGGAAAAAAGCTTTTTGCAAAGATGAAAAATTCAAAAGGGCCTTGAGTAAGTGTTAACTGATCAGCCTTTGAAATGTGACCCATTTCCCTGTTACTTTATTGAGATGTTTGCAGCTGTTACAGCAGAAGAAAGGAAAACATTTGTAAGTGCCAGCAGTGCTCTTTCCTGAAAGAATAACCCTGGTGGCCTCCTCCTTTGGAGGGGCGGGGGAGGGCATGTTGTGGGAGGTGGAGGGCAGAGGAAAGGCAAAAGAGAACAAATATTAATAGAAAGTGATAATGTAATATCTGTTGTGGCAGTACTTCTGATAGATAAGCAGTATTCATAGGGATTTGAACTGTGTAAGTAGCTGGTGAATTAGAAACATCATATTTCATACATCTTTCTTTCAAGGTTATTTTGCTATAAGGATTCAGAACTCTACAGGGTTTTATTATTCTTGCTTTTTTGGTGTCCCAGTTCTTTCAGGACAGATTTTCACATTGACCACAACCAGTCTCAGAGTCTGTGATGAGAGCACTTCCCCCTCCTGCCTATATTTCTTTTATACTTTTTTTTTATCCTTATTCCTCATCCCTTTTATCTTTATCCTTCATCCCTTCCAGTCTTTTCTACTGTTCTGTTCAATAATTGCTTTTGTATTCTAGCTATAGAAAGTGTAGTTTTTCTGGAGAATGGTGTTGATCACCATGATAGTTATCCTGCAAGATAACCCAAGAGTTACACCCAAGCCATTGTTTTCCTTCCAAAATGGACTATCAGGAGAGCTTATGGACATGAAACACAAGCAACCTTAGCGCTATGCGCCTCTGAAACTATAAACTATTGCAGAGCTCCTCAGCTTTGTGTTGCTGTGCTGCAAGTCCTTAGGCAATTTCTGAGCTGGCATTGCTGGATTGCAGAACCCTTATTTGGAAGGCTGTAAAGTCTAGCGAGTGGTAGGTGTTAACTAATATGTAGCTTGTGTGTGTGTATCTGCACTATATATGTATATACGGTGCAGATAGATACACACACATATGTGTATATATACTAGCACGCGCTCTCTCTCTCTCTCTCTCTCTCTCTCTCTCTAAACATCTGAAAAGAGCTGCGTTCAAACTTACATGAGGATATTTCACTTCTGCTCATGAATTTCAGGGAACAAATTATGCTGTGGGTTACCCCTTTGTTTTATCAAACTCATAAATTCTAATAATCATTTAACTGCATTTTCTAGTAATACATAGGTTAACTATTTTATTCTTGGTGCAAGTCACTAATGTGTAATGCGTTAACCAATGGCATTGAGAGCTCCATGACTGACTCAGGAAATATTACTTTACATGAATTACCTTTAATTGAACATGGCTGCATATATACTTCCTGCCTGATTGTGCAGCCCTTACTCAAATAAGACTTCCTTGGGAGCTCATGTAAGGACTGTGTTTATCAGTGGTACCTATATAATTTATTATTTTTTAAAAATTATTAAATTATGTTCTTTTGGGAGTAGGCCAAGGTTGAATATTGCCTTGTGCCATTTGTGTGTAAGCTATATTTTTCTGTACAGTATATGGTTTTACATGTAGGCAAGAGAAACACTGTAAAGCAAGAGGAAAATGAAAAGGATCATAGCATCTTCATTATGTTTCTGATGAAATCTCTCAACTTGTATTAATGCTAGTTTGGTTTTAAAAAGTTTTTCTGTTTCCACTGTGATTAGGAGTAAATCATTCCCTTTCATATGCATTGCCAGGCTCTGCTTCCATGCATCATTGAGTGTTGAGATGGGAGTGAGGGTCAAATATCTTTGTCTTGAATTAGGTAGTTAGTCTTCATTACTGCATGTACAGCAATATGGCTGGCATCATGTCATGAACACATGGAATTAGTGTCTCTTTTTTCTGTGAGATTTTAGACTAGCCTTTTGCTTAAATTAATGCCGAGCCATTGACTATGGGTTGACTTGAGTTATTTAAATTAACACACTACAGTAATATAGATCAAAGATTTCACTTGAGGATAAATGTAACTTTTCATGATGCTCTTTACCTGGGTTGAAAGACTGCTATGTACAGTTAGAGACAGGGCTGTGCTGTAATCCAACCTCTTGTATATTCCATGAACCATGTTCTGATCCTGCTGGAGAATGGTGATATAGGTGGTCATCCTGAGTCCAAAGTACATAAATCTCTGCCTTCTCTTGTGTTTGACACATGTCAGCAGCCTTTTTATACTGAATAACATTCAGGAATTTGTGAGTGATTGTGTTTTGCATTTTTTTTAAAATCCACTCACTTGATACTGGTCTAAAAACAAAATAAAAATATTTGTCCATTAATATTGCATGATAATATTCATTTGTTAATATTTTGTTTTCATTTCACTCTGCATTTAACTTCTGCTAGTTTATATTTTTTGATAAATTATTATATTCACATAATCTGAGACTCCACTACAAGATGGAAAGGGTCCTATTCTAATCCAAGCAATGGCAAAGATTAAAACCATAATTCAAGTGTATCCTCCTTAGTTTGTGCTAATTTATGGATGCTTATTGGGTGGCCTGCAGAAGCCTTTTACTGTATGTAGATAGAAGCTCAGAAGCCAGTTGAGCAGATGCTAAAACAGATTCATAAAGTTAATGGACACTTCCATAATAGCAATAACAATTAATTTTATTTCTAGAGCTTTTCTTCCCTCTGCGCTCAAGCTGTTTTGCAACAATTCATATTAGAACAATACAGTATGGAGAAATGTGTTCAAACTTTTTCTATACTAACTTGCCAAGAAGTGAAAGTTTCTTTTTAAGAAAAATGTTCTTCACTGTAGGTGGTTAAAGCTCCCCTTGAAGAATAGTTATTATCCCTAGGTCCCAACTCAGCACTTGAATTATGCATGTATATTCCATTGACTGCACTGAGAGCTCTCTGAATGTACCCAATGGGACTTCCATTGAAGAGTTTGACATCTTAAATTGGAGTTTTTGAACAATAAAACCTTTCATTTAATTGTAAAACCACAGTTCTGGTTCCAAAGATAAATAAGAAAAGCCTTTTAAGTTGATATTTGTCAAATAGCAAAACAAGATAATTCTGAAGCAACTGTGTTGCTTAGTGATGAGAGAAGAGGACTAGTTTTTGGGTTCTGTTTTCAGCTCTTCTAATGACTTGCAGTTTGACCATGATTGAGTAACTTAAACTCCTGTCAATATGCTTATTTTACTGAAAAGTAAATACGATAACACTGAAAAATACTATAAAGGGGTGCTGATGATGAATTAGTTAATATTTATGAAATACTTTAAATCTTCAAAGGGCTACACTATGTAAACATGACTGACAACTAAGCCATTCTTTAAAGAGAAACAATAGCTTATAGATTTGTAGATTTGTACTTCCATCACTTAAGTTTGTTGAACTGAAATTCAGCATTGTTTGTTACTCCTCTTGGGGCCAAATTGTGTCATCAGATGCCTCTACATGACCATGATGAAGATCATTAGGAATTGTTTATGCATGCAAACCCAAAATTTGGGCCCATGACTAGACATTTTTGCATTGTTTGGTCCCTCTTCTTTGAGCGCAAATTTCAAAAGTAACTAAAGCTAAATCTTGTTACATAGGATTTCTGTTTTCTGTGTCACCAACCAGCTTGTATATAGCCTTTAACTCAGTGAGATTTAGGGTAGACAGGCTACAAAAAATATTTGCAGCAAACACATCTTTGAGGGGTTGGGGGTGGGGAAGGTCTACTCTGTTTTGTATGCTCCTGGCATATTAAGTCAACATTGTTTTTCCTAAAACATGGCCCGATGGCTGTCTCTTTGAATTTCCTTTTGCAGTTTTTTAGCTCAACTGACTCCTAAAGACTCAATTAAAGTTCATTCAATTATGAAGTTGTGTCACTGACATCCATCAGCTTCCAGTTGATACTTCTAAATGTAAACTGTATGACACCTACCTGGAGTTTGTTTTGTGCTTTTTCAAAACAATGTCTGATAAGGTCTCTGTCTTACGAAGGTGATTTCTTTCCTGAGGATCTGCTTTAGGGAAACATTGCAACTTGCTTAATTTTAAGTGTTCAGTTAAGCATCCTTCCTGAATAGGGATGCTTTTCTGAATCAGAGCCTGAGTACTTAGCTCATATATTTCATTTCACTGGCCACATCAGGGCTGATACTGTGAGGTGCTGATCAACTTCTGAGAGGTGCTGAGGGTCCTCAACTCCCAATGACTCTAAAGATAATTGAGGATTCTCAGCAAGTTAGACATATTGAAATCAAAGCTTTGTTCATTCCTCTTCTTTTGTATTTATTTGTATTTAGAGCAGAGTTCTCTAGCTAGCCACTTCATGCAAAAATCTGGAGTATTTAATATAAAACAGGGTGTCTGGTTCTGCAAGGTGAGTTCTCCACCTCTCCTTGACTTCAAAGAGAGCTCATAGCAGTCACAAGCTCATTTGCAGGCTTGGGCTCACATTTTTACTTCCATTTGACAATTCTTAACTTTTGTAACTTTTTTTTAAAGCAACATCAAAAGATCTTATGTCCTTTTTTTCAATCTTATTTTAACACTTCAGCTCTTGAACTGTGCTATACTTCCTGGTGTATAGCTCTAGCATAGGGGACATACCAGGGTGGGGCTGGGCATGGTGGGGCGGGTTGAGGTTGGGCTGCACCATTGTGGAGATTTCAGGCAGCACTGTCTGGTCCATGGAGTAGCCTAAGAGGCTGCCGTTAATTTAAGCCTCTAGGTCTGTCTAAATTACACCAGAAGTGTCTTCAGCTCCCAGAGCAGCCCAGCATCAGGAGGGTACAAAGGTGGC
This sequence comes from Emys orbicularis, assembly GCF_028017835.1. Classification (NCBI taxonomy): domain Eukaryota; kingdom Metazoa; phylum Chordata; order Testudines; family Emydidae; genus Emys; species Emys orbicularis. The sequence continues at coordinate 161,388,565 of NC_088685.1, read as the reverse complement.
TTAAATCCACCTTAGCTCTCACCTCTTGCTGGGCTGCAACTTCTGTGCCTCTTACAGCACGGTTGGCCAACCTGAGCCTGAGAAGGAGCCAGAATTTATCAATGTATATTGCCAAAGAGCCACAGTAATACCGCAGCATCCCCCCCATCAGTCCTCCCCCCGCTCCCAGCGCCTCCCACCCACTGGCAGCCCTGCTGAGCAGCGCCTTCCCCTCCCTCCCCACACCTCCCGATGAGTTGTTTCGTGGCATGCAGGAGGCTCTGGGGAGGAGCGGGGAGGAGCGAGGGCATGGCAGGCTCGGGAGGGGGCGAGAAGGGGTGGAGTGGGGGCAGGGCCTGTGGCAGAGCCAGGGGTTGAGCAGTGAGCACCACCCAGCACATTGGAAAGTTGGCGCCTGTAGCTCCAGCCCCGGAGTCGGTGCCTATACAAGGAGCCGCATATTAACTTCTGAAGAGCCGCATGTGGCTCCGGAGCCACAGGTTGGCCACCCCTGTCTTAGAGGTTCAAGGCCACACAATGACTCATGGCACACAATACATGGATTAAAAGCTGGCTAACTGATCGGGAATGGTTCTTGGCCCTATGCTAGCTAACATTTTTATCAGTAACCTGGAAGAAAACATAAAATCATTACTGATAATGTTCGCAGATGAAATAAAAATTAGGGGAGTGATCAATAACGAAGAGGACAGTCCACTGATACAAAGCAAACTGGGTCTCTTGGTAAGCTGGGCACAAGCAAGCAATGTGTGTTTTAATTTACAGCTAAATGTAAATGTATACATCTAGGAACAAAGAATGTAGACCAGACTTCTAGAATGGGCAACTCTATCCTGGGAAGCAGTGCTCTGAGAAAAAATTTGGTAGTTGTGCTGGACAATCAGCTGAACATGGGCTTCTAGTGTGATGCTGTTGCCAAAAGGCTAATGGGATCCTTGGATGCATAAACAGGAGAATCTGAAGTAGGAGTAGAGGGGTTATTTTATCTCTGTATTTGGCACTGGTGAGACTGCTGCTGGAATAGTGTGTCCAGTTCTGGTATCCCCAGTTCAAGAAGGATATTGATAAATTGGAAAGGGTTCAGAGAAAACACATGAGAAAGATTAAAGGATTAGAAAACATGCCTTACAGTGACAGATTGAAGGAGCTCAATCTACTTAGCTTAACAAAGAGAAGATAAAGTGGTGACTTGATAGCAGTGGTGCCCAAATTTTCCTGTCACGCCCCACCTTACCAGTGGGGTAATGAGATTCCATTGAATCTCCCTTTCCATTACTGCACAGTTGGCTCAGCAGAGGAGCTTGCACTGAAGGCACATCTGGGGGCAGTATTGGGGATGGGGAGAAGCTGAGGCTAGAGGCGGAGCTGGCCTGGGGGCGGAGAGGGAATGAGAGCAGAGTAGGGGGCTGGGCTGGGCTGGGGCTGGCGGCTGGGCCTGAGCTGGGCTGGGGACAGAGCAGGGAACAGATTGGAGCTCTGGCTGGGGGCAGAGCTGGGCTGGGTGGCGCTCCCTCCATGCCCTCCTGGGGGAGCATGCCCCACAATTTGGGGACCACTGGTCTATAGGTACCTGCATGGGGAACAAATACTTGACAATCAGTTTTTCAATCAAGCAGAGAAAGGTATAACAGGATTCAGTGGCTGGAAGCTGGAGCTAGACAAATTTAGACTAGGAATAAGGCGTAAATTTTTGACTGTGAGGGTAATCAACCATTGGAACAATTTACCAAGGGTCATGGTGGATTCTCCATCATTGACAATTTTTAAATCCTAATTGGATGTTTTCTAAAAGCTCTTCTCTAGGAATGATTTTGGGGAAGTTCTCTGGCCTGTGTTATACAGGAGGTCAGGCTAGATGATTGCAATGGTCCTTTCTGGCCTTGGAATGTATGAATCTGAATGTTAGAGCCAATATTAGAATTTGGGAATATTCAACTCCCAAGATCATGATACTCCAGATTGTCACAAAGCAATTATAAACATAAGATTATCCATGTACTGGCATGTGCCCACATATATTGGACATTTTTCTTAGTGATGAATGACAAATCCTCACTTACATCCGTATCGAGAAAATATTTTTGAAAGATTAAACATCTGTGTCCTTTTTGGTTAATGTTACAGAAGTGCAGCTAAGTATGGGATGTGAGCTGTCAAGTTCTAGCTATTCATAATTTTTTCCAATTCTTACAGCTGAAAAGATTAAATATGCAAATGATAAACACATGTAATTCCTGAATGCTTTGAACAAGTACACATGCCCACAACCCTGCTCAATCTTATTTTATTTCTGGACTCCTAAAAGTTGTTCCTATATTTTGTCTGGAATGGAATGTATTTTGACATTTTAAAACCAGAAATATACCAGATCTTCTTCTACTTTTTTTAACTTCAGCTTCTGTTCTGAAATTTAATTTTTAGCTGGACTGTATCAGAGAGCTCTTAAAATGGAACAGTTGAATTCTCTGCAGAGATGACATCCTTTCTGAAAGACACCTAATGTAAGAATAACTCTGTTAAAAGAATGAAAGCACTCTCTCCTCTCCATCATGATTGCCTCTGCCTTGCTTTTAGTAGGAAGATATCATTTTGTCCTCAGTAAAAATCTTCCTGTGGACATCCCTGAAATATTTCCTTTCAGCTAGCAGAGAGTTTAGGATTTAAGATCATTCACAAGATGCCCTTCATTTTTCAACTATAAACTTTGTTGCCAGTATATCCATTTTTGATGTGCTGAGTCGGGAGTTTGTCGTCTTCTGGGTGTGTCCTGTACTTCTTGATCATTAATTTGCTTAAGTGGAAAATTTTGGAGTGGAGGGCACATCTGAAAAGTTAGCAGCATTGAGTGGTATGTGTGAGTCAAGTCGACACAAGAGTGAGCCAAATGTGCTGGCTTTTGGTAAAGTGAACCATAATTGTGGCTTTAAAAGATCACAACTGAATATTTTAAGCATGTTTACCAGACTCTGCAACAGACATAATGTCCAAAACACATGAGAAGATGTACTTACCAAGACTGCTGAGAGTGAAGGAAACAGGCAGAGCTGGAAAGGAAAAAATAACAGATTATTTTAGTAGTCTAGTGAAACAGTATTGCTTTGATTTGTTGTAAGATTTAATTTTACATTACCAAGTATAGGACTGGTATTCATTTTAGTGATCATTCGTAAAGCTAATGCTCCCCTATATAAGTTATTCCTTTATAAAGGTAAAGAAACACTGTGATTCTGAGCTCTTGAATTTCCTCCCCATTCTTCCGTTGAACAGGGCAGGAAATCAAGGACATTTCCACAGTCTCTGGGTTTCCATATTTCCTCCAGACCCTTTGGCTACAGATCTTCTCTCAGAGTCCCCCTTCAGGGAAGTTTCCAGTCTGTGCAAACTAATGCTGCCTTGACACAGATTTTCTGGCACCAATGGCTGTTGCTGCCAGGTTTTCCTGAGGAGTTTGGGATGGGATGGAAATATTCTGAAACTACCAGACTCTGGGATATTGATTGTCCAACAGCTTCTGCGCTAGACCAGATCTAGTTTCATCCAGACATCGAAAGATTTCTTAGAGCATTGTCTCTACTAGTTCAGCATTCCATTATGGGGCTTTCTCCTAGTTTAATACTCTTATTAAATACCCATTTAAACTGTTACATTCTATGTTACTAAGGGTTGCATTTCTAGTGGCTGTAACCTTGGTCAGAAGAAACTCAGAATTGGAGGCCCTAGTCACAGAACCATAGTATTGCTTATTCCACACTGATATGTGGTACTTGAGATCTGGTTTTTATTAAACAAGGCCTTTTGCAAGTCACAGGAATTGCCTTGAACTGGTACATCTGGAAGAAAAAGAAAAAGCAATCCAGTTGTCCACAGAACCCTCAAGATGTGCTTAAATATTAAAATCCTCTTCCTTCATCTTCTGAGACCCAGCTTTAGAGGAGAAAATCCTTGATTACAGTGTGACCAAGGTGTGGGAGGCTGGCAAGGCAAGATCTCTCTTACTTTATCTGTTCTGATGAGTCTTTCGCTCATAAACACTTACCAACCCCTTGGGCTGGGTGGTTATAATCCGAAGAAGAAAACCCATAGCAAGCTAAGAACTTTTCAGGTAAAAGACACATTTTCCCCTTCTTTATTATTATCTTTTTATATTGTTCCCTCTCTCACTGCAGATAGATTTGGCAAATCCCCTGTACACAGCAGCTTGCAAGAGGCATAGAAATGGATTTGCTGTCAGGCAGTGTGGCAATATATTCCCATTTAGAATGGGTTTTAATGTAAAAAAAATTTTTTTTTTTTGGTAACAAAGGGATGAAGAACATTGCCATGGGTAAAGATGAAAGATAGAACCAGGAAGTATTTTTCTTTGACTAAGAAAGGTACCTGTTAGTCCTATGTCCTGATTGGAGAGACTTAAGGATCAATTCTACCAACTGATATCTGTATGGAACTTCCACTGAATTGGACCATATAAAAAACTAGCCTTGCCTTCCACATAATAGCAGTTATAGCAAGGTTTATTAGTAGCTGAGTGGGATGGAGCTCTCAAAGAGGTACAGCTAATTTGGGCCTGAGGGCTGTTCTTCATCCTTGGACTATGCAACATCCTTTTTGTTGTTTGTTTGATTATTTAAATAAGCTATCCTCATTTGGAATATTACGGCTCTGGTGTGAGGATTACCAGGACACTCAAACTCAGGTCTTCACAATGTCATATAATCAACTGTTACTGAACCTAGTTCCTTGCTATTGGTGGCATCCCTCCCAACCAGGGTTTGTGAGGACATTTTGAACTAGAGTCAACCACCCAGATTGGCAGATATAATGAGAAGAAATTTTGTTTTTTAACTGTGTTTTGGATTGCTGTTACTCAAATCCTTTAATAGGAAATCCCATTGCTTCCTTTTCTCTGCAGTAGGTTAAGTTAGTTGAAATGTTTCCTCCTTGTATCCTTCTAGAGAATTTTCATATGGAGACTCTGAAGCAAAATAATCTGATTGCTAAAAGTGGAGACAGGGAGCTGTCAGTCCAAATGGTCAGAAGTGTATTGGAGAAATCCAAATAGTAGTAAGCATTTCCCTGGCATTACATCCTCAAAAGATCCTGCATAATGTCATTTTTCTCTAATGACCGAATGTTAATACCTTTTAATTTGCTAGACTAGAAAAACAGATGATTTGAAATGAAGTAAATTAGGATATTGCACATGAAGAGAATTTTTTTTTATAAGGTCACACTCGGTTTTATGAAGTGAGGCTTTGTGGTTGGGTTCAGTGAAGCTAGGTTTTATGCAGCTTTATCCAAAAAGTTATATCAAAAGCTTTTATTGACTGAAGTGCAGCAATGTTTATGCTGTTCAGACGTTAATAAAGAAAATTTGGGGGGAACTTTTAGTATTTCCTTGACCAGCAGGACACTGTGATCTTATTGTCACTATAACTTGTTGCTGGGGAAAAACAACAACAAAGGAGAAGAATCCAGCTAGAAAAAGAACTATGTTATGGGCGAAATTAAAAATTGGTGCAATTCCATTGAGGTCAGCAAAGTTGTTCCCCCTTGGAGATTGAGTTTGTACTAATGGCTTTTATACAGAAGACATACTGCAACTGAGGGCCCAGTCTTGCGGTTCTTTATTCATGCAAAATTGTAGTTAACATTATTGGGAGTTTTACCTAAGTAAGGACTGAAAGATCATGCCTTAAACAGACTTTTCAATACAAGTTTAATAAAAATCAGCATTTTATTCTGTAAAATAGGGTTACCATTCGTCCGGATTCCCCCGGACATGTCCGGCTTTTAGAGTTAAAAATAGCGTCCGGGGGGAATTTGTAAATGTCCGGACTTCCCCCCCTGCAGAGCACGCGCTGCTGACAGGGCAGCCGGACGGATGGTGCCACTTACATGGGGCTCCGACAGCCAGAGAGAGCCCCTCCTCCACTTCCCCCTCCTCTCCCCTGCAGCTGAGAGCACTCCCTCCCTCCCTGCATTCGCAGATCACCAGCCGGCCGTTCGCACCGGCAGTCTGGAGCTCCTCCCCCTGCTCCTTCTCCCCGGCACGCTGGTCTGAGCGGCAGAGTAAGGGGGTCAGGGGGTCGGAGAAGGGGCAGGGAGGTTCTGGAGGGAGCAGTCAAGAGACGGGGGGGGTCGGGCGTTCGGGGGGGGCTTTCTGGGGGTGGGGGTGTGGATAAGGTTTTGGGCAGTCAGGGTACAGGTAGGGGGTAGGATCCTGGGGGGGGCAGTTAGGGTGGGGGGGGTCTCAGGAGGGGGCAGTTAGGGGACAAGGAACAGGGAGGCTTAGGTAGGGGGTGGGGTTCTGGAGGGCAGTTAGGAGCAGGGGTCCCAGGAGGGGTAGTCAGGGGACAAGGAGTGGGGGGGCTGTCAGGGGGCAGGGGTGGGGAGAGGGATCGGAGCAGTCAGGGGACAGGAAGCAGAGGAGTTTAGATGGGTCGGGAGTTCTGGGGGGGGGGCTGTCAGGGGGTGGGGAGTGGTTGGATGTGGCGTGGGAGTCCCGGGGGGTCTGTCTGGGGGTGGGGGTGTGGATAAGGGTTGGGGCAGTCAGGGGGCAGGTAGGGGGTAGGGTCCTAGGGGGCCAGTTAGGATGGGGGGAGGGTCCCAGGAGGGGGCAGTCAGGGGACAAGGAGCAGGGGGAGGGTTGGGGGTCCTGAGGGGGGCGGGAAGTGGGAGGGAGTGGAAGGGGCAGGGGCGGAGCTAGGGCAGGACTGGGGCGGGGCTAGGGCAGGACTGGGGCGGGGCTCCTCCCGTCCTCTTTTTTGCTTGCTGACATATGGTAACCCTATGTAAAACATCTGTGAATCTCAACTTGTTTTATGTATTAGCAGAACATTATGGTGCAGGCTTTATGATCAAAAAGGCCCTTTGCTTGTGTGACACACAACACTGATGTTACACAGTGCGTTTTGGGGTTGACCATTGAAACGGGCATGTAGTGGGAGGCACCTTTAACGTTAACCTCTTATTAAGCAAAATCTAGCAGGAGAGTTCCAGGACGTTTTTCAAAGTCTGGTTATGCTCCCCATCTTCCAGAACCCACCCAGACTGTGTTCATACATCACAGATGTCATTTGTTTTGGCCTGTTTACTCCCATCTTTATGGATCATTCAATGTCAAATAATCTTTCTAAGAACCAGCACTTCCATTATGAAATTTTTTTAAATAAAAATTGGATTATGGCTAGCAAAACAATCAGTCCTCTGACTCGGGGCTTGTCTACACTGAGAGATTTTTTTTGTTTTGTTCACTGAATAGCTGCACTTTGTGCAAACCCCTGCTGCTGACACACACAAGTGAAGTGGCTTACTCTGGGTTCAAATTAGGGTAAGGTGTATCAGTCTAACTTTTTATATATAATTAAATATTAATGGCGTGAGAGAGAGAACAAGAGAGAGACACTGAGTCTATAGCCAATTGGTTGGGGCACTTACGTGGGAGGTGAGTGACTCCGGTTCAAGTACCTGCTTCAGTGAATACTTAATTATTTACAAAAAGTGGAATGGTTTTAACAGGATCATTTTTCCTATGTTACATTTAATAAAAGGGTGTTTGTGTGTGTATAATATGCACATATGTAAGGATATTTTAAGTATGTGCATATGTGTTTGTGTGTGTGTGTGTGTGTGTGTATATTTTTATGTTTGTGTAATTGTATGTAAAATAAATATACAAATTATAGTGTCTTTGCTATGCAAAGAGCAAATTGCTTTGATAACATCTCTCACGTTGGACTAATCTGAAGCACTAACATTTTCTACAATTTAAAACAGAACTCTACATGTTTAATGAACTGGCTGATTGACCCTTATTATTTTTTATTTATTTTGAGTGTCTGACAATGGAAATCTTTCTGTTTCCCTATAGAGCAGATACAGCATAAACAGCATAAACTTTTTGCCAGTGTTCTTCAGGCCTATGGTGAAGGGACTGCTTCTAGGGATGAAACCCTAAAGAATGTCAACACCCACTATAAGGCCCTTTTAGACTGCTAGATTGGTGTAAATAGGTTTTGGTATAAATGAGAATCAGAACCTCTAGCCTCTGTTCCACTATTCCCTGAGTCTTCCAGTACTTAGCTATTTAGGTTGTTTTTTAATGTAGATAAAAATACAGTAATAATAATTACTGTCAACTGCTTGCCATGATTCTAAACAAGAGACCAGATCATCAGCTGGTGTAAATTAACACTGTTTGTCTGATTTACACCAGCTGCGGACCTGGACCAAAATCTTATAGAAAAGTTTGTAAAATTATTTTCATTGTTCACGTGTATCCATACTGACATGATATATGCCATAATGGTTCCAAAGAGTCCATTATATTCTATGGAGTAAATGATTCAGAACTTTAATGAACGTAATAGATCTGAATAAGCCATTATATCAGCTCACAGGAGCAATTTGTTTTTCTTTTCTATTACTATCATAAATAAAAAGATAGGAAATTAAACCACAAAAACCTGTTTCACAGTAACGGAGAACATCACATGCACAAACAAGAAAACTTGGAGGTAAGGTTGAAACTCCAGGCTGACATTTAAGCTTTCGCTCATCCTATTGTGTCTCTCAACAGTAGTTTATACATAGCATTGTGCTGAGACCCCTGCAGTACTGATTTCCTAACCACTTGTGAAAATCAAGTCTCATAGCAATAAACATCCTGGCCTGATTTCTATTTGGGCACCATATGGAACAAGTACAAGTGGCATATACTTCTTCCTCACTACCAAAAATCCCTCAGATCCTAGGCATTTATAAAAGCTGCAAAAGTAGCATTAATGTGCCCCTATATCTGGCCTACGATAAGCTTTGTGCACAACCCCTTCACATGCTTAATTCCTCCAAGGAAGAATAATGTGCATGGGATTGGAATGGGGGTGGGGGAGGAGCTTTGCAGACAGTATGCTGTTGTTTAGTTTGGGCAACCATGATGTGTAGACACAAAAATATGGTACATAAAAACCATACCTACTCTACTGATAGCTGTGTCCCTTTCATTATGTCAGACATGGAGCACTTGCAGAGCAGTCTCTTTGCAATTTTCCTGAGAGGCAGAATCAATACATCCATCTTTTTTCCTACTCTTCTGTCAGAATTTTCCCCCATAGGTTGGGTTTACAACCCATAGGTTGTAAATTTGATGGTAACATTTGTAGAACATGTTGGGATCCAGATGTATGAAAAGTAGTATCTCTATTTATCTGCCTGCCTATCCTTCTTATGCAGTGCCATCACCTTTCTATCTTAGTACCTTCCATAATTATGAAGTGTACACACAGGTATGTTTATTTCTCTCTTCCTTCCAGTCAGCATGAACCTAGCACTCTTTGTTTGCGTGTTTGTTTCTGTGGTATTATTGTGGTTAAATTAATGTAAGATCACCATCATTGCAGTGTCTAGATGTGTATTGCAAAGAGCCTGCTGTAAAAGTCTGGAGTTTCAGCCTTAACTCGGAATTTCCTTCCTTTTTATTAATTACCAATACTGAGCCCCTGTATGTTAAAGAACAGTGTGTAAGGTTTTGACCACATATCTGCCATTCAAATCAATAGGAATTCCCTGCACAACTTTTGAATATGTTATTCCCTAATGTTGTTCTGGTTGATTTATATAATGTAACTTGCATAACTCTTATGTTAAGAGTACCAACTGTGCCTTAGCACTCAGGAGTCCCCAAATCTGCTGAGCATCGGAGTGATGATGAAATAATAGTGTAATTGTCAAAAGGCACAGAAGCAATGTTTATTACCATAGAAAACCAAAAGGACGTTGAGCCAGAATAAAGATGATTCTGGGATCAAATCAGAAATTTGGGCTAATCCTGGTTTAATTCTATGGTTTTGTTACCAATGGAACCCTCCTCAAACCAAGCTGCTTTCCTTCACAGTCTCACCAAACTTCAAACCTTCTATTTTACTTTTCAGTTGTTTGCCATTTGTGTAATATATCTTAATTTTACTGATATATCTGTGTTTGGTTTAGCTGGATGTCCATAGCAACCACTTGATACAGCATCTTTTGGAATCTTATGAATAATAAGAATAACTAATAAACATTTTCTGATCTGAGTAGAAAATAAAAACCATATGTGTTTCTAGAGAAAATGGTACAGAATTTTTAAAGCATTGCAGTGAGTGAGGACCAAGTATGTGCATTTAGAGTAAAAATGAAAGAGGTAAAAGGCCTATTCTGAAATAACATGTTATTATAAATATATTGTTTATGCTGCAGGCTTATGTGTATTAAAGGTTTCTACTGTGTTTGTGTTTTACCATAATGGGAATTCTTAAGTTAAATTTCTCTGACTGCGTGACCTTTGTTTTGTGTGGTATTCAGATTTCATCAGTAATACTTCATCTTATCGGGGTTTGTAATTACATTTGCATAATAGATTAAATATAAGAGCTCTGGGTATATCAGCTGCCATGTGCTACTTCACAGAAGGTCAGAGCCAGTCACTTAAATTAGCTTTATGAGGAGGCTTGAAAGCTGACAGTAGACAGACAACAGGCAGATAGAGAACAGAGTGCAGCTTAGGAAAGAAACATGATTAGCTCAAACAGAATTCAACAACTGGCAAATATTTGTTTGTTTGTTTTGTTGAAAGCTGTTCCTTTCCCCCGTACAGTGTTTATCATAAGAATGCAGAAAATAGATAGCACTTGCCATTTAGCACTATAATTTTTCTGGTTCTCAAAATAAATTCTTTAACAAAATTAATCTAATTGAGAATTTGTTTTTTTTCCTCCCCTAAATTTCTGCTTTTAGTATTTTTAAATAGTTCCATTCCATTTTATAAAAGGAAAGACAAAGTCCCTTTTTATATGCCTTGCAAAGGCAAACCTTGTGCAGGATAGCTAACTGAAATAGTGCCAAAGGAGGGTTTCATGTTAATGTTAAGTCAGTATATTTTTGCAGTGTTCAGGTCAAATTCGGCACTGGCATAAGCAGGTGTGTCTCCCATTCGTGGCGCATCTTAATGCCTTAGCTGAATGATTTTACATACCATGTAAACCCATTGACTACAGTTGCAAGGTGTGTAATTCAGACCAGAATGTGGGCATTTCTGTTTTAATTATTTAAAAAAACCCACAAATCATTGTAAAAGAGTTCTTCCCCCAAATGCCAGACTGCACTTTCCCACTACTACCCTGCTGTAGTCTCTTTAGCTTCAGATCCTTTGATACTTTAGAACAGGGGTTCTCAAACTGGGGGTCAGGACCCCTCAGGGGGTCGTGAGGTTATTACATGGGGGGTCGCAAGCTGTCAGCCTCCACCCCAAACCCTGCGTTGCCTCCAGCATTTATAATGGTGTTACATTAAAAACACTTTTAAATATATTTATGAGGGGGGTTGCACTCAGAGACTTGCTGTGTGAAAGGGGTCACCAGTACAAAAGTCCCTGAGAACCACTGCCTTAGACGAAGGGAGATAATCCATACAGGCATTTTAGATTAACTAATCTGTGTGGTTTTGTTTAATGAAAGCAGATATCTAATTTTTCCTATGCCTGTGACATATTGATAACAACCATCATTTATTTTCTAAACATTCAGCTATTCCACATTGAAAGAGGAAATAATAATTTCAGAATAACTTGAGACAGTGTTTAATAGGAAAATGTGTATTTTTCTTTAAACCTATAAAAATAAGTATATTGTCTGGCCTAAAGGAAATGTTTTCTCACTTATGCAGAAATATTCTTTGTCTCCACCAAATATTCTGATCATTGGATTGATAATACAAGAATTGTAAGAAGCATTTTTATTTTTAACAAGCAATAACCTTCTAGCAGCCATTTGGTTGGTAATGAATTCTGAAAAGTTGAAAGAGCGTGTATCACAACTGGGGCTGAGTCGGAGGCACTGAGTATGATTTTTGTCTCCACACCTTAAAAACAGGAGTGAAGTTCCTAATTATTGAAATTCTATGAGTTAACCATTATCTAGAGCTCTGCTAATACAACACATGTGGCCTGGGGGTGGGCTTTGATTTTAATTGGCTTTTCTAGTCTCTGTGCTTATTATAAGGTTGAGGCTTGAAAATGGCTCCTCCCTGCCCTGCAGAAGATAGTTCTCAGTTTAATTTCTAGAGAGGAGAGCAGAGCAATGCTCAAATCTCAGCCAGTGAATAATGGCAAATCCAATAATCCATCAGGTGGTGATTGATCAAAAAAATCACTCAACCCTATAAAAGCAATTGGCTAAAATTATGGTTATTAAAATAGTTCAGAAACATACCTACTTCAGCATTACATACTGCTGTCACTGAGGACACTTTGTGTGTGTCTCTGTCATTAGAAATGTAGTAGACAAGTAATTCTACTTAAACATGACAACGACAATGAGATTAACAGTAGGCTAAGTGATTCTGAAAATAGCATTTTCATCCTAAGAGTGGCCTGTTACTTGAATAGGAAAAAAAAGACATTAGTGTCTTTTTGAATATTTAATTCTTTTGTTGTTTTTAATGTTCATAAATTGTTTTTAAACTTCTATTTTTGCTTTTACATTATTAGTGAGTACTCATTCAATACTGTCTCTATTCAGCACTACTGAGCAGTAGTCTGGGTCTCTTTAAGCAAACTCACACATATTTTCTCTCTCCCTTTTTATACCACATTCATCACACTGGTATCTGACTAAAACTTTTCAAATCTACTACGTATTAATCCTCTACAAAACATTTAGTAATGCTAGTAATTTAATATCATGGTCACCTACTACATTTTCTCAGATTTTTTTTTAACTTCCCAATATTTATTCTGTCACAGGGACTTAAAAAGTACCTTAGTGACTTGTGTCAATGGGATTTATGTTTTTAAGTCACTTAGGTGCTTTTGAAAATTCTACCCAAAATGCCTTCCTGTACTTAATTAGTCCTTTTCCACTAGGCAATCATCATGTTTTGTTTTTTTCAGAATTTTAAAGGCTCAAAAAATCATCATCCTTGTTTTGTTTGTTTGTTTTTAACTTCGGGTCATTGGTTCTTAAACTATTTGTTCCTCCTTTTACAATATCTCCTTATATCCTGTTACATAAGGACAACCTTGCACAATTCTACTTGTCCAGGGTAAGAAGCTGTTTTTAATGGGTATATTTTCCCCTTATAATCATCATTATAGTAAAAGGTGAGCAAGTAGATTTTGTGCTTGGACTTGTAAATATTCATGACAACTTGGAAAGACTGCTTAAACATGAATTGTGAATGTAAAGCACAAAAATCAAACATGGATTGGTAAAATGGACTGTGGCTGAAATTTGGGTGAAATCATGTCCCCAGTAATCACAGTAGTAAATGACATTCAGAACATGAAGAATTTGAAACGTTTACCCTTTCTTTGTATATGTTCCCAGTAGTCTAAGTTCCTTGGCTCCTGTTTTTAATGATGCTGCTCCAGGGATTGTTAGTGACTGTGTGTGTCTCGGAGAAAACACTACTGGAGTATGGAGCTGGCCTGCAAGGATAAAGTATAGGAAGTGCTTTTTTTTATTTTTTTAACTTCACCATGTTGATCATGTTTTTATTGTAATTGATGAAAGGTGAAATCAAATTCCTAATGCCTTATGGCCACTTAGTATTTCAGAGCTCTTCTTGCAAGAGTAGGATTTTGTAACAGGGCAGCAAGTTCTAGGACCCTGCACTAGGCTTCTCTACTGAAACACCCTAACATCTAGTGTTAGAACTGTAAACAATGGCATTACTTTCTGTTATTTCTGCTGACTTATGCTGACAGGTCTGTCTGGACTGGCAAAAAGGGTGTGCTTTTCAGTTGTGTTAGCTCAGTCTTTTTAGCTGGCCTAAGCTTTACAAACACCTTAAACAAATTAATTTTAAAAATGCACCCATTTTGCTTTTTGCCTCTGATATCCAGAGCAATCAAGAGACAGGGAAAGAGTGGTCCCCATGAAGAATATACTTCCTATATCTTTCTCTGCTCCTTGACTTTGTTTGAAAAATTGCATCACTGCTTCTGAGTGACTTCTTCCTTGGCTGTTCAGATACTTTGAGAGGTCAAATTGCTAATGATGAGTGTGTCTCCTTCATAGCTCCCAGGCGTTTCCCTTTAACAAACACACAGATTAGGTAACATTGTTTCAAATTATTTGAAAGGCAATGTGTTTGTGTCTAGTGACTTAACATACTTGAGCTGAGTGATTTTTTTTTAAACTACTTTTTTGGTTTTCTTAGCAAAGATCATTGTATGAGTGATTTAAAAATAGGTAAGTATTATAGAACCTGCAAGAGATTATAGGTATTACATTCCAAGAAGCATAGATTTGTGACCTACATGATTAGGCCTGGATTAAAAATCCAGAACTGGCAACAAAGTAATGGATTATTTTTCTCCACTTTCTTGTATACCTTATCTCACTTTCTTTTACCTAGAGATATGACATCTTGACAAATTCTCAGTGAATATTGACTGCCTTAGAGACTATTTAATTAGTACATTTAAAATACACTTTGGATGAACCTTTCAGCATCTGTCAGGCAGTGATTTGGATAGCCTGGGGCTCAGAGTTGGGAATGGACTTATAAATTCTAGTATGAAAAGCTTTCAGAAGGGTGACGGGGAAATAAATGAAAATCCCATACAGAAGATTTAGAAGCTTGGAATATATTTTAACTTGGTAGTTTATGAAATGTAGAGAAACAGTGGTGAATATAGTCATCAAGGACATTGTTTGCAATTGCGTAGTGACATACAGTAATGGAGATATGTAATTTACTTGGTTCATTTGAAACTTTAATATTTCCTAGGGAAGAGTCTATACTCCTCATGGAACTATGAATCCCTCTTCGTTTCTTTTTACTTTACCCTCTCACTCGTGGGTTCTTATGTCATGGCCATGTTGCTTTCTATTGGGTGGGACTTTTAAGAGGGACCCAAGGGCATTGAGCAATGAAAGGCACAGTCTTTCTCCTCTGCCTTGGGAAGCAAGAGGCCTGGATCAACTCCATGTTGACAATGGAGAATTTTACTTTTAGGCACTAGGCTGTCTTAATAATTCATATGTTTCACGTGAAATCCATAAAAAAAGATAAACTTGTTTGTTTTGAATGTAAAATAATTTATGTTCACAATACTCTATATATTTATATTTTTTTAATTCAGTAGCTTTACTTTTCTTTACCTGCCTAGTTTGTTAGTAAGCTTCTGTTGCTTTTGTTGCTTTTAGGCGAAAAGTAACTAACAAGAAAAACAAAACACCACCACCTAGTTATTCACAAAAAAAAAAAACATTAATAGGTGGAAAATTACGGTAATAAATGTAATGTCATATTTGCAGCACAGTAAAGAAAGCGATCAAGTTTCAGCCAAAAAAGAAGGCTATAATAAATTTAGTTTGATCACCATAGATACATGGCTTCTTTGCGCTACAGTGTTTAGGGTGACCAGTGTGACGTTGTGCAGTCTATATGGTTTTATAAAAACTTGATAATAAGTCAATATAATGTAACTGGGATAGTTTTAGAGAAAATACGGTAATAAGTGAATGTAACGTAACTGGGATATGCTTCATGCAAAAGGTCTCTTGTAAGGTATCATTACAAAGCTTATAATCTACTGAGTATGATCATCTGATTTGTATAAATGTACCACTCTTGTATCTAAAACTAGAAATATAAAATGTAACTCTGAGGGCCTATTGTAATTATGTAAAGTGTGGGCCATTAATGATGGTTTGGAATCTTGATGACTCCCATTGTCAGCAGATGGCTGTTTACCTGTGAGTCTCCCTGTATATGTGTGTGCTGGCAAGTGAGTAATGAAGTCTTGCAGTGACATGTGATCAGGTCACCTGAACTGGAATCCATCTTTAACCTGGTGCTTTTCCAGTGAGGGGGGGTGGAAACCCAGAGGGACAAAGGGTTCCCGCCTTATGCAAAAGATATATAAAGGGGTGGAACAGAAGAGAGTGAGAGAGAAGCCATCATGAAGGATCCCCTAGCTACCACCTAAGCTGCAACAAGAGCTGCACCAGGGGAAAGAATTGTGCCCAGGCCTGGAAGGTGTCCAGTCTGAGAAAAAGCTTACTGAAGGATCTCTGAGGGTGAGATTATCTGTATTCAGTTTGATTAGGCATAGATTTGCGTATTTTATTTTATTTTGCTTGTGACTTACTTTGTTCTGTCTGTTACTACTTGGAACCACTTAAATCCTACTGTCTGTATTTAATAAAATCACTTTTTATTTAGTATTTTACTCAGAGTATGTATTAATACCTGGGGGAGCAAACAACTGTGCATCTCTCTCTCTATCAGTGTTATAGAGGGCGAACAATTTATCAGTTTACTCTGCATAAGCTTTATGCAGGGTAAAACGGATTTATCTGGGTTTAGACCCCATTGGGAGTTGGGCATCTGAGTGCTAAAGACAAGCACACTTCTATGAGCTGTTTTCAGGTAAACTTGCAGCTTTGGGACAAGTGATTCAGACCCTGGGTCTGTGTCTGAAGCCAGACTGGAGTGTCTCGCTCAGCAAGACGGGGTGCTGGAGTCCTGAGCTGGCAGGGAAAACAGAAGCAGGGGTAGTCTTGGCACATCAGGTGGCAGCTCCCAAGGGGGTTTCTGTGATCCAACCCGTCACAACCAGTTGTCCCGATTTTATAGGGACAGTCCCGATTTTGGGGTCTTTTTCTCATATAGGCTTCTATTACCCCCTACCCCCTGTCCCGATTTTTCATTTTTGCTGTCTGGTCACCCTAACAGTGTTCTACTTTTTATCTGCTTACTATGGATGATTCTTTTTCCCTAGTAAGCATTTAACCTATATACTGTAAATTGGAGCATACTTATTTAGAAGACATGTTTGCAAAGAACATGCCTTCATGTCCTACGTTATATGTCAGTAGTCCTTTCTGCCTTCTATGTATATTTGTCACTTGATAGCTTTAATGACCTTGACTCTATTAAAAGGACAGGAATCATAAAGTTCTGTAATTTAACTACTGAGTAAGTCTTCAGTATATGAAGGGACAAAAAAGACACACACACCCCATATCATATTAATATGGCTGGATAATTTTATTTTTAGAAATATTCTTCCCCTTTCTAATCAGCCTCCCCAAAATGTCATGCATCCCAAAGAGGTACTGACCTGAAACAAAGGTAAAGTGTACAGAATGCAATGGCTGTTCTAGCTATGTTACAAGATATGGGAGCAAATACTCCAAGCATATTTTTGTTCTTTCGAGCTGACACTAGTTTTCATGTCACAGTTCAGTAATTTAAACCTTTAGGGTTTATTTTGAAGCCATCCTACTTTCATTCCATTCCCCACATAAACAGCTCAAGAATGACAACAAACCCCTGGTTCTGTCTTTGTCATTTGCTCTGTCTTCTCCGATGTTTGACATGTTTTGAAAGTGCATTCTTCTGCTCTTTGGATTTTTTAGTATATTTTTATGACTTTGGTACTTGTGATGTGTATTGCTGATGGAGTAAATGAAAGGAAGAGGAGTTAGATCAAGTTACTTATATTAAGAATCTATTCCCCTCCTTTGTTAAAATCCATGTAACACATACAGTGGTCCTGTTCCTCTTTTTAAGTATATACACACCTTTTTTTCTCTTGTCTCCCATACCTCTCGATGTATGCAACACTCATGAACTGACTCTTAGGAGGAGGAGGGCAGGACGGACTACGAGGTGAAGCGTGGAACCAGCGGAACAGTTTGTTTATTGACCAGTCCCAGAAAACCTACTTGTCCTCAACTAACAAAGTTGTGCTTCAGCTAAGGAGATTAACAGACATTTCAGATGACAAAAAACCTGTTTGGTCCTCTTGTCCATTCCATTGCATGTCAATATTCTTCCATGCAATGCTTTGTTTTGCCATCAGTCCATTTCTTTTTGGCAAGTGGATAACAATTTTGGCTGTCATTGTCAAACAGAATCATCGTCCCCTGTTTATGTTGTCTAATATACCCTCCAAATTGTTCAATAAATTGAGATGTCTGAGAGAGGACCTGTAAGGTGGTCCTGAAATGCAGAGAATAAAAGTTTGTACAACCTATATTAAATGAACATTGAAACGGAAGAAAGCATTTGTCTACCTAAGAGTATATACTGAGGTTGTAGTATCAGGGAACAATTTATGTTATAACAGCTGAGCATATTCTGGATTCCTCTTTCGCCTCTTTTTCAGGATTTCTTTGACAGATGGTACCCCCAGATGGACATGACATTCTTAAGAAGCTTACTCCCTCTATACCTTTACAGCCAGTAACTCATAGCACCATAGAAATCTAAACGCTTTGACATGAATTAGCCTTACTTAGTGGACTTTAATTTTTTAATCTTTAGAATATGCTGCTGGGTAGTGGTTGTGGAGTTGTTAAACTGTCTACTTAAGGTCTCAGTAACCAGAATGGAATCAGAACAATAGTTAACATTCCAACACAACGTCATAGTATATATTCATTTTTGGTCACTGTCAGGCCAGTTGGGGTAATGTTTTTAGTGAGTCATTTTGTAGGTCAAACTGCAAATAAACTGGCCTTGGCTACACTGGCAATTCACAGCGCTGCACTTGCTGCGCTCAGGGGTGTGAAAAAACACCCCCCCTGAGCGCAGCGAGTGCAGCGCTGTAAAGCGCCAGTGTAATCAGCGCCTGCAGCGCTGCACGCTCCCTCGCAGCGCTGCAAGCTATTCCCCTCGGAGAGGTGGAATACTTGCAGCGCTGCGAGAGAGCTCTCGCAACGCTGGCGGCGCAACTACACTCGTGCTTCACAGCGCTGCCGCGGCAGCGCTGTGAATCCGCGAGTGTAGCCAAGGCCTATGAGAACACATTTCAGCAACCTATAAATAACACTGTCAACTACAGCTCACACACTTCAAGCAACATGCTTTATTTTCTAATTATATAAAACCTTGGAACAAGATAGTGTTCTATCATGGACACACCCACAATATAATTTTGGCTGTTAGTTAAACTCATCATTACTCATTAATGTAAATTAATTCATTTTTTGTTTTTGTTTTCCCCCCCCCCAGTCCTCTATACTGGGTTCCCACTGCAAGAGCAGTCAGCTACTTGCAGTGTCAATGTTAAAGAATCATGTACAAATTCCATTGTATGGCAATCATGTGACTCTCTTTAAGTCCTTGAGAGCTGAGCTAATACAGAAGCTCCGCTTATTAATGCTAGTGTTTTGGAATCCACATTGCAGTATGGGACTGTAACCTGAAAGCCATAATTCTCCGAAGTGTTGAAGCAAATGGGCGAGTTCTGTATAGCATGTTACTGGTGTTAAGTTTCTTTTGAGGAATGTGAAGGTTGGCCTGAATTGCAGCAAGTAGAATGGTTGACTCAAAAACAAAAGCATTGGGCAGTCTGGCAAGATATAGATGCAAGAATATCCTCTGCTTTCTGATGAGTCCTCTGCTCTAGTGATTTAGAAGTACACCTCTACCTCGATATAACGCTGTCCTCGGGAGCCAAAAAATCTTACCGCGTTATAGGTGAAACCGCGTTATATCGAACTTGCTTCGATCCACTGGAGTGCGCAGCCCCACCCCCCCGGAGCACTGCTTTACCGCGTTATATCCGAATTCGTGTTATATCGGGTCGCGTTCTATCAGGGTAGAGGTGTATGTGGGAATGGGAAGAACAAACCGGGGGAGTAAGGATACAAAATCCAAGAAATCACTTCCTTTGCTTTTAAAACATTTGTTTAAACAAACAGATATTGTTTTCATCTTAGAATAAAAATTAAGTTTAATTAGCATCGGTCTCCCTGTTTCGGGTTATTACTGTTGTCAGACCCGCTGACAGCAATTCCGGGCCCCAGGGCAGAACAGTCAATGGGCCCCTGCTGGAGCCCAGCGAGCTGCTGGCTGTGCTGCTGGGCACGCTCTTCCGGAACGGCCAGGGCTTCCACATGCCCGCCCGGCTGCCTTCGCCGCTGCCAGTACTACCCCACGCACACCTAGGAGCATGGGCACTGACTTCCAGATTTCCTGGGGAGTGCTTTGCCCCCCCACTCTGTCCTAAGCCCCTTCCCTCCAATGCCCCACCCCCACCCACCTCTTCCCACCCCTGTTCCGCCCCCTCCCCCGAGGGCACCCCATATACAACTGGTGCCTCCCCATAGTGTGGGGGGCACAATCTAAAGGGCAGGTCACATGTATCCCGTCCCCCCACCCAGCACAGGGCCACCACGCTCTCCCCGCATCATGTTACCTGCGGGAAGGCGCTTTGTCCTCCCACTGCTTCTGCCGCTCTCCCTGGCCGCCAGGAGCCCAGGCAGGGAGCAGGAGGGAGCCACTTACAATGCTGGCCCCTCAGGGTCGTTCCTCTGCAGCCCTGCCTGGCAGCTGCCTGAGAGAGCCTGGCTGGGGAGGAGGCGACTTCCGCTCCCCGCCCGGCTTGGCTGCCAGGGACCCCGGCTCCCAAGCCTGGACAGGGAGCGGAAGTCACCTCCCCAGCCAGGCTGTCTCAGGCAGCCGCCACGCAGGGCTGCAGAGCAGCATCTCAGCAGCTAGAAGGGGCTGGTCCCCCCCTTCCACTCCCGGCATCTGGGCCATGTGTCGCCCAGGCCTGCTCCCACTCCGCCTCTTCCCACCCCCACTCCTCCCCCTCCCCCCAGTGCCTCCAGCATGCCACCAAACAGCTGACAGCGGTGGGCGGGAGGCACTGCGGGGGATGGGGACAAGCTGATCAGCGCTGGTGGGTTCTAAGCACCCACTCAGCGCCTATGCCTAGGAGCCCTGCGGCCCGCCCATGTGATTTAAAAGGGCCTGGGGCTCCTGGCTGCTGCCGCTGCTACTGCAGCCTGTTTAAGTCACCAGGCCCAATCTCCCCCCCTCCCCCCCTGGGTCAGTGAGCCTGGCTGTTGTCTTTTAAGAATGTTACATTATTTGTTTCAAAAAATAACCCATAAATAAATAAAAGCCCATAAATTGAATTTCAATTAAATGATACTTCTCACTATTGATCACTTCATATTACACATTTCAGTGTGGCCAAAGGGTTAGTGCAGAGGACTGGGGGCCACCAGGGCTCTAATTCACAACTCTGCCATTGATTTGGAGACAAAACTTAGTTACTTTACTCACATATGCAGCTTCAGTAACTTCCAAGATGTGGTAGCCCCTGTTGCTGTACAATTTTAGGTAAATCTTTTGGCCTTCATCATACAAGTAAGAATTCAGGGGTTACTTACCTGATTACAGCTATGAAACAGCAGTATTATTAGTAGTATTTACTGCTGTTTGTACTAAAGTGGCACCTACAGGCCACAATCGCCATGTGTTGCTTAATCTGATGGTTGGACATCCACACGGAGATGTCAGAAGGACAGGCAGAGATCGTAGGTTGAACAGAAGGAGGACAGGCTTGGAGTGGAGAGGAAAATCTGGGAGTAGTCAGTGTAGAGATGAAAGTTGAAGTTTTGTTTTTGAATGAAATTGATCAGAAATAGTGTGTAGGAGGAGAGGCGAGAGTGAAGGAGAGTATCCTTTGGGACCCCCACTAAAAGTTGGAGGGGGATGAGAAGGATCCTCTGAATTAAACGCAGAAAGATAAATTAGAGAGGTAGGAAGAGAAGCAGGGGAGGACAGAGTCACATACACCAAGGGAGCATAAGATTTCAGGGTTAAGGGTACAGTTGGTAGGTTGAGGAAGGTGAGGATGCAATACTGGTGCTGAGGTTTGGTCAGGAAAACACTGGGGACTTTGAGAACCGTCTCAGTGGAGTATAGAGGTCAAAAGCTGTATTGAAGAGAGTCTGGGAAAGGAATGCCAGACAGCAGGTGTAGGCAGTACATTGAGTAGCTTTGAAAATGAAGGGAAGAAAGGATATGGGGCAGCAGTTAGAGAAGCAATTGGGTGTTGTGAGAGGAAAGAATTAGAGGAGAGTTAGAGGTTGAAGAGAAAGTGGGGAAGACATGACCATGGGAGTAGGGGAAATCAGAAAGTAGGATGGGAGAGGTTGTTGAGACAGGTGGAAGGATTAGAGGAGGAGAGCGGAGGAGAATCTGTAATTTCAGTGAAGGAGAATAGGGAGAAGGAAAATAGGGGAAGGTGAAGGGAGTTCCTATCAGATCTTATCAACTTTTTAATTGAAAAAGTCAGCAAGGTCCTAAGCAGACAGGGACGAGGGGGAATGGTTTAAGAAGGGAGTTGAAAGAGGCAAAAAGGTGGTTGGTTGAGTCTGTGTCCTAGACTTCCCTAATACTAGAGTGGCAACAAGAAAGGAAAGAATATTTGAGCTGGTTTGACACTTCTCAGTGGCTTTGAAACTGTGTTTCATTTATAATGGCTTAGTTGCATACACATTCTTTTGCTCAGTTTTGACATGGTGCTCCACATTGTTTGCTTGTCTAAGATACTAATCTGTTGTACAGTGTCTTCTCTGTATATAAAATGAGGATACTTCTTTTAAAAATATTTAGGTTACCTCTGAGGTTTTGCCAAAAGGATGTTGGAGGAAAGTGATCCAGAACTACATACTTTTTTTATTAAAAACAAAACCAAAAGCTATTCTAAGCCTAACATTTTAGTCTGCAGGCTCAGACCATCTTTAAGGAAAATTAGTAAATAATGGGCCTGTTGTGGGATTTTTTCCACTGACTTAAAATGGAAGCAGGATCAGGCCAAAAGTTACTAATAACTTGATTCAATGTATAAGGATCTAAAGGAAACAGTTAAGAGGCAGTGTGTAAAGCTTACGTTAGTGTTATAATAAAAATTTGCATTTCTATAGAACCTTCCATCTGTGGATCTCAAAACAGTTCACAAACATTAATGGAGTAAATCTCATAACTCCCCTGTGAAATATGTATTATTCTCATTTTACAGATAGGGAAACTGAGGCACAGAGCATTTAATAAGTTGCTCAAATTCATGCACACAGTCCATGGCATCATCAGGAATTGAAACACAGATCTCCTATGTCTTAGATTTTTCAGTATCATTCACCTATCCATTTAGATGGGTGTTTGTGTGGTCCTTCTCATTGTGAGGCACCCGGCCATCGCAATCATTAATGGATTTTAACCTCACAACACCCTGTGAGGTAGGGAAGTGTTATCTTCATTTTACAGGTGGGGAAATGAGATACATGATAAATCAAGTGAATTTCACAAGGTCACACAGGAAATCTGTGGCTGAGGGAGGAACTGAATCAGGACTTCTGTGTTCCCCTACAGCACCTGACTAGACCATCCTTCTTACCCATCACCATAGTATCTAAATGGTGCACCGGGAAATTAAATCTGCATAGTGAAGTCCATGGAGTTTTCTGTTCTTTCACAGCTTCTCAGCAGCTCTTCTGGTAGATGTATAAAAATAACATGTGTATATATAAACTTCCTTTTTTTTTTGTGGTGGGGAAACTGTATCAAAAAGATGAGGCATGCAGGGTGACTCTCAGTCGCTTTCAGTCTTCTGCTTTAGACATTATTGTTGGGAGTGATATGAGTAAGACAACTTTTGCTACAGAGCTCTAATGGCAGAAATCCTAATAACATTAGAAGACCCTAAGGGCTAGATTCACAAAGGATCTTAAGCACGGCAATGCTCAGATTCGCCACACCTAACTTTCAGGCACCTAAAAAAAAATCATGGTATTTACAAAGCCTGAGCGAGGCACTTGGGCTTCCCTAAGCAATGATTGGAGGGAGATAAGCCCTAAGAATGGGATTCACAAAAGTCAACGCACTTGGCAAAGCTAGCCAGTGGGTAGGGTGACCAGACGTCCCGATTTTATCGGGTCTGTCCCGATATTTGCTCGTTTGTCCCGCGTCCCGACCAATGTTTGGTCGGGACACTGGACAAACAAGCAATTTTTGCTCTCCGCTCCAGCTCGCGCCCCCTCCCTCGCCCCAACTCTGCCCCCTCCTTCCCCCATTGGATAGCTCCCCAAATCCCCGTCTTGGCCCCACCCCCTCACTGCCCCATTGGATCCCTCCCCAAATCCCCGCCTCTTTCCAAAGCACGCCGCATTCCTCCTCCCTCCCAGGCAAGCGCTGGAGGGAGGAGGCCCAGGGACGGCGGGGTGAGTCTGGCCTGGCCCTGGCCCTGGCCCTGGCCCAAGCGCAGGCAGGAGGGCAGGGGGGTACCTGCAGGGGGGCAGCCCCGGGTCTGGCCTGGGGAACCGGCTCCCTATGCGCCCATGGGTGGGGGTGGGGGGGCAGCAGCTGCCCGCATGGGGACTCCGGTTCCTCGGGGCTTCACCTCCGCCACGTGCGCCCCAGCCCCGGAGGGGTGTAGTTGGCGCCGGGTGCCAGGCGCATGCCTCTGCCTGACACGTGGCGGAGGAGCGTCTGGAAGGGCCGGTCGGGCGGCGGCTCCGCCGCAGTGCTGGGGATAATTAGAATCTGTGAGTCTGTCTGCCTCCGGGGGGCAGGGCGGGGGGAGCAGTGTCCCTAGGTGAGGAGATCCCGTCCCGCGATGCTTGGGCGAGTCCCGGCCTGGGGGCCGCGGCAAGGTCCCGCTTCTCCAGCGGGGTGTAGCCCAGTGGCGCGAAGGTCGCTACAGCTCCACACTCCCGGGCCCGCGGGGAGCTGGAGCCCGCCAGGGAAGGGGCTGCCCCATGCTGGCGCACCCGCGGCCAGCCCAGGCCGGTCTCTGCGCAGGGACTTGGCGGGGGCGCTCCCCCTGTCCGTGCCCATCTCCGCGGCGTCGGGGTGTCAGTCCTCGGGCTCCGGGCAGGGGTTGTTGCGTCCCGGGACCCAAGGGCCGCTGTTTACATCTGCGTGTGGCCGGCGCCAGCCTAGGCGCTTCCCGCTTGTTCGTGCTTTTTTTTTTCTTTTTCCCTCCCCACGGGCTTTTTTATTTTTTGGCTCCGCCCCCTTCTCTCCCCCCCCTCCCCCGCGTCCCGATATTTCACCTCTATGATCTGGCCATCCTACCAGTGGGAGATGCCAAAATGAGGTGTATGTCCAAGCCCCACCCCTCTCACAGAGGTTGGCCCTACGCTTGGGCTGGAGGGAGACGCCTCTCTGTGCTTGGGATTCTCAGCTGCAAACCCTCCCTTGCTGCTGTTTTTGCAAGGGGCTGGTGGGAGGGGGGACCACTTCCCTGATAACGTTTAGCCCAGTGGTTAGGGTACTCACCCAGGATGTGAAGAATCCACTCCCTGTGCTCCTATAACTTTTTAGTTATTTATCCCCAGTGGAACAGCTTCAACAAAAAAGACCGAGAGAGTTCCACATCAGAATAGCCTATAGCCCAGTGGTTAGAGCCTATAGCCCAGCCTATAGCCCAGTGGTTAGAGCACTTGTCTGAGAGATGGCAGCTCCCTGTTCAAATCCCCTCTCCCTCTCAGGCAGACAGGGGACTTGAACTGGGGGTCTCCTACGTCCCAGGTGGGGACCATTGGGTTAAAAGTTATGAAGGAGGGTCTCTTCCTCCGACACACAGACATTCACTCACGTTGTGTGAGCTTGCCTGTGGGGCCCCGATCCAGTAAACATGCTTGGATCTCACCTACTGGATTAGGCCCTGCAGGCAAGTTACGCAGCGGAACACCTGCCTTCCCCCTGTTCATGTGTCACACGGGCTGAGATGTCCAAGTGCCTAGCATGAGGCTACAGTGCGCATGTGCAGAGGCAGAAACGTAGGTGCCTAGGGAGCTTTTATTGCAAAAATGTAGGCGCCAAGTGGGTTTAGATATCTACAGGGTTCAGCAGCAGCTTAGCATGGGTTTTGTGAATCCCAGTGGGGCCTGATTCTGGGATGTAGGCACCAAAAGTGGCAGTTAGGCTCCTATGTCCTTTTGTGAATCTAGAACTAAGAATATAAATTAAATTTAGGTGCTTAACCATGGTAATTCTTGCTTACATGCACAGGGTTGAACTGATCATCAGTTTGGGGACAGGAAGTTATTACTCCTAGAACTATCCTCTCACCCTTAGAAGTGATCCATGTGTGTTAAGGTTCAGGTGCATTGGGTTGGGTAATGTGGGAATATAAAGGCCATCAGTCTGCAGGGCTGTCAGTCAGGGACCTTTTACCAATAGTTAAAAATGGTCTTTACTTAAATGTGGGGTACTGTCAGTGAATACTGCTGACTGTCTAAAAATCATATTCCTGTGAATTTAGGCAAAGACCCTGTATACTCTATGATTGAAACCATGCCAACTGTAACTTCCAATAAGAGTATAAATGTTATCTATGGGTATGTCTACTCTGCAATAAATGACCCGTGCATGGCCATGGCTGGCCTGGGTCAGCTCACTCAGGCTAGCAGGGCTCGGGCTATGGGGCTAAAAAATTGCAGTTTAGGCATTTGGGCTTGGACTGGAGCCTGGGCTCTGAGATCCTGTGAGGGGAAAGGGTCTCAGAGCTCAGGCTCTGGTTGCTTGAATGTCTACACTGCAATTTTTAGCCCCACAGTCTGAGTCCCATGAGCCTAAGACTGTTGACCTAGGCTCTGAGACTTGGTGCCGTGGGTCTTTTATTGCAGTGTAGGCATACCCTTTAAGACCACCAGTTACTATGGCTTGGTTTACATTGATTAAATTAAATGCACATTCTATCACTGGCCAAAGAAACACGAAACTATAAATACTATTGCAACTATATATATAAAATCTTGTCCTAAATGCATTTGAGAATTGAACGTTGAGATTTTGCGTTGTATCAAAACATTATCCTCTTGTGGAGACAGAAAATTGAAAAAGAAGCTTTGCAAATAATTAAACATTGTAATTCTGGATTAGCTTTGATTAATGAATGGCATGGTACCTCCAGAGCCTTGGAATACTATTCTGTAATTATGTCACAATTTATCTTGTTCCAGCTGACAATTATTTATCTCATTTCCTCATGATTGTCTCCTCCTTGAGGTTTACAAATTGAATCCAGCTAGCAGCAATTTTTACTAATTTCCCCTGATAATGGTTGGAGTCTTCAGACCAAAACAGTGGTCTTAAAATGGCTTTTATTTTTAATAAAATGGATAATTTTCTTATTACCTCACTTTTTTGCCTTCAAGGTAATCAAAATTTTGCTGTCTTCAGTTTTGTATTCTATTAACCTTCATAAATCACTCACCATAATTTTTCTTTTTTATTTATTTTAATTACGGTATTTTATTTTGCCATAGGGCTTCTTGCCTGGTAAAAAATGCCAATAAAAAGCCAAATTAAATTTTAAAAGCCCAGCTATTTTAAACTATAGAAATTAATATATGCCAAATAGTGCACAGAGCTGAGTGGACATAGCATAAGTAATTATATAACACACAGTATTCCTTCCACCATTTTTTTTATATCTGCATTATTACACTATCAAAAACTTATTGCTGTGTACTTCACACATATTAATTCAGATGCTTTGTAACACTCCAGGGTATGATTATCACAGATGAGGTCCACAAAAGTGTGTTCTGTTTCCCACAAGTTGTTGCTTTTTAAAATAAATCATATGGTATAAACATGTTGAAATAGACAGAAAAACTAGTATACAGTCTGAACAGACAGTGGGATTCCAGTATGAATTTAAACACCCTGGACAAGCAGTTTAATGGATTGTTTGTTTTCTAAAGTACGTTCATATTAGTCTCAAAAATTAATTTGAATCTGGTAAAACAGCTACAATTTTTGTTCGAATTAAATATTATGGGCCGTTCTACATTAAAGCAGGCATAATAGTGCCAGTAGTTTGTTTGAAGTGGTATAGATAGTATTCACACAAAATCCTTCTGATCTAGCTTATTGTAAGTGGTGTTTGTGGGGAAACTGACTTTGAAACTACATTGCTCTGTACATAACATTCAGGAACAGCAAAGACATCTGAGCTCCACTGCTTCATCCTTTGACCTCAGTGGGCTTTGGATCAGACTCCAATCCAGGGTTTCCTAAACTCTGGCACATGTATTACTGTTGGTTCATGAGTTTAATGTTCCACACAGTCACGTCACAACAATTTTTAAAGTGATATATGGGAGCCACTGCCCTAGTCATTTCCATTTCAGTTAATCTAATTTGAGGTGATGCAATGGAAACTGAATGTGGTTGGAGATAAAGCATTGTTTTATAGCTTTTTTCTGAGCTATTAGGGATTGTCTTGATGGTGCATTAGTCTGAACTAGAGGGGTGTAAATTCTAGTGTGTCCTAGAATTTATACCCCTCTAGTGTAGACTAACACACCATCTAGACAAGCCCTCTGTCTCTATCCCCTTATAATAGTTTAGGATCCTGTTTGCTTTTTATAACTACTACAGTTCAGTGATCAAACATCTTCACTGAACTGTCTGTGTCGATGCCTAGTGCTTTTTCTTTAGAGGTTACAAGTACTTGAGAGCCCATCATGTTAATATAGGTGACATCAGACTCACTAGTTATCTCTATATGTGTGTGCATTAAGTGAGCAAATTTTGTGCATTGCAATCTTGTCCAAATTGATTTTTTTTTTATTTGGAACTTTTAAAATCTAAATTATAGCTTTAATACTGTAAATGCCTTCGATTTAAAACCATGTTTCTTTACAAACCAAACCAAAAAGCCTTCCTGTTGCTGTTCCGTGAGGTTGGCAGAAGGATAGAGGTGCTTCTTCAACAACAACATAAAGGTTCTGAACTGCTGTTTCTTCACAGTGATAGGTGAAGGGGGCATGTTCTGCAAATAAAAGCCAACCCACCCTCACAAACTCTTCTACCAGCTGTTTGGGACTTTGGAGGAGAAACAGTAGCAGCCTGAACTATAACTACTTTGAAGCCATGATCACTCTCCAGCTGACAGGGATCTTATTTTGAATTTTTATTTTTTTAAGTAAGAAGGAAAAGAAAAGAAAAAGATTGAGAGTTTTCAACACACCCTCAGACAAAAGCAGGTGGTTTTTTTTGTTTTTTAATTAACCCTAATTCTAGGACTACAACATTTTGGAGACATCCAGTATTTTACAGCAAATAAATATACAATGCAACAATTTTCTTTGGCAGATTAGTTTTTTAAGATGCTACAGTAAAATGTTTGTAAATTGTTTGCTTTTTCAGAAGACCAATTTATAAGTTATTTGAAAAACGCCAGGATATATTCATCAGCCAGTATGTGCACACAGTATGTGTGTTCAGGAATGAACCTTCATGTCTGAGCACACCCAAAGTGTGTATATGTTGGCTGGCGAACACACACCCTCTTGTGTGTTGTTGCTTACTTTATTAATATTTGAAATTCATAAAGAAAACCAGATACCAGGCGGTAAATAGTTTGGCCTTTCCCAGATAGCTGTCTGAACAGCAGAAATTAGTTTAAAGAACAGTGTAATTCTCCGGAGTAGGATGTTTTTTTAATAATGAAAAATAAAATACATCATTGACTAAAATAACCCCCCTAAAATACCAGGGTCTCCTTAAGTTTAGATCAGGGGTTCTCAAACTGTGGATCGGGACCCCAAAGTGGGTTGCAACCCTATTTTAATGGGGTCGCCAAGGCTGGCTTGGACTTGCTGGGATCCAAGCCCGAGCCCTACACTGCCTGGGGCCAAAGCCAAAGCCTGAGGGCTTCAGCCCTGAGCAGCAGGGCGCAGGTTACAGGCCACCTTCCTGGGGCTGAAGCCCTTGGGCTTCGGCTTTGCACCCCCACCAGGGCTGATGGGGCTCGGGATTTGACTTTGCGCCCCCATCCCCCCAAGGTGGCAGGGCTCGGGCGGGCTCAGGCTTCTGTCCCCCCTCCTGGCGTTTTGTAGTAATTTTTGTTGCCAGAAGGGGGTCGTGGTGCAATGAAGTTTGAGATTCCCTGGTCTAGATTATGTATATCTTGAGACTCAGGAGATCTGGGTTCAACTCCTGACTCTGCAACCTTGAATGAGGTATATGTACCTTAGTAAAGTGTGGAAAATAATACTGCTTTTCTCCCATCCTATGTCTTTTTAGTCTGTTTAACTTGTTGGCTCTTCGTGGTCTCTTTCTTACTATGTGTATGTAGTGCCTAGTACATTGGCGCCCTGATTTCTGTTGAAGCCTGTATGCACCATTGTAATACTACTACCAATAATAATCTTAATTTGTTGTGTATAAAACGATATACATTGTAAAATCATATACCCATTTTCAATAAATATGCCAGTCTCCAAGGGCTTGGGAGCTGTTCCCTTGAGGCCTGATCCAGCTCTTGTTGTACTCAATGGGAGTCTGTCCATTAACTTTAATGGGAGTTTAGATTGGGCTCTTAAAGTACTGGGATTCTTCTAAACTAGAGGTGAATTTTTAGAGTGATACTGAGAGCAACTGGGTGGTAAAGGCTATATTAGGTAACAGCTAATAAGAAAATAGAGTAGAGTTTACAATCATAGAATAAGGTTTTTCTAAAAAATGAAAATTATAAATCTACCCTACAAAAATACAGTGTGTAGAATCTGTTCCATTTATCCCCTGTTGATTGTATTTTGCCTATGAAGGGCTCAATCCTGCAAACTTTAGGCATGTCTTATTGACTTCAAAACTATTCACATGCTTACATCTTTGCAGGTTCAAACCCTTATGTTGTCAGCTTCATAGGGCAGAGTCTGATTTATATGGAAACATAATGGTGGTGTTTGGGCACTGTGTTAATAATATTAATACAGATAAATATATTTTGATCAAAAGGTGATTCTGAGTTTAAGTGAAATAAGTTTTTATGGGTCCCACACATGGGGGAAGGGCGTGTCTGTTTAGGTAGAGATACAGTGAAGCCTTGATAAGAGGCTTGGTCATAGGAGTGTAACAAAGTCCATTTTTCTTGTGCTGCTATCGTGAGCGGCCTCTTTTACTGGGATTACTGAAGAATAGCTGCCGATTACCCAAACCTAATCTGGCTGCAGTGCATGCTGCTGTTTTTGCCAGGTGGAGCTTATTTCTAGCTTTGCTTGCTGGAGTTGAGATAAGCTTAAATTGGCAGAATATGGCAACTCCAGCATTTGATATAACCCAGCACAATGTAATGAAAAATAGCAGTAGATTCTCTCACTTGAATTGCTGTATGTTTAACTGTGACCAATCCAAATCAAGTGACTCCCAGACTTGTTGGAAGATCACCAAATGTAGTGCTTTGAGTGTCTCTTAGGGCTCACAGTTCTGCATTGCTGAATGTATTAATCAATAAAACCTTTGTAAGCAACAAACTGTCGTCTTTAGTTGAAAAGTAGCCAAACAAAAATGTGTCTTAATTTTTATTTATGTATTTATTTTTGGCGTGAGCGTAGTTTTATTGCACCAAACAAAGGGCAGCGGGGGAAGAAAAGTATTTCTGAAACAGGAGAAGGGAGAGGCACAGTTTGCCAACCTTCTGTCCTAGTAGGGGAAAATCTTTGGTCTGGAAGGAACTCTGGAGTGAAGGTCCAGCCATTATGGTAGGCAGATCTGTGCTAGCATTTTTTCCTAGGGCAGGTAGCTTGGTAAAGAGAATTGCTGTCTATTGTAAAGAGTGCATAATTATAACCAATAAATGTCTGCTTCTGACATTTGGTTTGTAATTGTAGGAAATGCACATACATGTATAATGATTAAATGATGTTCTATAGGACCCTCAGTTAGCAGTAAGCCATCAAGATCAGCTTCCCTGTGCTAATGTCTAGCAACTATAACTGAAACCACTATTTTTTCACAAACTAGTAGTTTGGTTTTAACTTTATAACCCAGATAGGAGGGACATAGAGAAAAATACTGAGAATTTGGAGAATTCACAGAAAAACTGTGTAATACCTGATACAACTTATGCTTTTTACTTAATGGTTAGCAACAATAGCACACCTTGAGCCTTAGGCCAGGTCTACACTATAAATTTACATCGATATAACCATATTCCTGAGCGATGCAGTTATACCAACCTAACCCCCAGTGTACACAGTACTATGTCGGTGGGTGGATGTCTTCAACCTAGCTACTGCCTCTCATGGAGGTGGATTAACTACACGAACGGGAGAGGCTATCCCATCAGCGTAGTAGTGTCTTCACTAAAGCACTACACTGGCACAGCTGCATCTATGTAGTTGTGCCGCTGCAGCATTTTAGGTGTAGGCCTGCCCTTAGGGTGTGACCCTCCCCCATTGCGGGGTTTCAGAGCCCAGGCTCCAGCCCGAGCTCGAATGTCTGCACCACAATTAAACAGCCCTGTAGCCCAAGACCCGCGAGCCCAAGTCTGCTGACGTAGGCCAGCCACAGGTGTTTAATAGCAGTGTTGACATACTCTTACTGATTATGTGGGAGAGATTACAAAATCAAATACGATTTCATTTGCATTATATGTATATATATTTTTAACATGAAGATGAAGTAATGCTTATGCATGAGATCACTCTATGCATTTAACCAGTAGACTAAAATAAACTAGTAGCTTTGTCTATATTTCTAAATATAGAGTAATACTGTAAAAGGAACTTTTCTTGGAATCATTCTTCATACAGGACTCCCACTGAAGTCACTAAGTTTAAACCTAGAGCCTCTCCTTCATGTGCTAAAAGACACAGAAATGAAGGACAGATCTGTGGTCTGACCACTGCTACTCCAATGTTTCTTCCCTTTCAAAAGGTTGGGCGTGAGCCATTGTAGATCCTGGAAGGTGAGCAGTTAGAATCTGGAAGTGACAACCCATGAGGCTAGACTCTCTTGCTCCATATGACTCTGCTGCACAAGCATATAGCCTCTGTGACACATATAAAAGTTGCAGAGGAGGACTTGTGGTTGTTCCGTTTCTGTCTGGTAGTCCTTTTTGTAAGAGAAGAACATTCAAAAGTACAAACAAATAAAATAAAGTGTGACAAACACACGTCCTGAGAGTTCTTGCTGTAAGCTCATCAAACTATGCAAAGCATTTTCTTTGTATTGTTTCCTGATATTTTCAGGATTTCTAATTTCGTAATAATTTTTAGCATGTGAATTTAATATGTATGTCTGCAAGCTGGCCCAATGGCATAATCATTTGTAATAGTGCTCTCTGACACTTCTTCATAGCCATTCTGGGATACTTGTTCCAGGAGAGAGAGAGAGAGCAAGAGATTAAAACAGCAAGAACCTTAATAAATTTAATCTTTGTTTTTCTATTGCAGTTTTCCAGGTGGATTCTGTTATCCAATTACTTGTAGAGTGGTGCAGGTGAACCTCAGTACCTGAGCAGACTTTGATACCACCAACATAATTATGCAATAAACTTAACTTTAGTGATTTAAGAGTCCAGTAAACAAAACAGTAACAGTAGTAAATTGCTACCTGCATGATTTCTGGTTTTCTATGTGAGCTGTAAGAAATGTATTTTATTTCTCAATATTCATTATTCATTATTACTTCACAGAAAAATAAAAATAAATTACCTGGTGTGCTGTTTGCCTTTGGAAATAATAGTCCCAGGCTTATAATGAAGCTATACTTGAAAAACAATCATTACATAATTGCTGTGGTTTTCTTGACAGATATGCTTTCCCTTGGATCTTACATGCCAGCATTTGCAATGAAGTATGTTACAAATTTTAACTTTACTTAAAATTCAATTATAATACATATTTCCAGTTTGCAAAGTTCTTAATGTTTCTATAGTAATTTTGTGTCTCTGAAATGAACCTAGTCAAATGGTTTCAGAACATAAAATGAGGCTTTTTTTAAATAACTGATATAAAACACTGCTACAGATTTACCAGATTTCATAGTCATAGTTTATTCTTGAGCCTTAGTAAACAAACAGCATTTCTGTCTGGTTCATTAGTAGGATTATTGCCATTCATTTTGATTTCTCTAACACCTACTATAATCCCATATCAGAACACTGTTCGAGTAATTCAGCATTCAAAATGACTAACCTGGGTCAGGACGAGAGGCTGGGAGCTGGCAGAAGATTGGGGGAGACACTGGGATTGCCTGAGCAAGGAGAGTTGGACTGGGAATGGGGGATAAGGAAACGGGAGTAGGTGGGGACTGAGAGAGGAGAAGACTGAGATTGGATGAATAGCTGGTGCAAGGGGAGGCTGGGACTGGCCAGGCAAGGAGACCGGAAGCCAGTTGTGTGTATGGAACAGGGGTCAGAGGACTAGGAGCCAGTGGGAGATGCGGGGGAGATTGAGACTGGTTGAGGAAGGGGCAGAGGGACTGGGGCTGAGTGGGTAAGGAGATTGGAAGAAGGAGCCTTGAATGGGATGCTGGGTGGAGGGAAGACTGGGACTGCGCTGGGAAGCCTGGAAGGGGAGACAGGGACTGGGATGGACACTGGAGAATAGGAGTGGCTAGGTGATGCGACTGGGATGAGGAGTCAGGGAGGGTGTGGTAGAGAGGAAGAGAGAGCTCTGCGTCAGAAGTGTCTGGAAAACAAGAGCAGAAAGATCTGTAACACTCCCTTCGTAAACAAGAATGGAACTCAAAATCCTGAGTCTCAACACTCTTCTGCTGTTAGCAAATATCTGTGAAACCTATTGGCAAAGCGTATGTATCTTCCTCCTCTTGTACTAGTCCACATAGAGGATGACAACCTACTACTGCTATCACTTAGTCCATTAGTTCAGGTGGCAGAGGTCTGTGTGGTGGATTTAAAGGTTCCAGTGCTGCTGTTAACATATATGGTTGTCAATATGATTTAACCTGGTGGAATTTCTTTTAGGTTTGGTTTTTTTAAAAAGCCTAGGAAATTACTCTAAAATTAGTGTTAAAAGAACATTATTAAGGTTGCAAAGTCAAGCACCCAAAAGATGTTGGGCCAGATTCTCAGCTGGCCTAGCTCCATTGAAGTCAATGGAGCTACACTGATTTACTGAAGTGTGGATCTGGCTACCTATATTTATGAAAAATAATCATTCTTACCCATGTGACTAATAGGAAATTGAAAGAATTTTAAAAATTGTATTCATCTGGTCACTGCAGTCTTAATTCCTCTTTCACAGCATTAGATTCCCATGGATTATGTAGGAATCTCTGTGGTGGAGTAGGTAACGGTAGCACAGCACAGTGGTTGGCCCTGCTGCAAGGGAAGAGAAGGCTGAGCGGCTCATGAAGGGTCAACCATTCCATTTATCTGATTGGGATTCCCCCAAGGTTTCATCCACAGTTCTTGGCCTCTGGTTTGTATAGACTCTGCCTCCTGCTTCTTCTACAAGGCTGCCATCTCTACTTCAGTGTGTGGATGATGAAGCAGAGATGTGACAAGAAAAAGCTTGACGTATATTGTGTTTTTCCTCACCTTCCTATGGGACATGAACATCTGGCCTGGTGTCAAAAATGGCTCTTAAAAAGAAGTATTTAGCTACAGTATTTCCAGTGCCTTGTGTAATTTGTGTGTGTATGCACGTGTAATACTGACGATCACAGCAAGATTTTTCTTGGTTCTCTTTTTTGGAATCTGTGAACTCACTGTCTATATTTTCTTAAATACTCTTGGGTATATCTTGAAAGACAGATGACTTGGGTAAACGGTGCCTCAAAGGTAATTCCTGGTTTTTGTTTATCTTGTTCTTGGTCCAGATTTTGAAATGCAATTGATTTTATATTTACTTTTTGCAGATCATTTCACACCAGAGTTGTTTCCCCAGGCATTGGTAGTGTGTTTCTGTTTTTTTTATCTGAAATGTACTTTGATGGGATAATGTAAAATAAATTTAAAAAAATCTCAAACTGGCAATAGTAATTCTTTGACATGTAGTGTCAGCAACTTTCAGCAAAACTGGGACTGAAGAATGTTGCTTATTGGATGCTCAAATGCTTATTTCAGTTTACATTTTAAGAATTAGCCATTATTTGTTGTTCCCTCTTCTGAGATTTGAAAAATGTAATTCCTCTAATAATACTTGCTTGCCTCTTGATAAATGTATTTGCTGTGTTTCTAGAGTGGCAGGAGCTCTTTGTTAGAGTGAGTCACTCCAAACCAGTGGCTGTTTCTAAATGTTGTGAAAATAGAGCTTTTTTCTTTGTGTATTTTACTTCCAAGTCAGTGTTTTTCTGCATATGAATACCAAACACAGTAAGATCTAAATACTATTGATCTAAGACTGTTTGATTTTTAAATTTGATTTGAGTCAGAAGTGCCTATTTCGTAGCTTTACTAATTATTCTGATCATCTTTAAAAAGTTAGCTACCCACACTAACTGGCAGCAGTACCCATGATAATGCAGTATTAACCTATACTTGCAATATACTGGACTGAGTATATTTAAGGCAACATTAACCCTCCACCCTGTACTCTGTGGTATCCTTTTTCTGAGTCAAAGCACAGCTTGAAGGGCAGTGGCCAAGGAAGATGCAGGTTTGCATAGCTGTCTGAGATCTGGGATCCCCTTGAATGTCCACCCTCTTGTCTTTTTGCATGCTGTTTGGTGTAAGTGCAAAGAATGGAGCAATCTCCATGACTAGGAAGGGCGTAGGCATAAACAATGAGGAAACTTCACAGCTTCAGTAGTAAGAGTTCTCTTCCAAATACTTTTGTGAAGTAGGGGATTAAGTGGACCAATGTCCAGTAATAATTTTATCTGAGAATTTTGTGAAAATCAGAAGACTGCCTTGAAAGGGACAGTCAGGAGGAATTAGCTGTAGGGACAGTTCTGCTTTTTACATAAGTGTTTCTGTTAATGTGCGTCATGCTTGAGTCAGGAGCTTCGATCTGTGAAAGTAGACAGAAAACTGAAAACATGTACTTTTGTCAATTTCAACCATAACAAATAAATGTTAGCATCTGTATAAATCTGCATTAATTTCTTTTCTGCTTGATACTACACTTGTTGAAGTGGTAAAAGCTCCCATTGACTTTAATGGTGCAGTATCAGAACCTAAAGAGCAACCAGTTTTTGACAAAATAAATTCCCCTCAAAACACTAAATTAACCCTATTTTTATTGTTACAAACTATAACAAGTTAATGCAAAGTATAAAAAGTGTGTAAAGCTTGACATTTTACCCTTAGTGCTATAGAGTCTATCATCTTTTCCATTATAAACCTTTAATTACAAAGGTTTGTAAATCAGTCTTAACAAATTTTTTCTGAGGTATAGCAAAGCCTACTAAGGTCTCAGCCTGTGAATAATTCAGTTTACTGTTTGCCAACATTTGGAAAAAAAAGTTGATTAGTCATTTATAGGTTGTATGCAGTGTTGTTGTAACCATATTGGTCCCAGGATTTTAGAGAGACAAGTTAGGCGTGGTGATATCTTTTATTGGACCAACTTCTGATGGTGAGAGAGAGACGAACGTTCGAGCTCACACAGAGCTCTTCTTAAACTAAGCAGAGCTAAGAAGTCTAAGAGCTCTGTGTGAGCTCGAAAATTCATCTCTCTCTCTCTCAATCTCTCTCTCACCAACAGAAGTTGGTCCAATAAAAGATACTGTATTACCTCAGCCACCTTGTCTCTAATTTATATGTTAGTCATTTACAGGTTATTATAAGAATGAAATAAAGTTAGTATTTTCAGTTGCTAGTTTTTCCTGTTTTGTTCTTATGCCTCATAAATAGCTCAAATCTTTGAAAGCTAACATTGCTGTGGCAGTCAATTCATGGTCTTCCTTTTGAATATTTTGGGTCAGGGTAGGATGAGAATTTAATACCTTTGCCATATTTTTTAAAAATGCAGTTTAATGGGAAAATGCTATAATTGTGTTTTAATTATTATTTATTGTATTATTTGTATAATTAAAAGATATATTGCATTTGGACCTCATCCAGATGCCTAACCACCAAGGTCTTAGTTCTGCCCTTGTCTCCATATGGGTGTGCCCTCACACAGTCAGATGCAGAATTTGGGCCCAGTTAATCTATGAATTTCAGATTCCCTGTGTACTCCGTTACCTGGGAGACATGAAAGCCTCAGATAAAAAACTGTCAGATTTATACAGTAAGAGCACAATCCTATAAAGGTATGTGCAAGGATGGACCTTTTGCCTATGCATAGAGCCCTGCAAATCTGTGGATATCAGCTTTATATCCATGGATATCTGCAGATGCAGATATCCGCAAACCATGTTTGCAGATCGTGGATGGATGCAGACTCAAATTTTATATCCGTGCAGGGCACTACCTATGCAGATCCCTTTGCGGAACCAAGACCTAATTTGGTGAAATAAAAAATTCACGAACAGCTAATTACAGTTGTCATTACTCTTAAAAATGTATCTTAAGTACAAAGTGAGCTGTAAAATTAATACATATTTTAAAAATATTTTGAACTTGCTTTCATCAAAGATTTTTTTAAATTTAACATTTAAAAAAAAAACCACAACTCTTCCTCCTCCACCCCAAAAAATCTAAAACAAATCCCCCCACAAAAAAACCCACTAAATTGTAAAGAATGACTCCTGAAATCTATTAGATGTCAATCATAATTCTAAATCCCATGGCTTTTATAGATTTGAGACAAAATTAGTGTTAAAAGAACATTATTAAGGTTGCAAAGTCAAGCACCCAAAAGATGTTGGGCCAGATTCTCAGCTGGCCTAGCTCCATTGAAGTCAATGGAGCTACACTGATTTACTGAAGTTGTGGATCTGGCTACCTATATTTATGAAAAATAATCATTCTTACCCATGTGACTAATAGGAAATTGAAAGAATTTTAAAAATTGTATTCATCTGGTCACTGCAGTCTTAATTCCTCTTTCACAGCATTAGATTCCCATGGATTATGTAGGAATCTCTGTGGTGGAGTAGGTAACGGTAGCACAGCACAGTGGTTGGCCCTGCTGCAAGGGAAGAGGAGGCTGAGCGGCTCATGAAGGGTCAACCATTCCATTTATCTGATTGGGATTCCCCCAAGGTTTCATCCACAGTTCTTGGCCTCTGGTTTGTATAGACTCTGCCTCCTGCTTCTTCTACAAGGCTGCCATCTCTACTTCAGTGTGTGGATGATGAAGCAGAGATGTGACAAGAAAAAGCTTGACATATAGCAGTACTTTAACAGAGTTTATGTTGTAAATTCCTTAAGTTAGATATTCTTTTATGGCCCTCACTTTATCCACTCTTCCCTCTTAGAGGTATTTCATGGGAGTACTTTTGTAACTAGGACCTTTGGAAGTGAAGGTCCAAAATCTGTTCCTAATTACGCTGCGGTAAATCTGTCATAATGCCACTTCAAGCAATGGATTTACACTTCAGGTCCAGAGAGCCCAAATCTCCACTGACTTAAATTGACTCCTATTAAATTATTGTGGCCGATGGTGTCACAGAAGCAGCACACACAGAATCAAAGACAACTGACATATGTGGGTTCAGCTCCATGAAGCTGCCAATGATGAACATGGCCCTATTTATTTATGGCCTCCAAGTTCTGGCTGTCAGGTTAGACAAGACATCTGTTCCTACAATCCCGTTGCTTACAGAATATAATACAGGTGTCCCACCACTAGGCTGGCAGATCATCAGGTTTCTTGAATTAATTGTTTATGCGTAAGAAATGTTGAATGACAATTCTCAGAGTTCATGTGGGGTTTATAAAACCATTGCTTTCTTACAGGAGAGCTGTAGCTCTGTGTGCTCATGGTTTGTTGGTTTGTTTGAATAGATTTTTTTTTTTAAATGTGTGTGACTCAGAAAATAAATGTGGGTTCTCAAATCAACGCAAGTTGACTACTCACAAGGGTATCACCATCAGTTTCATGGGCAGGCTGTAAGCTAGTGCAGGATTCTCCACAGAGACCTATCAGCAGGTCTATGAAATGGCATTGTCACTAATTCCAGATTGAATGTCCAACTAGCCTTATGAGAGGATAAGGGGAACTAGAATAAAAGAATGTGTTTGTGTTGGACATGAGAACACATAATAGAAATACAGAAATGTATAGATGAAAGATGCTAAATCTTAATACTGCATAAATTATTTGTTGTAACTTTGTTCCACAGTTACATATGGGAGATCCTCCCCCCCCCCCCCCAGTGTAGACCAGCCCTTAGCCTAGTGCAAGTATGTCACTTAAAAATACTCCTCTAGACATCTTGAAATGATTTAGACGTCTCTGTTATTTTAGTGAAGTATTAGATAATAGCACAGTCTAAGGAATGCATAGGACTATGCAGACACTCTTCCATTGTTTTCTTTATATGTATACAGGTGTAAATTGTCTGTGATGTGTGGAGTTTGACCACATGATTATTATTATTATGATTAATGGGAGTTACATGGTTAAATCCCCGGATGCTTCATTGAAAAATTTCCAACTGTATGTACCTACTGGATGGCAAGTGTTTTATGAATAAAGTCATGTAGTGAGCCACTCAATCTAATGATCTTGCACTGCCAGTGAATGAAAAAACAAATTTCAAAGTTATTGCCCAGGAGGATGCATTGTGTTTTTTCTTCATGCTAATTATTGAATACATTTCATTTGCAGGGACATTAAACCAGACAACATCTTGATGGATATGAATGGACATATTCGGTTAGCAGATTTTGGTTCTTGTCTGAAACTGATGGAAGATGGAACGGTAAATTAGAAAGAATGATACAGCTATGATATCCCTCAAAGACCAAGTCCTTTACCATGGCCTGCACTTCCAACCCCCCTTCCTTTCTGTCCTCTACTTGCCAGTGAAATTTCTGCTCACGAAGAAGTCCTATTTGTGAAGGAAATGTCATTTTTAAGTGCACATTTTTATTAATGACAGAGATAGCATTTGTACAGTTTTATAATATGGTTGTATTTGGTTTCAGTTCAAAATATATCTGCATTCTATTTGAATTCTGTCTTTGTTAAATGCATTTTTATTTCATTTCATTAATAAAAGTTAATAAAGGGAGGGCATATAATCAAAATTAATACATATCCATAGGAAAGGTGTAAGACACCCAATTTTGAGCCTCATGCCATAATCATTACTCAGGCAAAGCACTCATTGATTTCACTCAGATCAGGGCTTTGGCAGAAGCAGAATCAGGTACCATTGACATCACTTCATCCTATTGCAGTGCTGTGTTTAAACTTATACAATGTGTGGTGTATGTGACAAGAATGTAGTTCCAGTGTGATAATCATACCCGGGAGTGTTATAAAGCATCTGAATTAATATGTGTGATTATCAGGGAGCTAATTAATTTATAATAACTGAAAACTCAGAAGCTGCTTCTTTTTGGCATTCATCACAGTTCACAGCAAAAATAAATTATTAGAATACCCAATAAATTTTTTCAGAACTTCAAGTTTGAAACACTGAAGTGGCTCAGACACATGAGAACATTTTTTTTCTCATCAATTGTTATTTAGAAACCCCGTTTTTGTATTAGAGTTCACTGTTTATAATTTGAATTACAATCTTACATATGCACATGATACCCCTCAACCTCTTTCAACCCCCACACCCACCGGCACTACAGTCTGTAACAGTGTATGTCATTTTTACTCATGGAAATGCTAACTCCCCAGGTCCAGTCTTCGGTGGCAGTTGGAACTCCAGACTACATCTCTCCAGAAATCCTGCAGGCCATGGAAGATGGAAAAGGGAAGTATGGACCTGAGTGTGACTGGTGGTCCCTAGGTGTTTGCATGTATGAAATGCTTTATGGAGAAACGCCCTTTTATGCAGAGTCCTTGGTGGAGACCTACGGGAAAATAATGAACCACAAAGTTAGTGTTTTTTCTATCTTTTGTGAACTAATTTTAGTGAATAAAAAGGGTTAGCTTAAAGGTCTATTTAGAAAGAAAGTTCTTATGTAATGATTGAATTCATGTTCATAAATCTTAAATATAAATTTGGTTTCCATACAGTACATTTTGTGGTTATGAATTGCAACTGGCTTTGCTTTTGAATAAGATAGTCCAAAACTAAAAACCTGGATATACAATGGCAGCTATTAGTTCACTCCAAGGAGTACGTCTTGGCTATGCTACATCACTCTTCTTGTTCTATTTTTTGCTGGTGGATCCATTTGTTGGTTTAGGAAAGAGATCCTTAAACATTCTTCCACCTGGAGGCAAAGATAGATTCCAAAAATGTACATACATTTGAATAAATAAAAAAGGAGGAGACAGTTATAGCATTTTCAATACTTTTTATCATCTGGGGAAGATTTTTTCCTAGAAACTTATTGCATTCATTTAACAGTGAGAGCCTGAGTATTTGCAAAGCCCTATTTTTCTGTACAGAAACAACCACGAAGGAACCTGACTTTTGTGACATTTTCTTGGTAATAAACTACTTCCTCCTGTTTTATTCTTTAAGGAGAGGTTTCAGTTTCCTGCACAAGTGACAGATGTGTCTGAAAATGCCAAGGACCTCATTCGAAGGCTCATTTGCAGCAGGGAGCATCGACTTGGGCAAAATGGGATAGAAGACTTTAAGAACCACCCATTTTTTGTTGGGATTGAATGGGATAACATTCGGAACTGTGAAGCACCTTACATCCCTGAAGTCAGCAGTCCAACTGATACATCAAACTTTGATGTGGACGATGATTGTTTAAAAAACTCTGTAAGTCTAAGTTTGACATTTTTCCAAATCCTGATTTTCTTCATTTCTTGTTACTACAGAGGTTTCAAAAATTTGGCACTGAAATCTCAGAATGCTTTGGTGCTGTATGATATCCACCAATGCTGTGTACTAAGTAGATACAAATGCTTATCCAAGGAATGAGGCTTGATCCTGCAAACACTTAAGAAGATGAATAAATGTACTCAAGTTGTGTAGAAGTCAGTGTGGGTAGTCACTTGAAGAAAGTTACACATATACTTATATGTTTACAGGATAAGACACTTAGGGTATGTTTACAATGCAATTAAACACCTGTGATTGGCCCATGTCAGCTGACTTGGGCTTGCTGGGCTTGGCTGCAGGGCTGTGAGGTTGCAGTGTAGATGGTCAGGCTCAGGCTGACCCCATGGGGGTCCTAGAGCTTTGGCTCTAGCCTGAGCCTGAATGTCTATACCAGTGGTTCTCAAACTAGGGCCGCCGCTTGTTCAGGGAAAGCCCCTGGCGGGCCGGGCCGGTTTGTTTACCTGCCGCGTCCGCAGGTTCGGCCGATCACGGCTCCCACTGGCCGTGGTTCACCGCTCCACGCCAATGGGGGTTGCAGGAAGGGCGCCCAGCAAGTCCCTCGGCCCGCACCGCTTCCTGCAGCCCCCATTGGCCTGGAGTGGTGAACCGTGGCCAGTGGGAGCCGCGATGAGCCAAACCTGCGGACGCGGCAGGTAAACAAACTGGCCCGGACCGCCAGGGGCTTTCCCTGAACAAGTGGCGGCCCTAGTTTGAGAACCACTGGTCTACACCACAGTTTTACAGCCCCATAGCCTTAGCCCTGTGAGCCCAAGTCAGTTGACATGGGCTAGGCGCGGGTGGTTAATTGCAGTGTAGACATACCCCTACTCCAGAATAATAAAGAATAATGTCCAGGTAACTTTATTATTCTATAACTGTGGATTATAACCCTCTGCTCAAAATTGCTCACAACTGTGCCAATTTTTAATCATTGTAAATGAAATTTTCCATGCCTGATCTCTGCCTCAGGTTGAATTTTTTGAATGTTTGAGTGAAAACGGCTCAGCTATTTTCAAGAAGAAAGATAATGAGAAATAAGTAGTTTAACCCCTGCTAAAAAAAAATTTCCAGTCATTTATTTAATAGTTTTAGCAATTCCATGGTTTTGAACAGGAACTTTGAAATTTGGTAGGGGGACAGTCCTAGCATCTGAGATATGCCTCCTGCTGTCCCTGTGAAAGTACACCCAGATTTATTATAAACCACAAAAGTCTGCTCTTTGCACATGTGCAGTAATGCTTGTTCAGCATTTGCTTCTGAATTTTCTGGACATGACAGCTGCACTGTATATGCACCCGGGCTCCATTGAGTGTTCTGTATTGTTCTGATGCAGCCAAACTGACATGAACCTCCAGGTAGGACATAGACAAAATTAATCCCTGCTCCTGCTGTTTTCCCCCATCAAAATACCTTTTGTCATAATGGAATGTGGAAAGGCCCTTACTACTGCAGCTCAAGTGGTAGAGATCTGTGCTATATAGCTGAAGGTCTTAGAGTCAGGTCGTGCAGGGAATGTCTACAGTTTTACATTAAAAGTTGTGTTTTGTTTTGTTTTTCATTTTTCTTTTCTTAAGTTTTTTAACCTTACATACAAAGATATATGTTAAAAGAACATGAAGTTTGCAAAGTCAAGCACTCAAAAGTAGAAGTGCCAGAATTAAGGTTGCCTATATGGACATATGTTATACTGCCTTCATGTACCTGATCACATACAATTTTTTCCACAGGATCTCTGGAAGAAAGGAACAGGGGTTCTCTGATTGTCATTTGACTCTAACCGAATATAACTATAATATATCCCTGGCTCTGCCAGAGACATCTGATATGATACTGGGCAAGTCACTAAAATTGTCACAGATGGACACTAATTGTTTAGACTTCGTTTTCTGGGTGCCTAATGTGAAACACCTAGGTCTGCTTTTCAGAAGTGCTGAGCCCTCCTTTTGAAGCGGATCTGTGGATTCTCAGAACCTCTGAAAAATCTGATGC
This sequence comes from Emys orbicularis, assembly GCF_028017835.1. NCBI lineage: Eukaryota > Metazoa > Chordata > Testudines > Emydidae > Emys > Emys orbicularis. The sequence goes on along the minus strand of NC_088685.1, from coordinate 161,344,213 downwards.
AAAATTAATGGACATTTTAAAAAAAATTATTGCAAATTTTGGCCTTAATATTTCTTTGCCTCAGTCCCCATCTGCAAAATGGGTATGATAATACCTCCCTGTCTCACAGAGGTGTTCTCAGAAAAGTTTATTAATGTTAATAAGTTACTCAGATACTATGGTCGTGCCATAGTAAAATCCAAGAGGACATTAATAATTTTTTTTATACGGTGCAGGGTTTGAATGTTGTGCAGTAAGTGAGGTAAGGGGCCACACATTCAATCCTGGGGATAAAAGGAAATATTGAATAGCTGCCATATCTACTGATAACTGTCCATCTTGTACATTTGAATGAAGCAGGAATCCTATGGAAAAGTCATATATGATAATGTAATCAGAGACTGTATACTCATGCATATGCACAAGTAAGCAAAGTTAAGGTTGCACGGCTACCTTAATTCTGGCATTTTCTAGCTTTTGAGTGCTTGACTTTACAACCTTCATACAACATTTGTTTAATATAGTTGTTTTGTATGTACTGTGATACATTTAGATTAAATTTATGGTACTGTAGCATAAGTGTGTTGAACTCACAAATTGCAGAAAATTTAAATCTTGATTCTTTTGCAGCAATCCACAAAACATCAGTGTACTCCTTCAGAAACCCTGCAGGGGTTTAAAACTGCATCTATCACTTTGCAGCTACATAACTGAAGATAACTATCCTATCTCCTTTATGTCATCTTTTAATTAGACTGTTTGTGATCACTTCTTTTAATCCTTCCGCCACCCCTTTCTGCTTTGAAATTGACTTTGTTTTATTGTGAAGGTAGAAACAAAGGCCCCAATCCTGCAGTGTGGTCTAGTAGTATGGATCCTTGCACTCCTGTGGAGTCCCAATGATCTCAGTGGGACATTGCAGGGGTCTGTGCTAGCGTATCCCATTGTAGAACCTGGGGTCAAAGCTTAACAATTTCCACTCAATTCTACTTTTATACTAAGTTGACATTATTTTTAAAAGGGACCCTTTCAAGATTGCAGCAATAATATGCACAATTTTTAATGAAGAAATTGTTAATAATACAACCTTAAATTACTAGATATGAAAGATTTTTTTTAAATCCAATGTATTTTTAGCTATTTTGCAGCAATTGTATACAGTGAGATAAGACCAATCAGATACCCTTTCAGATACTGTGCAGTAGTACATCTATAGTGTATTTGGGTTCCCCAAATCACCTGAGAACATTCAAATATATCTTCCTTCCAAAGTCCATCTCTCACCTCCCTCTTTTTCCTCCCACCCCCACCAAAAAAGCCTCCAAAACTTTATGGCCTTGGTTCTGTAAATGTGCTTAACTTTAAGTATGTCGGTATTCTCACGGGGTAAAAACGTGGCAAAAGCTGTGAACCAACATGCTGTCTTGCACCAATAGCAGAGTGAAGATTGTGCACCACATTTAGCAGAACATCTGGAACTCCATTCTGTTCAGTGTGAGCCAAAGTGCTGACCTGTGGACCAAATGTAAAGCAGCTTTGATGATGATGATATGGACCACACGAAGCAGGCAGTTAAATTCTAGGTGTACCTCAGCCAGAAGCAGGAGGGTAAGGACAGCATCTATTGTCAACTGCCTAACAGCGAAACCTGGTTGCTGAGGATGACAATGTCTCTTGAGGAGAGGCTGCATCCTACCAAGCAAAATGTGAGCAAAGACCTTTTCAGGGACTGACAATAATGATGTCCGCCTGTAGTTGCCACACTCAGTGTGAGATCCTTTGCCCTTGTACGGGGACGCTATGATGCCATCTTTCCATTCTGCTGGTATTTTGCCTGATGCCCACACTTAGAAACAGTTGATGCAGACCAATGTCCACTGGTTCCGAGGCACTTTTAAGCAACCACTGGTGTGTGGCAGAGATGCATTCTTGTCCCGGTGCTATTCTGTCGAGTTATCGCCTGGATATTAGGCCTTGCTGAGTTGCATATCTGAATCAAGGTTGGTCAAGAAGTATTCACCAATCAAGACTATGTCGACAATGTTTTCCTGCTTGTGGAGAAGTCACCCTCCAAGGTCTCCAAGATGCCACTTGTGTGATAGAGTTGAACATCTCATGGCAGAAGACCAGGGTACAGAACCTTACAGCTGGGCCACAAGAATCTCTGGTAAAGTGGGATCAAGGACTATGAAGAGCATTGACTAGTTCATCTACCTAGACTGCAAGCAGAGTTCAAATGGTTGTAGCAAATTGGATGTTCTTCAATGAATAGGTCTTGCCTCCTCCTGCATGAAGTCCTTGTCTTGCTTACAGACACAAACGTCTTTGTGACAAAGTTTAGGATCTATCAAACCGATATACTACCTGTACTTCTGTATTGGTCAGAAACCTGGACCCTCTTACAGGCAGACTTTGAGTGTCTAGAGACATTCCATATGCGCTGTCAGGAGCCAAATCCTGAGCATAACATGATTTGACTTTGTGTGAAATGTCAGTCTTGTAAAGATTTGACCTTTCTTCAGTCATTCATTACATTCAAAAGTTGTGTTACCTGCTCTTTGGCTATATCATCAGGATGCATAAAAAAATCCACACTGTGCTCTGAAACTCTCCATCCATACACAAAGGGGTGCTTGCTCTGACCCACCCATCCCAGAGAATCATAGATTTAAAGGCTTGAGCCAGATCTGGGAACTTCACTATATGATGCCTGGTGCGACGCCATCAGCCGTGGTCACTCTAGTCCTCAGTAGACTATGCATGTTTGATTAGTCCCATTGAAGTCAATTGAACTATTCATATGCTTAAAATTAAGTATGTGCATAAGTGTTTGCAGGATCAGGCCTACAACTGTATTTGCTGAATTAAAATAAAATAATTTCTTAACAAATCTATGAATGTCTGCTTTTGTAACCACCTTTTATTTTTAAGGCAAAAACTTAATTTCAGTCCTAAACTACTTACATGTTCCTTTAAATTCTAGTGTGCATTATGTTGGTACTTTGCAAACCAAAATGTTTGAGGCTTGTTTATACTAAGTTTATATTCCACTCAGGAGGTGTTAGGATGCTGTTTTTTGTAAAATACGTCGCTTCACAGTAAAAAATAAAATATTACACTCAGTAGGTACAGTCATTATTATGAGGGGTTATGTGCAGGTAAATGGAATAATTCAAATTTTGATATTATGAATCTGAATTCCAATTTTACAAACTTCTGATATGCTCCCTGGGCCATTTACCAAATCTGTCTTTGCTTGCATAGTAAAAGATTTGTCTCCTGTTTAAACGTTGCTTCTCCAAATTTTGATTCCCAGTTTAATTTGGAAGAGTGTCTTCTAAATGATTTAATGTCATTTTCACTATTTCTGTTATCTGAGTATAAAGGTTTCCAAGTGATAGTAAGGAGAAACGGGCTGGGATTGCAGGGAGTTGGGAGCTGATGAATTATGGGCAATGTCTTCGACCATTTGATTTTTGCATGTTTAAGTATGTTTTCCATCGTTAAATTTCTGCCCATGACCAAAAGAGTGTTTCACTTCCATAGGAAATTTTGAACTTGCTTTCTTTTGTTCTAACTCCTATTACTCCCTGATTGGTGAATTTTCATATTATATCAGTGGGAATGATTTATTCACTGTTACTTCAGCTGATATGAAGTTTTGGAAGGGGATTCTTCCACCACAAGTACAATCTGTGAACCCCAGAAGGGGACTGAGAGCATATGAAGACTATCTGCAATAGTGATTGTAAAGCAAACATGCATGTATAGTCATGGAAATTCTCGTACACACCAATGAGTGTTCTAATTAGATGTCACGTACTAGAATTTGAAATTAACATGGGATGCAATCAGAGGTTATTTGACTCCCCAAAAATATGGATTAGTTATTTTTCTAAATTTTTATTTAGATAAAGGGCTTTCCAAACTTAAATCTTCTAAATATGCGGATAGAAAAGAATGCAGAAATCAAGGAATTTTTTTCTCACTGCCTATTTCTATCCAACCATCCTTTAGATTTTACAATGCTCATTATGCTAATTAAGAAAGTACTGTATAGATTTTGACATTCATTTTTCACACATTTTAATTTTAATACAATTTATTTCTGGTGATCAATGACCACGAGGACTCATCCATAATCACTAAAAGGCTGTGGACTGTTGCGTACTAAGCTGTATCTCTTAAAAATTCTTACAGTACTTAGGCTAGAAATTCTTGACTCCAAGTGTCAAGAGGTTAAGATTCTTCTGGAATGCTATCCAAAACTGTCATTTAACATGCAAAACTATAAAAAACACATGTAGAGAGTTGCTTTCCACCTTTACATTTGTTCATCTTTTCCTAAAATGTAACCCTTTCTTAAAATGACAGGCCCTTTTAGAGCTTTCAAGGTGATATTTTTCTTCAAAATTATTTTTTTTCTGGTGAGCAAGGTGATGTAATAGGATCCAACTACATAAGAAAAGCTGGGAGATAAACAGGAGTATAAAGGCATGAATCTTGCACCCTTATTGAAGAGGATATCACAGCATTTGGAGTACATACCTCTCTCCCCCCCCTAATGATTGCAGTTGTGTGGCCTAGTGATATTAGGGTTTGTGCTTACTTCAGTATAACTTAAGAAAAGCCACCCCCCTGAGCAACGTAACTTACACGAACCTAAGCACTGGTGTGGACAGTGCTATGTCGGCGAGAGAGACTCTCCTGTCAACATAGCTACTGCCTCTCAGTGAGGTGGAGTAATTATGCCGATGGGAGAGCTCTCTCCTGTCAGCATAGAGTGTCTGCAAAGCAGCACTACAGCAGCTCAGCTACATCTGTACAGTCTAGTGTAGACTAACCCTTAGTGTTAGCACATGGAGGATCAGAGTTCAAGGCTTTAGCTTGGTGTGTTGTTCCTGGGCTGGCAGGAGCTAGAAGCACTGTGAAGGAAGCATGCTCAGTCCATTGATGGAGTTTTGAGCATCCTATCGTGTCATTCTTTCCAGCAACCACTCTGATTGACATTCCCTCTAGGGGAATCACTAGGCTATCTCAGGAGTTGGATTGACAGACTGCAAAGAGGGAGAACAAGTTGACTCAAGAGGTAGGGAAAGTAAAGGGAAGAATACAAGATGCTGTTCTTCTTCGAGAGATTGCTCCTGTGTATTCCACAGTAGATGTGCGTGCTCGCCACGTGCACCGGTGCTGGAAGTTTTTCCCTTAGCAGTACCCGTACTGGGGGAGCACTGCGGCGACCCCTGGAGTGGCACCTGCATATCGCGCTATAAGGGGAGCCACGGGCTCCCCCCACCCTCAGTTCCTTCTTGCCGCCAGTGAAGGTGGTCGGAACTTTGCGCTCCAGCTCCGCTGCAGCCTTTCTTCCCTAGTGGTACCGTTAGTCGGAACGTTCTCATTGTTAGCTTGGGCTCGGGGCATGCCCCGCGCCCCAGGCTTCAAGTCGTGCGATTCCTTTCGCCGCTCTATGCCCAGGAGCGACCCTCACACTGATTGTCTTCGCTGCGTGGGTGAGACTCATATTAGCGACCGCTGCAAAATCTGTAGGTCATTCAAACCAAGAACCAAAAAGGAGAGGGACTTCAGACTTCGAGCTCTCCTAATGGAGTCAGCGTTAACACCGACGCCAGTGAGCAGATCAGACTCGGCACCGGCCGCCGCGTCGTCGGTACGTAGCGAGGCCCCTTCGACCACTCGGCGCTGCTCTCCCTCCAGGAAGCAAGGGAAGGGCCTGGCCTTGCAGCGACGCCGCGATAAGGACAAGGGGGAGGCTGGTCTCGCGCTGGGCAGCCCTTGGTCCCCCCCGGGCTTAAGACCTCCGACTCGTGTAGAGCGGAGCAGCCCGGTGCCGTCGACCCAGACATCCCTGGTACGGATGCCATCGACGCCGGAGGCAGTGCAGGCTGCAAAGGACATTGTCTTGCCCATGCCGAGCTCACAACCGAGTATGGGCCCCAGGTCTCAAGGCAAGCCCCCGTTAGGTGCCCGTCAGACCTCTTAGGCGAGCCGCAGCTCCTGCTCCGGGGATCGCTCCCCGCACTGCTCGACGTGCAGCGACCACTCATCGGGGGACTCCTGACCACCGTCAACACCGGCCAGACCCACGGTCTGGGTGCACCTCGCAGCCATATCGGCTTTTCACCCGCCAGTGCAGGGACACTCGGTCTTCTCCCACCCTATGACCTCCTGCTTCCTGAAGGGCCTCGACCATTTGTTCCCATACGCTAGGCCCCCCGTGCCACAATGGGACCTCAACCTGGTCTTGTCACGTCTCACGGCCCCCCCTTCGAACCACTGGCCACGTGTTCCTGATCGCACCTCTCGTGGAAGGTGGCCTTCCTCGTGGCGATCACGTCTGCCCGACGTGTCTCGGAGCTCAGGGCCTTAACCTCAGCACTCCCCATACTGTTTTCCATAGGGATACGGTCCAGCTTTGCCCACACCCGGCATTCCTCCCGAAGGTGGTTTCCACCTTCCACATGGAGCAGAGCATCTTTCTCCCCGTGCTCTGCCCTAAGCCCCATTCCTCTAGCGAGGAACGCCGCCTCCACATGCTCAATGTGCGTAGGGCGTTGGCCTTTTACCTGGATAGAACTAAGCCGTTCCGGAGATCCTCTCAACTCTTTATTGCCTCGGCCGAGCGGGTGAGAGGGCAACCTATCTCTACCCATTACCTCATGCATACGCACGTGTTATGACCTGGCAGGGATTCCCCCACCTCTTGTCATTAAGGCCTACTCTGCGAGGTGGATTCATGCCTCATCAGCTGCCTACGTCGCCCATGTCCCCATTCAGGACATCTGTAGGGCGGCCACGTGGGCTTCAGTTCACACGTTTACTTCGCATTACGCAATCGTCGCCCAGTCTAGGGATGACGCCGGGTTCAGCAGGGCGGTACTTCGTCCCGAACCATTGTGAACTCCTACCCACCTCCAACAGATACTGCTTGGAATCACCTACTGTGAATACACAGGAGCAATCACTCGAAGAAGAAAGGACAGTTACCTGTTCCGTAACTGGCATTCTTCGAGATGTGTTGCTCCTGTCTATTCCACACCCCGCCCTCCTTTCCCTCTGTTGGAGTTGTCCGGCAAGAAGGAACCGAGGGTGGGGGGAGCCTGTGGCTCCCCTTATAGCGCGATATGCAGGCGCCACTCCAGGGGTCGCTGCGGTGCTCCCCCACTACGGGTACTGCTAAGGGAAAATATTCCAGCACCGGTGCATGTGGCTAGCACGCACACCTTCTGTGGAATACACAGGAACAACACATCTCAAAGAACGCCAGTTACGGAACAGGTAACTGTCCTTTCTGTGCTCTGACAGCATCTTCAAGAATCCTTGGGGAGAAAGAAAATAATGAACCAGCTTTTAATTTCCATAATAACCTTTAATGATACCACATTTGAATAAAAAGTCCTCTTCCTGTGAACTGTTTGTATCTTTTTGAATTCAAAGCCAGATTTAGATTTTGCTGTTTCATATTTAATCTTCAAATAAAGATCATTGTGGATCTGGTTAGTGAAACAGCAGCACTAACATTTGATGACTCATTACTGTGCAGTAATGTTTTTCCAAATTGGTAGAATTCAGCTTACTCAGATGTTCTTTTATCTCCTAGGAGACAATGCCTCCACCAACTCACACTGCATTTTCTGGTCATCATCTGCCATTTGTGGGTTTTACATATACAAGTAGCTGGTAAGTCAGAGTTCTTCAATTGTCAAAGTATGGTGGATACATGAATGTGCTAAACTTCTGATCTGTTGTGTGCCACAAGTTTATATAAACCTATAAAATAAAGAGAGTGAAGAAACAACTGCACTTGGCTGTTGAGGAAAATGGTTTTATTAAGCAGATTATTGTATGCTCAGTAGTTGTATAGAACACATCTAAAATCAGACCCTGCCCCGAGGAGCCAATTCTCTTAAGGCCTGGTCTACACCTAAAACTTAGCTTGACTTAGCTACATTGCTCAGAGGTATGAAATATCCATGCCCCTGAGATGTAATTAAGCCAACCTCTGCCCCGGTATAGATATTGCTAGGTCAACGGGAGAATTCTTCTATTGATCTAGCTACCTCCTCTCGAGGAGGTGGATTTAGGAGCAGCAATGTAAAAACCTCTTCTGTCACTGTAGCAAACGTCTACACTACAAGTGGTGAACTGCAGCAATGCCACTGTAGTGCAGACTTCACTACACACCACTGGTGGTGACATGTAGTGTACCAGTAGCTACATGCTGTAGTGAAAAGCAGGCTGTGTCGACACTGCAGTGTGTAGCTATGCAGACAGTGAAAGGCTCTGGCAGAGGGGAAGTGCTGGGGAAAGGCTTCAACAGCTCACTGCTGCTAGAGCCTTTCACTGTGGCAAGGGAAGAGTCTGGCAGGGGGGAGGCACAGGGAAAGGCTCAGTCTTTCCCTGCATCAAGGATGAGCTCCAGCAGCAGGGAGCTGGCAGAGCCTCTCTCTGCTGGGGGGAGTCTTTTCCTGTGGTGAGGAAAGACTCTAGCAGCGGTGAGGTAGCAGAATGCTACATTGCTAAAAATAGCAGTGTAGACGGGGGAGACAGCTTGGGTGAATATAGAGCACATAGGGCAATGCTTGATTTGTGCCAGGGCTTGTCAGGGCTGATCCCCGGCACCTCTAGGCTTGGTGGTTCATAGCCCTGGCAACTCTGGGCTTGGTCCATCAGTTATGAAAGTAAAAATACTACTTGAGCCCCAGCACCTCTTTTATTACAAATTAAGCACTGGCATAGGGCATACATACTCGCACCCTTCAGGCGTGTCTTTAATCTGCTTGCCTAAGCTATGCCTCACTGGCTACACTGCTGTTTATACCTGTGCTAGGAGGGCTGAGTACGTATGTATTCTACATGCTGCTGAAAGAAGCATGCAGTGTAGACATACCTTATGGGTGCAATTTACTCCTGTGCAGAGAGCCAGCATAAGGCCTATTTTAAGATCTTATTCTAGCTTCTGGCCAACATGTGAATTTCACCCTAAAAGAGAGACAGAGATAAGATAAGATGCACTGGGAGACTCAGAGAAGGTATCAGCTTTAACTGTTTTTTAAATTATTTTCTTTCCTGTCCTTTCATGGCCCTTAAATATTAATGGAATTGAGAAGTTGTTTAACTATGTTGGCTAGAGTTTATAGTTTTCCTAGAAGCAGCGAGCCTTTTGGAGGAAACTGAACAAGAAGAGAGTAGGGTCTTAGACACTACCAGTGAAAAGTGAACGGACATTAGCTACTGTTGAGATGAATGTGAGAACTGATGCAAATTTTAAGTTTAACTTTGGTCAGTATTTACCTAGAGGTACAATAAATACTAATGTACCAAAGAGCCAACGCCCTGATTCTGGCAAACGTGTGCTTAATGTTACTCACGTGAGATGTTCCACTGACTTCAGATAAACTACTCACCTAAATAAAATTAAGCATGTGCGTAAGTGCTTGCAAAATCAGGTTCCTAGCACTTTCATTATATAGTTACATACATGTCTTCATGAGAAGGATCTGGAAATGTCTCCATTTTAAATTCTGAAATTTCTTAAGTGTCATTTTTTCAAAAACAAACATTACAAAGGGAAAATTAAGTTAGAAATCTGGGAGAAATTAATTACAGAGGAGACAACCAAATTACACTAATTTCCATCTAATAATAATACTTAAAATTGATATTGTGGATCTTCAAAGTACTTGGCAAACATATTAGTAATTAATATGAGCTGATATGTTAATATAATTTTAGATCTTGATATTGTTGACCATTCAGAAGGTGACTTTTTGTTAATTGGCTGATTCCAGACTATCCTTTTTGCTTATCATTAATCAGAAATTTTTTATTTGTGGCATTAAAAAATGCATTCACAAGATAACTAATGTTGGTTTCCCTAATTAAGTTGCTACAGTCGTTAAAAAGTTTATTTTTTTTACTGTGATGGAAAAATTTAAAACAATAATTTACTGGTCTGGTCAACTGCTTTAATTTTTTTTCTAAAATTACCTAACATTTAAAATCCTTTTTTTCAGTGTGCTTTCAGACCGCAGTTGTCTAAGAGTTACAGCTGGACCACCGTCTATGGACCTTGATGCCAGTGTTCAAAGGACTTTGGAGGATAGCTTAGCAACAGAAGCTTATGAGAGGAGAATAAGGCGCCTGGAGCAGGAAAAACTTGAACTCAGTAGAAAACTGCAAGGTAAAGCAATTAAAGACCGTTTTGTCACTTTCAGTTGGATTAGGCCAGGGGTAGGCAACCTGTGGCATGTGTGCCAGTTTTCAGTGGCACTCACACTGCCCGAGTCCTGGACACTGGTCCCGGGAGCTCTGCATTTTAATGTAATTTTAAATGAAGCTTCTTAAACATTTTAAAAACCTTATTTACTTTACATACAACAATAGTTTAGTTATATATTATAGACTTATAGAAAGAGACCTTCTAAAAACGTTAAAATGTATTACTGGCACGCGAAACCTTAAATTAGAGTGAATAAATGTAGACTCGGCACACCACTTCTGAAAGGTTGCTGACCCCTGGATTAGGCTGTAGTTTTTGTGAAGTGCTTTTAATATTATGGAAAAAAATTAAAATATGTTTCCAGGAATGCTTCCCTTTGGAAATTAATCCGCTTCATTATTTCTATTGACAAATTACACTTAATTTTTTTTTTAAGTCCTAAAGCATCCCATATATGCCGTTTACAATCTGTTGAATTCGCTGAAGCCAGGGGTTGGTTATTACTCCAGCTGTGAACACTACATACTTATTATCTGCGGGGAGAAGGAAGGGGGCGGAATCTAGATTTGTGTATTTGGCACCTACTGAAGATGTGTTGGCACTTTGCAAGTGGAAATTGTATGATTTAAAGTCCCCATCCTACAAAAACATTTTCATGTTCTTAACTTTATGTATGCAAGTAATTCCATTGATGCCAGTGGGGATATTCACATGTGTAGGTCTTTACAGCATTGAGCCCTAGTCCGTTTTCAGAGAGGCGGGGAAAGCTACAGTATAATACAGAAATTAGTGTACAACCCCACAAAACAAGGCTTATCTTTAAGTGTAAGGTACAGTATGTTGTTCTTTCTTCTTTAGAGGCATTAAAATGTATGGATTGTTTGGATTTTCTTACGCATCCCTTTTTTCTTTATTTTGTTCTCTTTTCCTGCTTTTGTGAGCACACACACATTATTGTAACCACAATTTAGGCACCAGTGTTTGAAAGTTTAACCAATGTGTTTGTTTAATATACCTCAGCAGACACTCTTTTCATAGATCGATAGAGTTTATAGCCAGAAGGGACCATTAGATCATCTAGTCTGACAGGCCATTGATTTTCATCCAGTTACCCCTTTATTGAATCTAACAACTTGTCTTTGACTAAAGCATAACTTATGTTTGACTAACACATATTTTCCAGAAAGGCATCCAATCTTGATTTGAAGACATCAAGAGATGGAGAATCTACCACTTCCCTGAGTAGTTTGTTCCAGTGGTTAATCACTCTCTCTGTTGAAATTTGTGCTTAATTTCTCATTTGAATTTGTCTGACTTCAGTTTCCAGCCATTGGTTCTTGTGATGCCTTTCTTTGCTATATTAAAGAGCCCTTTAGTACCTTGTATTTTCTCCCCATGAATATATTTATATACTGTACTCAAGTCACCTCTTAATCTCCTTTCTGATAAACTAAAATGATTGATCTTTTTAAGTCTTTCACTGTAAAGCAGCAGTTCTCCAAACTTCATTGCACCGCGACCCCCTTCTGACAACAAAAATTACTACACAACCCCAGGAGAGGGGACCAAAGACCAAGCCTGCCCAAGCTCTGCCACCCTGGGTGGGGGTAGGGGCTCCAAAACTGAAGCCCTAGGGGGGTGGGGGAGGCATGTAACCTTAGCCCTGGGTGGTGGGACTAGGGCTTCGGCTTCAGCTCCAGGAAGTGGGGCTTGGGCTTTGGCCCTGAGCCCCAGAAAGTCTAACACCAGCCTTGGCGACCCCATTAAAATGGGGTCCCAACCCACAGTTTGAAACCCCCTGCTGTAAGGCATTTTCTCCAGTCCTAATTTTTGTGGCTCTTTTCTGCACCCTCTCCAGTGTTTTCAATATCTTTTTTAAAAATTGAACACCAATATCCATCTCACCAATGCCATATACAGAGATGAACTAACCTTTTTATACATCAAATGACTTTATTAGCCCCTTTTGCCACACCATCACCCTGAGAGTTCATGTTCAGTTGCTTGTCCACTATGACTTCTAAATCCTTTTTGGCATCTCTGCTTTCCAGGATATAGTTTCCTAGATATGATCCGCATTCTTTATTCCTAGATGTATCACTTTGCATTTGACTGTATTAAAACACATTTTGCTTGAATGGGCCCAAACTCATCCCGGTTTGGCAAGTTGTATCAGCAATGATTTTAAAGTTACTTCCAGATCAGTGATGAAAAATGTGAATAGTAGCAAGCTTAGTACTAATCCCTGTGGAGTCCCATTAGAAACAACACCATTCAGTGATTTCCCCATTAACTACTTTTTGAGATCTGTTAGCTAGCCAGTTCTTAATTCATTGAATGTGCTTTATTGATATTGTATAGCACTAATTTGTTAATCAGAATGTTGTGTGATATTAAGTCAAATGTCTTACCGAAGTCTTAATATATTACACCTATACAGTTGCCTTTATCAGCCAAACTTGTAATATCCTCAAATAATGTAATCAGGTTTGTTTGACAAGACCTATTTTCCATAAAACCATTTTGATGGGCATTCATTATATTCCTACCCTTTGATTCTTTATCAGCTTTTCCATTATTTTGACCCAGATTTATGTCAGGTTAATGGACCTCTAGTTTCCCACATCATCCCGCTCGCCCTTTTGAAAAATGGCACAACATTAGCATTCTTATAGTCTTCTGGAATTTTCATGATCGTCTAAGCGTTATTCATAATTAACATCAGAGGGCCAGAGATCTCCTCAGACAACTCTTTTAGGAAACACAGGATGCTCCTTGCCCCCCCCCACCCCCCAAAAAAGAGCTAGATAGTATGCAGTGATAGATACAAAAGGGTGTCTAATTATCATCATCATCACCTGCACCCAAAATACTTGGTTCCATTTCTCCACAGTTTTTTTACCTGCACGGTAAGTCCATAGTTTTCTGTGGAGGCAGGCCCCAGCCTGTGCCCAACTCTCCCCAAACCCGGTAGCTTTTGCTCAGCAGGTGTTTGTTCCATCTCCTGCCCCTGATTTTTTTCCTTAGACACTCCTAGATACAGCTCCAGTCTTCCAGAGCACTGCCTCATCCTTCTCTCTCCTCCTTAGAATGAGCTGGTTCTCACTTATATAGACCCATACCCCTTCCACTCCCAGCAGTCTTTGAGAGGACTACTAATTGGAGTCAGCTGCTTGGGTATTTTGTTTTTGTTTTCCTTCCCTCCCCCCATGTGACAGTTCACTCTGTTGCACCCTATTAGATATTGTGTAACTTCTATTATTAATGGACTGGATAGTACTTCATCATCCCCATGTGATACAAGCACACCATCCTGTTTCTTTCCAATACAGAACAAAAATATTAATTGAACACTTCTGCCTTTTCTTCATGATTAACATTTTACCATCTCTTTTGTTCCTAGTATACTTTTAAAAACCTTTTTGTCCTTAGCCCTGCTATCTATGGATTTTTCCCTGATGTTGTTAACTTTCCTTGTCAATTTTCTGAACATCATAACTTCTAATTTATATCAATTGTTATCTATTCCCCCTTTTTCAATTTAGTAGACGTTTTTTTTATTTATAATTTCTGTCTTCCCTCACCCACCAACCAGGATGGGCTTTTAGTTGAAGATGTTTGATTGTGGAATCATGGCTTTTAGCCATCTAATAAACTCTGCTTCAAAAATCTCCCAATTTTCGTTCACATTTTTTGTCTAAGCTTTTCCTCTCAATCAGTTTCACTCATAATTTTCTTGAGCTTTGAGGAATTACCCCTTTTGAAGCACCAAGTGTATATATTACTGGTTGGAACTGTCTTCTTTTTGCCCACATTGAATGTAATCAGTTCATAATCACTGGTCCCTAGGCAACCACCAACTTTTGGTCCAGTGATTAATTCATCTTTATCCATCATAATGATGTCCTTCCCTCATGTTGGATGTAATATTTTTTGTGTCAGAAAATTATCATCTATAATTTTTAGAAACTCTAATGATGTTTTACTACTGGCTGCATTAGACCTCCAGCATGCATTTACCAAATTGAAGTGCCTTGTAACAACACAATTTCCCCCCCACACACACATTACAGACAGGTGTTTACAGAGTAACTCATCCTGATCTCTAGTTTGATTTGATGGTCTGCTGGTTAACACCTTGATCCATATGCATTAAAGATCATGTGCTTCTGAGTTACCAATTACTTGTAATTGTGCCCTTAGTGTACAGTGTCACTTCCCCCCACCTATGCTATCTTTCCTGAACAGGTTATAATCAATGCTTTTAACATTCCAGTTAAAGCAGCTGGAATCAGTAAGGTCAAGTGTATCAAATTTCTTCTCGTCAGTTGAATTTTCAATTCCTCCTGTTTTTTTCCAGACTCCTACCGTTGGTATAGAGACAATTTTGTGCACTTCTCCACTTATCAATAGTGTCACTTTCTTCTGACATCTTAAAGAATATATTGGGGGAGTGTGGAAGGCTTATCTCATGGTACTCTTCTTTGTTTTTAGAATCCACCCAGACAGTCCAGGCTTTACAGTATTCAACTGTGGATGGTCCAATAACAGCAAGCAAAGATCTAGAAATTAAAAGCTTAAAAGAAGAAATTGAAAAGTTAAGAAAACAGGTAACCGGTAAGTCTCAAGTATTTATATACAATCTTTCAATGGAAAAGATGCACTTACAAAGTTATCATGAACAAGGAAAAAAATGACTTTGTTGTTGAGAAAAACACTCCTTTTCAGAGTAATGCTGATTTCATAAGAGAGCTTGACAGCATCTACTTTTTGATGTCCCATCTTAAATTTACCATTCAGCAGTAACTACTGAGAAAAATGTTTTCCTTCTCATTCTATTACATTTATATGTCTGCCATTTTGTACACATTTATCATTGAGGACCTGATGCTCCTTTACTTATTATGCCCACTGTAACTCCTTTGACTTAAATTGAGTTATTCCTAATTTACATGATTATGAATCGGGCCCTAAAAGAGTAGCCGTGAAACCTCAACTCTAATTTGCATTGCTATAATTTTTTCTAACAGTATTCTCAGGAATAGATTAAGTCTTTCACTTGCCTTAATTGTTGTGAATGTACAGCAGCAATTTAGTGCTCAGGTTTTTCTGCAAAGTCACAGGCATATGTGTACGCACAATAGCACTTCTTGCTGTCCAATCCCTTGCTGCATTACTGTATTCAAGCAATAAAGTGAAACTGGTAAATATTACTTTCATGTTCTTCTTTATGTTTGTAAACCCAAGAAGTGTGAATGCATTGTGGCCTGCCAGCCTTAGCAGATTTTAAAAACTGGAAGTAAGCATTATTTATATCACTTCATCCTTCTCGCTGAGTAATCTGGTGCCATTGGAGCGTGTGGTAAATTCTTGAGTGAGTTAAATTTGGCACCTGATATTTCAAGCATAATGGGCTGTGGTCATAATTCTGATTATAAGCCTACTTGCTTTAAAATATGTTTAAAATCAACAGTGTGTCAGCCAGTATGCAGTCTCATAGTTTTCTTTACCATTTTAAAGTGCATCCAGCAGTTTGGCTGCAGTAGTGGAATGAAATTAAAAGATTTTTTGTTTTATCTGAAATATCCTAATGTGTAGATATTTTTTTCTGAGAGTTTAGCTCTGCAGAAAGGCTTTTTCTGGCCAAAACAAGTGGAGATGAATGAATCAAATAACTATGACAACTGAACTTTGTTAAAAGGGAGGTTAAAATTTCATATTACTTGTGTAAAACATATATCCAGGTTTTAGGGATTAAGCATAAATTTATGAATAGTGCTCTGTCGTATGGAAAACACCCCTTGTTCCAAGAAATGCGCCTGAGCTGAACTCTAGAATTCAGATCCATCTGTAAATACAGGGTTTTGAGATTGAGATCATGTGTCTGATAAATGGAATCACTTACCATTGCACTTGGTGAGTCATTGGCAGTGACAATGAGACATTCTAATGATCTGTCTGTGTCTAATATGCAAAGCATAAAAAAATTTGCACATGAAAGATGATTGCTTTGAAACAGGCAATAGAGATCTAGACAACTTTATTCCTCACTACATGTCTCTGCATCCTCCTCTGTCTTGGTGGTAAAGAGATGGCTTTGAATAAAGTTTCTACATCCTGAAGTTTCCTAGTTTGAGACATGATGTCAAGATGTTTGGCCCAAATTTTGTCTAATCTGTTAAATGGGATAGTATGTAGGGATTATCCACTGGATCCTAATTTTTCTATCACATCTGCAGCTCCATCAGAAAGTCACTAAGCTATATCATCATCTAATTATTTTTAGCTTCATTTGACTTTAAAAAAGTAAGTTAAGAAACAGAGTTGAATGCATTGTTGCTGACACCTGTGAGGCTGGTGTGCAAAGAAAAAGGAACTATGTTGGCTTTGGCTTTATTAGAAATGCGGGTAAACACAACTGCTAACATGTACCATATGCACAAGAATTATGGGCCAAACAGCCACCTGTAAAACTAGCCGTTGAGAGGGTGAAATGAGCAGAATAGCTCTCAAATGTCCCAAAAGCTGCTGGACAGAGGAGGGTTGTACCTATGAGTGTGTCTAGACTTCAAGCTGGGGGTGTGATTCCCAGCTCAAGGAGACATACCCACACTAGCTCTCATCGAGCTGGTGCACTAAGAATAGAGTGTAGGTGTGGCAGCACAAGTGGCAAAAGGGGCTAGCCTCCCCAAGTCCGAGAGGCTAGGTACATACACGGGCCAGCTAGACCCTCCTGCCACTTGTGCTACTGCGGCTATGCTCTGTTTTTAGCGCAGCAGCTTGTCAGAGCTGGACATTGCCTCCCTCAGCTCCTCAATGTCGTCATCTCCCTTTCCTCTACAGACGCCTTTATGTGAGAACTTTGTATAGTTTGGGCCATGCAAGTTATGGAGATCATGGTCAGGAAAGAATTTTTCTGCATGGTACCTTCTCTTGACATTGTAGTGGGGTAACATTATATTTTAATGCATACATTAATGTTGACTAGAGCAAGGGGTGAATCATTGATTTTTTTCAGTTCATCCAGCAAACCGAAAAATCAGAACAAATAAGAAGTTTGCTGAAAAATTCTGAACATTTTTGGAAGTGAACTAGAAAAGTCTGGTCACCTTTTGTGTGGGTGGGTGAGTGTTTCCTCTTATAACCTTTAGCCCAGTGGTTGGGGCACTTGCTGGGGATGTGAGAGACTCAGTTTTGAACCCCCATAGGAGAAGGAACTTAAATTCAGTTCTCCATCTCCCCCCACTCCACCCCCCCACCCCCAATGTGTATCCTAACCACCAGAATATAAGATGTTCTAGGATTAGCCTCTCTCAATCTCTCCTGTTGAAGCTGTTCCACTTTATATAAATACAGTACTTAAATATTCATTGGGCCAAAGGAAGTAAGAACGATGCTTTAGCCTGGTGATCAAGAATACGTGTAAACTGGTGGGGGGAGGGAAACCATGGCAGCGAGTCTGAGTCCAGGTCAATTGACTCAGGCTCATGGGGTTTGTGCCACAGGGCTAAAAATGGTGGTGTAGGCATTCCTGCTCAGGCTGAAGGCTGGGTGCTGAAACCCACCACCCTCACTAGGTTTTAAAGCCCAGCTCCAGCCTGAGCAGGAATGTCTACACCACCATTTTAGCCCTGTATTATGAGCCTAAATCAGGTGACCCAAGCTCTGAGACTCTATGCTGTGGGGATTTTTTGCAATGTAGACATACCCTAAGGCACTCACTTGGAAGGCAGGAGATGTGGCTGCCAGATTAAGAGGAGAGATTTGATTCCACATCTTCTACCTCCCAGGCGAGTGTCCTAATCACCAAGCTATAGAGTCATTCTTATTCTCTCGCCCATTGACGCAGTGAATATTTATATAGTTATACAACATAGAACAACTTCAACAGGAGAGATTGAGAGAGGCTCTAGGCTATTCTGGGATTAACCTGGTGCTGAGGGCATTTACCTGGGAGGGGAGAGACCCTTCCTTACTCCAGTGAATATTTATATAAAGGACAGGAGAGACTGAGAGCTGTTGACTAGTCTGAGGTGGTCCACTGGCATTCGTTCTGTTCTCCCCTTACCATCACTCCCCTCCTCAGATGTGAGAGTTTTTAGGCCTCTGCAGGGTTCCTGGCAGAACTCTGTGCTCCTTTAGTAGCCTGCAGAGGACAGCCCCTGGTTCTCCATAACCTTTACATCTATGACACTAAACCCTCACATTATTGCTGAATTTTTCAAGTAACTAGCTTGTCTATGGGTTTTTCCACAAGAGGGAATGTGTTATGGCTCTAAATCAGTAGGGTAATATATTTCTTTGGCATGCTTCTTAGTCAGGGATATAAATAATTCATTGGCAACACAGTTAGGGTATGTCTACACTACAGGATTAATTCGAATTTATATAATTCGAATTTAGGAAACCGATTTTATAAATTCGAATGTATTCGGCCACACTAGGCACCATTAATTCGGTGGTGTGCGTCCAAGCTACCATAGTAGCATCGATTTCCAGAGCGTTGCATTGTGGGTAGCTTTTACATAGCTATCCCATAGTTCCCGCAGTCTCCACCCCCCTTGGAATTCTGGGTTGAGACCCCAGTGCATGATGGGGCAAAAAACATTGTCGCAGGTAGTTCTGGGTACAGCCTCCCCCTCCCTCCCTGAAAGCAACGGCAGACAACCATTTCGCGCCTTTTTTCCTGAGTGAACTCTGCAGACTCCATTCTGCATCAAGCATGGATCCCGTTGTGCTCCAGAACGCAGTCTTGAACATTATAAACACCTCGCGCTTTCTCGTGGAGTTTATGCTTACACAGGACCAGAAAAAAGAGGCGAGGAGGAGGAGGAGGCGGCGATTGCAGCGCAGCGACCAGCGTGATGAGGACATGGACACGGACACAGAATTCTCTGAGACCGCGGGCCCCGGTGCTTTGGAGATTATGATGTTAATGGGCCAGGTTATAGGCTTTGAACGCCGATTCTGGGCCCGGGAAACAAGCACAGACTGGTGGGACCGCATAGTGTTGCAGGTGTGGGACGATTCCCAGTGGCTGAGAAACTTTCGCATGCGTAAGGGCACTTTCATGGAACTTTGTGACTTGCTTTCCCCTGCCCTGAAGCGCCAGAATACCAAGATGAGAGCAGCCCTCACAGTTGAGAAGCGAGTGGCGATAGCCCTGTGGAAGCTTGCAACGCCAGACAGCTACCGGTCAGTCGGGAATCAATTTGGAGTGGGCAAATCTACTGTGGGGGCTGCTGTGATGCAAGTAGCCAAAGCAATCACGGAGGTGCTGCTACGAAAGGTAGTGACTCTGGGAAATGTGCAGGTCATAGTGGATGGCTTTGCTGCAATGGGATTCCCTAACTGTGGTGGGGCAATAGATGGAACCCATATTCCTATCTTGGCACCGGAGCACCAGGGTACCCAGTACATAAACCGCAAGGGGTACTTCTCAATGGTGCTGCAAGCACTTGTGGATCACAAGGGACGTTTCACCAACATCCATGTGGGCTGGCCGGGAAGGGTTCATGACGCTCGCGTCTTCAGGAACACCAATCTGTTTAAACGGCTGCAGCAAGGGACTTACTTTCCGGACCAGAAAATAACCGTGGGGGATGTTGAAATGCCAATTGTTATTCTTGGGGACCCAGCCTACCCCTTAATGCCATGGCTCATGAAGCCATACACAGGCAGCCTGGACAGGAGTCAGGAGTTGTTCAACTACAGGCTGAGCAAGTGCAGAATGGTGGTAGAATGTGCATTTGGCCGTTTAAAAGGTCGCTGGCGATCCTTATTGACTCGCTCAGACCTCAGCCAAACCAATATCCCCATTGTTATTACTGCTTGCTGTGTGCTTCACAATCTCTGTGAGAGCAAGGGGGAGACCTTTATGGCAGGGTGGGAGGCTGAGGCAAATCGCCTGGCTGCTGATTACTCGCAGCCAGACACCAGGGCGATTAGAAGAGCACACGATGAAGCGCTGCGCATTAGGGAAGCTTTGAAAACCAGTTTCATGACTGGCCAGGCTACAGTGTGAAATTTATGTTTGTTTATCCTTCCTGAAAACCCGCCCCCTTTATTGACTCATTCTCTGTAAGGAACCCACCCTCCCCCTTCCCCCAGCTTGCTTTCAAAGGAAATAAAGTCACCATTGTTTAAAAATCATTTATTCTTTATGAATTGATTATAAAAAGAGGGAGAGAACCTGAGTGGGGTTTGGGAGGAGGATCAGCGGGAAGGAAAAGCCCAGTAAAAAAAGGTTAAGAAAATGGCAGCCTTTTGCTTGGGCTGTCCACTGGGGTGGAATGGGAGGGTGTATGGAGCCTCCCCCCCCGTGTTCTTACACGTCTGGGTGTGGAGGCTATGGAACATGGTGAGGAGGTAGGGGGGTTATACAGGGGCTGTAGCGGCACTCGGTTCTCCAGCAGCCGTTCCTGAAGCTCCACCAGACGCCGGAGCATGTCTGTTTGCTCACGCAGCAGCCCCAGCGTTGCTTCCCGACTCCTCTGATCTTCCTGCCGCCACCTCTCATCTCGAGCGTCTCTCCTCTCCTCACGTTGGTCCCTTCTGTCCTCACGTTGGTCCCTCATGTCCTCACGTTGGTCCCTCATGTCCTCACGTTGGTCCCTCCTGTCCTCACGGTCACTGGCTTCTTTCCTATACTTGCAAACCGTCTCCTTCCACTCATTCAGATGAGCTCTTTCATTCCTGGTGGATTGCATGATTTCGGAAAACATCTCTTCTCTCGTTTTTTTTTTACGACGCCTTATCTGGGATAGCCTTCGGGAAGGAGGAGGGAGGCTTGAAACATTTGCACCTGCTGGAGGGAGTGAAAAAATGAGAGAATTTTTTTAAAAGATACATTTTTCAGAACAATGCTTATACTCTTTCACGGTGTATACTATTCACATTACATAGCACATGTGATTTCTGTGCAAGGTCGCATTTTGCCTCTTAATATTGAGTGCCTGTGGCTTTGCTGCTAGAGATCACAGACGCAGGTCGGGGCAACAGAATTCACCTTGCATGCTGCCATGGTAAGCCACTGTCTTTAGGCTTCTGCGCCCTGCTTTCCCACATACCAAGCAAAGCCCGTTGTGCTGCAGTTTTCCTGTTAGCTTGTTTTCTGCTGCTGAAGGTTAACACCCCCCCCCCCCATCCAATTCTCTGGGATGAGTGCTTTATCCCTCCCCCCACCGCGTGGCTGGTATCAGGGAAGATCCCTGCAGGAACCAAACTAACACCCCCCCCCCACCCGCCATGAATTCTCTGGGATGAGTGCTTTATCCCTCCCCCCACCGCGTGGCTGGTATCAGGGAAGATCCCTGCAGGAACCAAACTAACACCCCCCCCCCACCCGCCATGAATTCTCTGGGATGAGTGCTTTATCCCTCCCCCCACCGCGTGGCTGGTATCAGGGAACATCCCTGCAGGAACCAAACTAACACCCCCCCCCCACCCGCCATGAATTCTCTGGGATGAGTGCTTTATCCCTCCCCCCACCGCGTGGCTGGTATCAGGGAACATCCCTGCAGGAACCAAACTAACACCCCCCCCCCCCCACCCGCCATGAATTCTCTGGGATGAGTGCTTTCTCCCTCCCCCCACCGCGTGGCTGGTATCAGGGAAGATCCCTGCAGGAACCAAACTAACACCCCCCCCCCCCACCCGCCATGAATTCTCTGGGATGAGTGCTTTATCCCTCCCCCCACCGCCTGGCTGGTATCAGGGAAGATCCCTGCTAGCAAAACGCGAAAAGCTCTGGGCCAATCCTCCCCCCCCCCCTTGCACTTGGCTAAATGCAGGGAAGGATTTCTTTTCAGCCACAGGCAAACAGCCCAGTAGGAACGGCCACCTCAGTCCCCTTAATTAAATTCCCTTATTTCAACCAGGTTACCCTAAGCGATATCACTCTCCTGAGGATTACACAGCAAGATAAAGAACGGATGTTGCTTGAATGCCAGCAAACACCGGGACCATACGCTGCCAGGCTCTGTCAGGCAATGATACCAGATTACTTGCTACTAGCATGGCGTGGTCAAGTGTCCTACCATGGAGGACGGAATAAGGCTGCACTGCCCAGAAACCTTGTGGCAAGGCTTTTGGAGTACCTCCAGGAGAGCTTCATGGAGATGTCCCTGGAGGATTTCCGCTCCATCCCCAGACATGTTAACAGACTTTTCCAGTAGCTGTACTGGCTGCGAATGCATCCCAAGTGCTCAGGGCAAATTAATCATTAAAAATGCTTGCTTTTAAACCATGTTTTATATTTTAAAAGGTAAACTCACCTGAGGTCCCTTCCATGGGGTCATGGTCTTGGGTGCTGGCTTGGGAGGGTACTTCAGTCAGGGTGAGAAACAGTTCCTGGCTGTTGGGGAGAACGGAGAGCTGGGTGCTCTCTGCCAGCTCGTCCTCCTCCTCCTCCTCTTCCCCTTCCGCGGAATCATCAGGTGTCCCTGATGAGATTATCCCCAGCTCGGAATCCACAGTCAGAGGTGGGGTAGTGGTGGCGGCCCCCCCTAGAAATGCATTTAGCTCAGCGTAGAAGCGGCATGTCCGCGGCTCTGACCCGGAGCGACCGTTTGCCTCCTTTGCTTTTTGATAGGCTTGTCTGAGCTCCTTGACTTTCACGCGGCACTGATCTGTGTCCCTATTGTGGCCTCTCTCCATCATGCCCTTGGAAAATTTTTCATAAGTTTTGGCATTTCGTCTTTTCGAACGCAGTTCAGCTAGCACTGAATCCTCTCCCCATATAGAGATCAAATCCAGTACCTCCTGTACGGTCCATGCTGGTGCTCTTTTTCGATTATCAGCCTGCATGGTTACCTGTGCTGATGAGCTCTCTGTGGTCACCTGTGCTCTCCACGCTGTGCAAACAGGAAATGAAATTCAAATGTTCCCGGGGCTTTTCCTGTCCACCTGGCCAGTGCATGCGAGTTCAGATTGCTGGCCAGAGCGGTCACAATGGTGCACTGTGGGATAGCTCCTGGAGGCCAATAACATCGAATTGCGGCCACACTAACGCTAATTCGAATTGACAAATTCGATTTTGGCGCTACTCCGCTCGTCGGGGTGGAGTACAGAAATCGAATTAAAGGGCCCTTTAATTCGAATTAAATGGCTTCGTTGTGTGGACGGTTCCAGAGTTAATTCGAATTAAAGCCACTAAATCCGAATTAAAGGTGTAGTGTAGACCAGGCCTTAGTATAAAAAGTAGATGACGGCATCCTTTTAATTTACCAGATCTGTAGCATAAATTGAATCATTGATTTAATAGATTTAAATGTGAAATCCACTCCTCTGATGGTCTGTGAAATTAAGTTACTTAGCTACCATCGCCTCACAATACTTCCTATCTAACAAAGCTAAAACCTATCATAAAGATATACATGAAGCAGTGGGTGGCAAGGTGGGCAGATACTGTCTTTTATTGTACCGACTTCTGAGACTGAGAGAAATAAGCATTCGAGCTACACAGAGCTCCAATAAAAGATACTACCTTACCCACCTTGTCTCTCTAATATCCTGGGACTGACATGGCTACAACTACACTGCATACAAGTATTGGGTGGGTGCATTAGTTGCAGCTGCAGAGTGGTAGCAGCAAAGCAGCTGCTGGAATTTTAATATTGTCAGTTTTTCTGCTGGCTGGTAAACAGCAGAATTGCAACTAGAGCTGTCGATTTATTGTAGTTAACTCACGCAATTAACGCAAAAAAATTAATCACGATTAAAAAAAATCACAATTAATCGCAGTTTTAAATCACACTGTTCAAAGATAGAATACCAATTTAAATATATTAAATATTTTTGGATGTTTTTCTACATTTTCAAATATATTGATTTCAATTATAACATAATACAAAGTGTACACTGCTCACTTTATATTATTATTTATTATTACAAATATCTGCACTGTAAAAGTGATAAAAGAAATAGTATTTTTCAATACACCTCATACAAGTACCGTAGTGTAATCTCTTTATCATGAAAATGCAACTTACAAAGGTAGATTTTTATTGTTACATAACTGCACTCAAAAACAAAACAAGGTAAAACTGTAGAGCCTACAAGTCCACTCAGTCCTACTTCTTGTTCAGTGAATCACTCAGATAAACAGGTTTGTTTACATTTATGGGAGATAATTCTGCCATTCCAGAGGACATACTTCCATGCTGATGACGCTCGTTAAAAAAGTAATGTGTTAATTAAATTTGTGACTGAACTACTTGCGGGGAAATTGTATGTGTCTGTTTTACCCGCATTCTGCCATATATTTCATGTTGTAGCAGTCTCGGATGATGACCCAGCACATGTTGTTCGTTTTAAGAACACTTTCACTGCAGATTTGACAAAACACAAAGAAGGCACCAATGTGAGATTTCTAAAGATAGTTACAGCACTTGACCCAAGTTTTAAATATCTGAAGTGCTTTCCAAAATCTGAAAGGGACAAGGTGTGGAGCATGCTTTCACAAGTCTTAAAAGAGCTATGCTTCTGTTTGGAAACTATGGAACCCGAACCACCAAAAAAGAAAATAAATCTTCTGTTGATGGCATCTGACTCAGATAATAAAAATGAACATGCATCGGTCCACACTACTTTGGATTGTTATTGAGTAGAATCCATCATCAGCATGGAATGGTGGTTGAAGCATGAAGGGACATATGAATCTTTAGCACATCAGGCATGTAAATATCTTGTTACCCCAGTTATAACAGTGCCTGTTCTCGCTTTTAGGTGACATTGCAAACAAGAAGTGGGCAGCATTATCTCCTGCAAATGTAAACAAACTTGTTTGGCTGAACAAGAAGTAGAACTGAGTGGACTTGTAGGCTCTAAAGTTTTACATTGTTTTATTTTTGAATGCAGTTATTTTTTGTACATAATTCTACATTTGTAAGTTCAACTCTCATGATAAAGAGATTGCACTACAGTACTTTTATATAAGGTGAATTGAAAAATACTACTACTTTTATTTTTTACAATGCAAATATTTGTAATAAAAATAAATATGAAGTGAGCAGTATACACTTTATATTCTGTGTTGTAATTGAAATCAATATATTTGAAAATGTAGAAAACATCCAAAACTGTTTAAATAAATGGTATTTTATTTTTGTTTAACAGCGTGATTAATCACGATTAAATTTTTTAATCCCTTGACAGCCCTAATTGCAACATTTCCCTTATTCATCAATCTAAATTTTTAGAGCTAATAAACAGAATCTTGGACCTGTGAGTTCTCGAAGATTTGTGAACACGTAATAAAATATGAAAATACCAAGTATCTCTGTATTTTAAATTGCAAAGGCATTATTGGAAACTTTTTCAACTCAAGATTGAAATTCCCAAAATTAGTGAGACATGGATTTTTGTTACATGAATCCACTTGCTAGTATTTAGGTAATCAATACTTTGAATTAAGTTGGGGGGAATTTCTGCACTCATAGTGCTAACTCTGTTTCGGGCTGGAGACTTTAGCCATAGAAAGTGTGTGGGGCAAGGCTCCTCTTTCTCTCAACCTACCAGAATGTATCCTAGGAAAAGGAGACTGTTAGTTTGACTTTAGCACACATACTTCTCTGAGGAGAGTCAGAAGCCCATGGTGTCTCAGAGGAAAAAACTCTGGGGAGAAGCTGTTTTTCTTTTCATTTGAACACTGCACTGGACTTCATTAGTTTGACTGAAACTGTCAGTTCTCCTGGAAAAATCTGAAACCCCAGTAGGGATGCCTGGAGGAGACATGTTGGTTGAGCTTTATTTCCTGTCTATCTGTCTGTGTGTATGTGTGTCGGTTTGCTTGTTTGGACTTTGCCACCAGACCCTGGGAAGGGGCCATGTTCTCTATAACTAAGGCTACGATTTAGTCATGGGCGTTTTTAGTAAAAGTCATGGACAGGTCACGGGCAATAAACAAAAAGTCACTGGGGTCAGCCACACTGGCTGTTGCAGAAATCATGGAGGCCCTGGAAAGTCACGGCATCTATGACTTCCATGACCTCTGTGAAAGACTCGCAGCCTTATCTATAACCCACAGTCAGGGCTAGTTTTAGGCCAATTCAACCAATTCCCCTGAATTCCAATTCCCGTACCGGGACTTGGGCCCCGCGCCTAAGAGGGCCCCGCGCCCAAGTCCCGGTACGGCGTACCGGCGTGGCCCAGCTTCCCCAGGGGGAAATTTAAAGGGCCTGGAGCTCCCAGCAGGGGCTGGAGCCCCAGGCCCTTTAAATTGCCACCAGAGCCCCACTGCTGGAGCCTTGGGGTAGGGCTGCGGGGCTCTGGGAGCTATTTAAAAAGTCCGGGGCTCCCGCTGCCTCTACCGCCCCGGCCCTTTAAATAGCCGCTGGAGCCCCACCGCTTCCCCAGGGCTCCCTCGGCTATTTAAAGGGCTGGGGCAGTAGAAGCAGGGAAGCCCCGGGCCCTTTAAATAGCCCTCAGAGCCCTGGGTAGCGGGGGGCTCCAGGGGCTATTTAAAGGGCTGGGGCTCCAGCTGCCTCTGCTGCACCCCCTGCCCGCAGCCAGCCCTGCACCCCCTGCCCGCAGCCAGCCCCTGCTGCACCCCCTGCCCTGCCTCCAGCCCCGAGCCCCCTGCCTGCACCAGCCCTGCACCCCCTGTCCTGCCCGCACCAGCCCCGCCTCCCTGCCCTGCCTGCAGCCAGCCCTGCACCCCCTGCTCACAGCCAGCCCCTGCCGCACCCCCTGCCCACAGCCAACCCCTGCCGCACCCTCTTCCCTGTCTCCAGCCAACCCCTGCCGCACCCCCCTGCGGCCCTGCCCGAAGCCAGCCAGCCCCACACACACCCCTGCCCACACTAGCCCTGCACTCCCTGCCCTGCCCGCACCAGCCCTGCCCTGCTTGCAGCCAGCCCCGCACCCCCTGCCCAGTCTCCGGCCAACCCCTGCCGCACCCCCCTGCCTGAAGCCAGCCAGTCCCGCACTCCTCTGTCTCCAGCCCTGTCAACCCCTGCCACACCCCTGCGACCCTGCCTGAAGCCAGCCAGCCCGCCCCACACACCCCTGTCTCCAGCCAGCCGCGCACCCCTTGCCCTGCCTGCAGCCAGACCCTACCTCCAGTCAGCCCCTGCCCTGCCTCCAGCCAGCCCCATGTCCACTGGTGCCCTGCAGTTCCCAGGGCAGTAACCCTGCACACCTGCTTCAATGAGGGAGGCAGGGAGCAGCTGGGACCCACACATGTGCACACCACTAGGGTGACCAGACAGCAAGTGTGAAAAATCGGGACAGGGAGTGGGGGGTAATAGGATCCTATATAAGAAAAAGACCCAAAAATCAGGACTGTCGCTATAAAATCGGGACATCTGGTCACCCTAGCACACTCCCAGGGAGTGGCGGGGACCCACACATGTGAAACGGAGCTCATTAATAACCGATCAACAGCTTATATGACGCAATGTACATAATATATAATTTTATTATTTATATAGTTATGGAAAGTAAATAATACATGGAAGAAATGAAAGGCTTTTTTTTACATGTTTTTTTTGTGTGTGTTAGTCATCCCTGCCAGGGCCTCGTCGAAAATGTTAGAATTGGGCCCCGCACTTCCTAAAGCCTGCCCTGCCCACAGTCTGCTATAGTATGAATAGCTTATAAATTCAAATAAGCCAGTGCTTTAGACATACAGTTGTCTAGCATTTGGGCAGATTTTCAGGTGTGATGCACTACACCATGGGCATTATTTGTACCTGAAGGTGGCTTAACTGGCCCAGGGAGGCTCACCCCAGTGTAAAGGTGATCCTCCACTGTCGTTCAGTCAGCACGGTTAATCTCACTGGGCAGGTTTAAACTAAGGGAATTGGCAGTTAACCATGTGGAGATTTTTCTTTCAGTACTCTACTTATCCATTAATAGTTTTCAGTTTCATTATGCACATCACTTAAGTAACCATGTGTGTATTTACTTATACATACATTATGTGCTCCTCTCTCTGGTTGGAAATGATCATTTTTAAACTGCTCACGCAAAAACTTAAAGGTATTAACAAAAAGGCAAAATAGCTGTCTAACTTAGGGGATTCTCAATCTTTTTCTTTCTGAGCCTTCCCCCTCCCCTCCAATCCATGCTATAAAAATTCCACGACCCACCTGTGCCACAACAACTGTTTTTCTGCATATCCAGTAGATTAAAAGCCAGGGCTGGCGTTAGGGGGTAGCAAGCAGGGCAGTTGCAAAGCTAAATTGCTTGGGCTTCAACTTCAGCACTTGGTGGCGGGGCTTGGGCTTCAGCTTTCTGCTCTGGGCCCCAGCGAGTCTAACACCGGCCCTGGTTTCTGGTTTATTTTGGTGGACCCCTGAAACCTGTTTACAGCCCCCCAGGGTGCCCCAGTCCCTGGTTAAGAACTGCTGGTCTAACTTATTGTGAGTAGAGTATGATTACAGAAATAAGAGAGAAAAAAGAGCTATACGGTTACCTAATCTGTTCCCCGCCAAGGCATGGTTTTTTCCCACAATGTATACTTGAATGCCTTGTCTGGTCCAACTGTTGAAGTATAGAACGATCTGGGCTGCTCCTTATGTTCTGACTAATCTGATCCCATCCAATAAAAGTTTGTGATGGGACAGGAATGTTGCACTGTAGGTGTTTTCATATGCTTTTTATGGCATAGATTATAAAACTTGGCTATTGAGAAGAGATGGGCCCAAACTAAATACTTGTATCTGAACACTTCCAAACTTTGGGGGAGTTCAGACCAGAAGCTAGAGCCAACATTCTGGTTGGCCCTTATCTCTAAACACAAACCCTAGGTCCTTTGAATTTTAAGAAAGTTCAGATGTTTCGGCCCATCCCTATGACTAATGAATTAAGCCTATAATTAGAGCCCTGCATATCTGTGAATAGCTGCTTTATATCCATAGATATCTGCATCTGGATGAAGAGTTCTTGTTTATCATTAAAATGTAGCTACCAGTTTTTGGTTCAAGTCTTTTACCTGCTTTCTTGACTAGTCTAATAGTGAGTACCTGTTGAAGATAGTGAAAATTAATTTTGAAATTTGTCAGATTCAGGGCTGTCCCCAATGAGACCTTCGTAAATCATGACATTTTTGTCTATTCAGTCTTCCAGGAAATGACAACCAAACATATGCTTTCAATTTTTGAGGTTAAAGTTGTTTGGTTTTGGGTTTTTTTTTTTTTTTTTGTTCTCTAAGTCACATAGAAGAAAACTTTGAGGAATCCTTCATATTGCCAAAGAAGAAAGAAAATAGAGCTATGGAACAAAGTAGTTCACGCATAGAAGAGAAATTTATCTTGGCTCAGTATAGCTGCAGATAAACTTTCTTCTGCTGGTGACTTCAGAGTAGAATACAAGAGATAGGCAGTTAATAATTTCTGGCATTGAGCTCTATCTGTAGTTTAAGCACATTCTTTTAAAGTTTTAAAATAAGAGTCAACAAATTAAAACAGTATAGAGTGTTTATAAGGATAAAAGTTAATAGTTATTCATCTGCCTATAAAATCCTTGTGCTCCAAAATTTGCAGCTCTTAAAAATTGTGTGTATGTATGTGTATTTGTATTTGGTTGCTCTAAGAGCCAGGCTGTTATGGTCGCATTTCTGAAAATGTAGTAAAAGTAAGGTCTTCAGGTTTTTATTAAAAGTGTGTATGTGTTTCTGTTTGTACTATGTAGATACAAGCATATGGGGTGATATCCTGGCCCCATTGATGTCAATGGCAAAACTCACATTGATTTCATAGGGCCAGGATTTAACCCACAGTTGTGTGATATATATCCAAATACACACTTTTAAGAAAAGAGGTAGCAAAGAACAGGAATTAATTTATGATGCATTTTCCTTTCCCTCACAAACTTCTCAGTGGTCTACTATACTTTCTGCAATTCTGCTTTTGAAGTTGTATCTTTTGGGTATATTTATATTTGACATAATTTGGATATGCTTTGAAAATTACTTTTGTTTTCTAAGTGAGTAACAGTTTATAATAAACCATTCTCAGAAATATGTGCCTTCCTGTAGTTACAGTAATAATAAACAAAGCAGGTCACATAAACACAAATGCTGTTAACTCTAGAAATAAAACCATCTGAAAATAATTTGAATATCATCAACAGAAGAAGGCTTGCCAGCTCTTGAGTAACCCAGCATTTTTTTGCTGCTGCTTTTTGCTTGAGGGGGGGAAGAAAAAAACATATTAGGATACAGTGTCATTTGAAATGTGTCAGGTAATATGCTGCATCCCTGTGTACAATAGCTAAAGACACATGTCATATTGTATTAAATTATGAAATGAGGTATTATTTGCCATATTATATCACATAATAAAATGACAATGTATGTCATTTGGCATGTCACACTATAACATGTTGTAACTGCGTCTGTTCCATCACATTAAAAACAAACATGGCAATCAAAAACCATAGATTTTTAAAAAGACCCCGAAACACCAACCCTAGTTTGAGATTATATTTGTCATACTACCTGCATAAGGGAAGGCAAATGAAAACAGTTTAGGTCATCCAAACTCTATGCTAATGGATAGTAAGCATGATTTCCTCTTAACATATTTAGCATTACCTTTTCTTTTTAGATTCCGGTCAGCTGGAACAGCAATTGGAGGAGGCCAGTTCTGCACGACGAGAATTAGATGATGCTTCTAGACAAATCAAGGCTTTTGAGAAACAAATTAGAGCACTGAAGCAAGAGAGAGAGGATCTTAATAAGGTACAAGTGCTTTGTCAGATACCTTTCTAGACAATAAAGCCAGTTTTACTTTTATTATATTTCTCTTAAAATGAGAGTTGTCTTAACATCTCATTTGCAGAGTAAAATTAATTAGAAGGTGGTACAAATGTATCACTCATCTTCTGCATTCTGACTTCTTTTTTTGACACAAAGAGATTTCTTAAAGCATTATGTATACTGTCATATGGGTGGTCCCTAGCAGATTGATTCCAGACCTTAAACAGATCCATGAAGTGATCTCTACGTTGGCTGCACATAAAGCCTTTCCTGGCCTCAGATTAAGGTGATAATTAAAACGGCTAGTAGGCAAAGCATAGATGAACGACTTCAGAGTAAGGATTTAATCTGAAGTCTGATAAGCATATTGGGAAATGTTGCTCCAGATATTCAAGAAACATTAGCTTTGTGGTATCTGGACACTTCCAGGGGAGGGAGAAGGAAGATCTGCACATCTGAGGATTTAAGAAATAATTTGGGAGGAAAAACATCAATATTTTTCACCATTGCCATTTCTTCTCCTCGTCCCCTTATTTTTCTATATTTGCTCGGGCAGTTGCAATCCTCTCTCTTGTATGCAGATCTTGCTACCATAAATACATGCTTTTCACAATGAACTCTACATGGGGCTATACTTTTAAAATCAACTTGGAAAAAGGATGGCATGCAGAATATGAAAACATGAAAATTAGTGCCCTGGATTCTGCTTTGGGTGCTAATTTACCAAGCGAAGTTAAAGATGTTGGTTTTGACCTACAAAGCCCTCAGTGTGTCTTCATATCTTCCAGCGAGACCATCTCTCTGTCCTCATGACAATACTGGGCATTAAGGTTCCTTTAACATGCTAGAAAATTTGGAAAATGCTCTTGACTTTGTGTAGCCAGCAAAATTGCAAATTATTTTTTTCCTATAGTTCCTGTTACATGCATACTCAGGCTCTCTTTTCCTCACTTCTTCTCCACTGATTCATTTTGATTGTTTCATGACATCTAGCCAACTGTTGTGGAGACTCAATCTTACCACAGTAGCTGAGGTATATTATCCTTAGAGTTTACTCTGAACTCTGTCAAGCTGAGTTGTTATCCTGGAGAGTTATCCACGGAAGATAGACTTCCCTATATGCCCATGTTCCTTTAAAGGGATAATTCTCTTGTGTTGGTGCTACTTGCTGCAGCATTCAATACTGTGGTGTAGTATATGTAGACTTGGCAGCATTTGATTTTTATTATTTTATAATTTCAACCAATAATATCAATGTTTATTTTGAGCATATTTTTTAGATTTTTATAGATTTAAATTTTCACATATATGCGAGGAGGGCAGTCATGCAATAATTATTTAACAACAGTAGATGGTGAGATTCAAAAAAGTTAAAGCTTTGTAACCATTAAAACATAACTTGCAACATCACATGTCAAACTATACAAAGTAAATATTCTTAAATCAAACTCTAATAAGTTCTCAAGCAGCATTTTTCTTACTTGGCCTATCTGTAAATTTTGATTATTATAAATGGAAATATTTTTGTAGGTTTGTGTGTGTACAGCGAAATCATCATTTATTGATGTGTAGTGATAATAATTGAATCCTTCCAACCCTGTTTATGGGAGTTATAATGGCTGTGTGGAGGAGGTTGACTTCCAAAGGGTTTGTTTTCATTCACTTAACACTGCATTTTTTATTTGACAGCTAAAATAAATTAATGATGCAACTTTTTTTCTATTTCGGTTAAGTGGTACTGGAAACATAAGGCAAAGATCATGTATTTGATTGGAGCTTAAAAGTATTGAAAGCCTTTGCTTTAGATCTACATAATGGCCAAATTTAGAGTTGATATAGATTGAAGCAATTCCACTGACTTCAGCTGATCATAATCTGTCCCACTACCTTTACAAAGAATTCTCACTGCAAGCACCTGGTCTGTGTCATATATTGTTACCAGTTTTCTGTCTTTGGATGCATATATGTGGCTCCCATTCACTCATGCACACATCTAAAGGCAGAATTTGGCCCTAATGCTTTATAGGTTTATAACTTTTTTTTTAAACTGTAGGAACTGATGGAGTCTAGTGAGAGATTAAAATCCCAAACCAAAGAGTTAAAAGATGCACACAGCCAGCGGAAACTGGCCATGCAGGAGTTCTCAGAGATGAATGAGCGGCTGACAGACTTGCACTCTCAAAAACAGAAACTTACCCGCCAGGTCCGAGATAAAGAGGAAGAGATGGACGTGGTGATGCAAAAGGTGGAAATCTTAAGGCAAGAGTTACGGAGAACAGAAAGACTCAAAAAAGAAGTAAGTAGTGAAAAGGAGTTTGTAGAGTCTTTAAGGTGGTAATTAAATGTGGAGGATTTTCGTACAAATTCATGCTTACTTCACTGCCTTTTAAAAATATATTCAAGTCGTAGTCTGTACATCTTTAACTCTTTATTCATTTGATTGTTACTTCATATACAAAATCCAATTTCTCTTTAGGGATTTGAATTTTTCACTCTAGTCTTTAAAATTCAGCTCTTACACCAGAAAATATAACTTTGTTTTGAAAAATAAGAATTTGTTACCCTTTTTTGTAGCTGGAAGTCCATGCTGAAGCTGCAGCTGCTGAGGCATCCAAGGACAGGAAATTGCGTGAGCGAAGTGAGCAGTACTCTAAACAGCTGGAGAGTGAACTGGAAGGACTAAAGGTTAGTCTTTTTTGGTTCAACGCCTTTAAAGTTAATAGCCAGCTTGGAGTTGAGCTGTAAAATTGCTTTCAGTACCAAGAGGGTATTGTGAATTTGTGACCTCACTCTGTATTGAACTTAAAGGCAAATTTGTATGAAATTGTCTTTACGAAAGGCTATGTGAAAAACGAAAACTTCCCACAATCGCAAACTATTAACCAGTTCGTTCTTTTCATGCTAAATGTTAACTATGTTTAGAGGAGCATCTCTATCATAGTGACACCTGGGTTTTCTGTGTTTATTCCTGGTCAATGACTTTCATAACTATTTGCTCACTTTACAAGTCAAAAGAAGTGTTTTGTAATGTTTGATTTTTCAGCATGAGTGAATAGTTGCATATAAACTTAATCAGCACATTCAGATCTCTATGGAGATGTATTAAACATTACTTTATAATTGCATATTTCAATTATATTTAAGTCTAAATAGAACCAAAGATCTAATAACTGATGCTAACTGATGTCCCTGTAAAGGAACATTTCCGAATGTATCGTTACATAGCTCAGCCAAGCATGGGGATGTACATGGGTGGCAGGTTTGTAGAAATTTTGGTGGTGCCCAGAACCCGTCTCCCCCAAACTCCTCTCTCCCACCTGCCTAAGGCTCTGGGAGGGAGTTTGGGTGGGGGGAGGAGGTCTGGGCTGCAGGCCCTGGGCTGGGGATTAGGGTGCAGGAGGGGTGCAGGCTCTGGGATGGAGTTTGGGTGCTGGGTGCAGGCTCGGGGCTGGGGCAGGGGGTGGGGGTGCAGGCTCTGGGATGGAGTTTGGGTGTAGGCTCTGGGATGGGGCAAGGGGTGGGGGTGCAGGAGGGAGTGAGAGGTGCAGGCTCTGGGAAGGGGTGCAGGGGTGAGGGATGTGGGGCTGAGGATGAGGGGTTTGGGGTGTGGGAGGGGGCTCAGGGCTAGGGCAGAGGGGTGGATGAGGGCTGTGGGGCTGAGGATGAGGGGTTCATGATGCAGGAGGGGGCTCAGTGCTGGGGCAGAGGATTAGCGTGCGGGGGGATGAGGGCTCTGGATGGGGTTATGGGGTTTGGGGCATTGGAGAGGCTCAGGGCTAGGGCGGAAGGGCAGGGTAAGGGCAGCCTGCCCTGCCATTAGTGGATGGGGGGCACTAGGACCCTGCGGCAGCAGTTGATGCCGGGAGCCTGCAGGCTCCGGAGCCCCGGGGGAGGTGAGCGGGGGCAGCAAGTGTGAGCTGGGGGACACTCGGGGGAGGCACGTGGGGGTGGCAGACGGGGCTGGGGGAGAGACCTGGCCCCAAACATTGGTGGAGCAGGGCCCCCGGGCCCTGAATATTGCTGGAGCCAGAGCCCCACGAGTGTATATAACTCGCCGCCCCTGGGGGATGTAGGTCCCAATTCTGCAAATACTTAAGAGTGAGAGTAACTTTATGCATTTAAATAGTCCCACTGATTTCAATGGGATTATTCACATGTGTTAGTATTTTCAGGATCAGGGATTTTATTCAAAGAACAAATGTTATCTCGTGGTTTGGTGTTGTGTGGTGTGCTCTGTAGATGTTCCACTTTCTGAAGATATATGCCTCAGAGTTGAAGATTAGGAACATATTGGTTTTTTGGTTTCCATATGAAGGTGAGTGTGCATTTAGGGAAAAACCATGTTCTTATCTAAGTCAGTAAAGTAATTAACCACTGGAACATTTTATCAAGGATGTGGTGGAGTCTTCATCACTTTAACTCTTCAAATCAAGATAGCACATCTTCCCAAAACATATGCAGTAGTTCCCTGTGAAGTTATGGGCTTATCAATAGGAATTGCTGCGTGAAATTCTATGGCCTGTGTTAGGCAGATCAGATTAGATGATCATAAAGGTCCTTTTTGGCCTTAAAATCTATGAATAATAGTTTTGCCATTGATCTCTGTGGGACCCTTACCATCCACAAGACACTGTTCATAAACTCTTTTGTGCATATTTACAGTAGAACCTCAGAGTTATGAACACCAGAGTTATGAGCTGACCAGTCAGCCTCACACCTCATTTGGAACCGGAAGTATGCAATCAAGCAGCAGCAGAGACCAAAAAAAAAAAAAAAAGCAAATACAGTACAGTACTGTGTTAAATGTAAACTACTAAAAAAATAAAGGGAAAGCAGCATTTTTCTTCTTCGTAGTAAAGTTTCAAAGCTGTATTAAGTCAATGTTCAGTTGTAAACTTTTGAAGAATAACCATAATGTTTTGTTCAGAGTTACGAACAGCCTCCGTTCCCGAGCTGTTCGTAACTCTGACGTTCTATTGTATTCATTTTGCCTTCCTTTCCTAAGTAGAATACAGAATTTAGGCCTTAAAAGAATCAGTTTGTCCCAAACACAGGATTCATAAAGCTGCTAGTGCTGCAAATCCAGCCTACCAGCTGGAAATGAAGCTGTGTTCCTTCTGCTTCATATATCTTCATCAGCAATAAAGAGTCTGGCATCAGAATTTAGATGGCAATTGTGGATGGTGCATGAGGCCGTATAAGACATAGTTTACTCTTTAACACCTCTATGGGTTCTGTAGTGCTGACAGTAATGAAAACTTGTTTGTGTTAGTAAACTGAGCAGATAATGACTTGTATGACATGTAGGGAGAAGATACATGCAGAAATAGGTTACCATTTGTATTTGCTTTTGTAATCATAACAAAAATTTGTTGTTGAAAATAGTAGAGATATAAGTAACATAAGACAAGGACTGTATTCCCATCAAAGGGCAAATGTAACTTTCTTTAAATAATATTCAAGAAGCATTTTTCGATTTCCAAATTATTTAATTGTATTGCTACTATTATTACCAGTGTATTTCTATAGACCCGGGGTAGGCAACCTATGGCACATGTGCCAAAGGCGGCACGCGAGCTGATTTTCAGCGGCACTCACACTGCCCGGGTCCTGGCCACCGGTCCGGGGGGCTCTGCATTTTAATTTAATTTAAAATGAAGCTTCTTAAACATTTTAAAAACCTTATTTACTTTACATGCAACAATAGTTTAGTTATATATTATAGACTTCTAGAAAGAGACCTTCTAAAAACGTTAAAACCTATTACTGGCTTGCAAAACCTTAAATTAGAGTGAATAAATGTAGACTCGGCACACCACTTCTGAAAGGTTGCTGACCCCTGCTATAGACGTTATAGGGTCTTCCACTTCCTGTTTATTGCAGTAGACTTAAATGCAAATATCTAGTGCTGTTTCTTCCAACAAAAATTAAAAACCACATTTATTATATTGCTGAATAATTTTCATGGTTTTTGAATGTTAAAGTTAGGTCAGCAGAATTTCAAACTTTCTCTATTATCCCAAGCTATTTTTCTGTGAAGGGAAGGGTTAAGTGAACAGGAGGGTGTGGTGTGAGAGTCTGAGTTGGGAGATGGAGGTTTTTGAACATCCGTCCCATCTGCGTGTTACATGAATTTTTTATTAATATTTTGCGCATATTCCCAGACCTTTTGGATACCAACATTGTAAACAAATTTAAAATAAATAAATTAGGCATGTTAAATATTTAGACTGTATTTATACTGAAATTCCCAGCCCCACACCCCTTTTGCTTTTGTTGCCTACCTGAGTAGCAACAAATTATTAAGTTAAGAAAAATAATAATATAAACAAAAATTGTATGGCCAATATGTACCGTATACCTATTCAACTTAAATGTATATATTTCATCTTCCCTATCAAGTTGTATCAGCCAGCCTTTTATAACCACAAAACCTTTAAATCACTTGTTTAAAACCCTTTGTATCACAAGTTTGGATTCTTAACATAACTAAGTCTGGTAAGATCTTTGATTTTTTCTCACCATTGATGAGGATGATGATGATGATTCATCTACAAAGGGAGATACATGCCCTGAAACAAACCAAGCAAACTATAGCAGTGTCACTAAAGGTTAATCTCTCTGAAGCCAAGCAGAAAATCTTCTGAGTGTCCCCATGTAGCTAGAACATCAAAATAAATCATTTTTGTTTTGCTGTGGCTGAGTTAGATAAAATCTTGTGATGCTATAAACTGGAACTGCACAGCTCATGGATTCTGCATTCCCATGCTGACACTAGTTGCAAAGCTCATTTTTTCTTGAGGAGGTCTCCAGCAGTCCTTGTATTCAAATCATCTGGACTTTCTTGCACAGCATGCAGCTAGCAAGTTCTGTTTAAGCATCAGCAGAAGTAAAGGTACAAAAGTCAAGCTGATTGATTCTGACTGAGAATATTCTAATAGTGCGTGATACAAAGTGTGGTTATAACCAGGTACCCAAACACCTCAGGTGCATTAAAAGGCACAAGGCCAGTTTCAATCACGCTAAATAACAGGTCTCCAGTATAATTGCACTTCCTGAAGCCCAGTTTTGCTTTATTAAATGTTTTTTCTTTTATATATTTAAAAATAAGAAAAAGTTTTCAGGGGGTTTTAAAAGAGAATTAGTACATGTTTTTATTTTAAAAAGTACTCTTGTGCTAAAAATGAGTATTGGGTTTTAATGTAAAATAGCAGAAGATTATTAATAGTGCCAATCTCATAGGCCACACCTGATTTTGAGCCTGATCTTGCTGCCACACTAATCAATGGCAAAACTTCCATTGACTTCAATGGGTGCAGGACTAACCTCTTGCATTCGAAACGAAGTTAAGCAATATGTAAGGAGCATTCAAGTAGCAGAGTATCTTGCCAAACAGCTCTCCAGCACCCTAACTGACATAGAATGAAGTAGTACTAGCTGTTTAGCTTTTATGCTGTGATAGAAATGATAAATTAAATATGATGGGCCATGTTCTGGTGCTTTTTGCTATTCCTGACTCAAGGGTACAAAATGATGCAATCAAAATGGTACTTGGCACCGGCACTCTGACCAGCTTTGGAGTTTCTGCACTGCCTCCACAAATTGCTCGTTCTAGGAATTCAAGCAAGGGGGCTTGTGTGTAGGGATTCAGAGGAGGACATACTAAAATATGTGGACTTTGGACCCAGGACCCTAACCCTCCTACTCCATAATGTCATTGAACTTGATGCTGTAAGCCTTCCAGATATGTGAACTCAAAAGATTTAGGGGGAACCAGGACTGGGATATACAAGAATTGAACCCTGTGATCTTTTTCTGACTGCATATATATGAATGCAGGAAGGTGGCCTGTTACATTTAAAATGGCAGTATAACCACATTGTACAAAGACCTGAAAATTATGCTATATTTTAGGGACTAGCTCACTGGTAAAGAGAGGAGTATCCGTCCTGACTCTACTTTCACACTGACTTTTACGCAGTTGAGATAAATGTATATATTTAACTGTAGTCTATTGTATAAATTATACCCTCACAGCGTGCCTTCTATAAACATCAGCTTGTGTATATCAAGATTAAATTATTATTAAGCATATGTTTGCGGTGATCTGCAGTGCAAGAAAACTAATTTTGAGATGTCCCTTTTATAGCAAAAGCAAGTTGGTCGCTCACCAGGGGTGAGCAGCACAGAACATCAGCAAGAGATCACCAAATTAAAGGCTGAGTTGGAAAAGAAGAGTGTTTTCTATGAAGAGGAACTGTCCAAACGAGAAATAATACATGCTAATGAAATCAAATCCCTGAAGAAAGAACTGCGGGATGCAGAGAGCCAACAGCTTGCCCTCAAGAAAGAGATCATGATCTTGAAAGACAAGTTAGAAAAGACCAGGAGAGAGAGGTAAGTGTATCCCTGCAGCTCACCAGTGAACTCTAGATACCTTAGTATCTTCAAATGCATTTACAGACCACACCATCACACCAGGGTTCTGGCTGCAATCAGAGACATATTGGTATATCTAGTGTCATAGATGAAAATAAATAAACTTGAAATCCCTATGTGACGGGTTCCCCCCAGCGTGCCACCTGGATCTGGGGTACCACTGAGCCCTCTGACCCACGAGCCTGGGCTCCCTCTCACACTGTGCTGCTGTGACAAGGTGCAAAGCCCTCCAAGCTTTCACTTTCACCAGCATTCACACCAGTAGGGACACACCCAGCTGCAGTTACATGCAGGCTCTCTAACCACCAGCCTCCCAGCCTAGGAGCTCAGAGCAGTATCATCTTACCTGGTCAAATCTGGCCAGTATATGGGTTTAACCCGGTCAGCCTCTCCCTCAATGTGAAGAGGACCATGCACACTTGTGGTAACCAAGCTGAGATTATCCCCAGACACCTTAGTCAAACGCTCACTGGTTTGGATTAAAACATAAAATAAGTTTATTAACTACAAAAGATAGATTTTAAGTAGGGCTGTCAAGCGATTAAAAAAATTAATCGCGATTAATCACGTGATTAAAAAAATAGAATACCATTTATTTTAAATATTTTGGATGTTTACTACATTTTCAAATATATTAATTTCACTTACAACACAGAATGTAAAGTGTACAGTGCTCACTTTATATTTATTTTTTATTACAAATATTTGCACTGTAAAAAATAAAAAAATATTTTTCAATTCATCTCATACAAGTACTGTAGTGTATCCAATCTCTTTATCGTGAAAGTTGAACTTACAAATGTAGAATTATGTACAAAAAAACCTGCATTCAATAATAAAACAATGTAAAACTTTAGAGCCTACAAGTCCACTCAATTCTACTTCTTGGTCAGCCAATCACTCAGACAAACAAGGTTGGTTACAATTTGCAGAAGATAATGCTGCCTGCTTCTTGTTTACAATGTCACCTGAAAGTGAGAACAGGCATTCGCATGGCACTGTTGTAGCTGGCATTGCAAGATATTTACGTGCCAGATGTGCTAAAGATTCATATGTCCCTTCATGCTTCAACCACCATTCCAGAGGACATGCGTCCATGCTGATGATGGGTTCTGCTTGATAATGAACCAAAGCAGTGCGGACCGACACATGTTCATTTTCATCATCTGAGTCAGATGCCACCAGCACAAGGTTAATTTTCTTTTTTGGTGGTTCGGGTTCTGTAGTTTCCGCATCAGTGTTGCTCTTTTCAGACTTCTAAAAGCATACTCCACACCTCGTCCCTTTCAGATTTTGGAAGGCACTTCAGATATTTAAAACTTGGGTCAAGTGCTATAGCTGTCTTTAGAAATCTCACATTGGTGCCTTCTTTGCATTTTGTCAAATCTGCAGTGGAAGTGTTCTTAAAACGAACAACATGTGCTGGGTCATCATCTGAGACTGCTATAACATGCAATATATGCAGAATATGGGTAAAGCAGAGCAGGGGACATACAATTTCCCCCACAAGGAGTACAGTCACAAATTTAATTAACGCATTTTTTTTAAATGAGCATCATCAGCATGGAAACGTCCTCTGGAATGGTGGCCAAAGCATGAAGGGGCATACGAATGTTTAGCATATTTGGCATGTAAATGCCTTGCAACGCCAGCTACAAAAGTGTCATGCGAACACCTGTTCTCACTTTCAGATGACATTGTAAGTAAGAAGCAGGCAGCAGTATCTCCCGTCAATGTAAACAAACTTATTTGTCTTACTGATTGGCTGAATAAGAAGTAGGACTGAGTGGACTTGTAGGCTGTAAAGTTTTACACTATTTTGTTTTTGAGTGCAGCTACGTAACCAAAAAAAATCTGCATTTGTAAGTTACACTTTCATGATAAAAGAGATTGCACTTCAGTACTAGTATGAGGTGAATTGAAAAATACTATCTTTTGTTTATCATTTTTACAGTGCTTATATTTGTAATAAAAAATAATAATATAAAGTGAGCACTCTGCACTTTGTATTCTGTGTTGTAATTGAAATCAATATTGAAAATGTAGAAAAACATCAAAAAATATTTAATACATTTCAATTGGTATTCTATTGTTATAAATGCGATTAATCGCGATTAATTTTATTTTAGTTAATTGCGTGAGTTAACTGTGATTAATTGACAGCCCTAATTTTAAGTGATTATAAGTGATAGAAAACAGATCAAAGCAGATTACCTAGTAAATAAACAAAAACACAAACTGGGCTTAACATACTTGATGAATTAGCAAATTCTCACCCTGAGTGATAAACAGGCTGCCTTTGCCTTTGCTTTGCAGCTTGGGTTTCCCAGTTTTTCCATACACAGGCTAGAAATCCCTTTAGCCTGGGACCATCATTTTCCCCAGTTCAGTCTTTGTTCCTCAGGTGTTTCCAGGTGTGTTGTTGTAGGGAGGTACCATCATGATGTCATTTCCCCCTTTTAAATCATCTTCCCACTTGCTGGAAAGCTCTTTTGCTGTGACCTAGGTCAAACAGTTCCCGTTGTCTAGTGCTAACTCTGAGAGATTTCTATTGTATGCAGTTCCTGGGGTAATCCTTATGTTTGTGTGCATTTCCACAAGAAGCCATTAAGATTGTTTGGCCTTTTTACTATTGTACCTGAAAGGCTGCTTGTGGGTGTTTTCAACCTCACAAAATGTTTCAGTAACACATACATAGCCAAACTTCATAACTTCACATACCTAATAGCACATACAATCCAACGAGATATTAATGTCTTGCAGATCAAGACTTTTAGAATGATACTTCACAAGGCATACTTTCTGCAAAACCTATCTTAATTTTATGTGAATGGTGAATAAAGGGGTGACAGGGTATCACACCCTATTCTAGCCATCTTCAAAAGTATATGTGATGAGGTGGAACAGTTACTCTTCCTTGTGTCAAATTCTGCACTGTCTTACCACCCCCATTAAAGTAACTGGAGTTGCAGGGTTGTAAGTCAGGGAAGAATTTGCCCCACTGTAGCTTAAATAACTTTTAGCATTTTTCCCTGTTTGATGTTTTCATCTTTTCATTGGACAAATAATATGCTAGAGCTCAGTTAGTGCTTACACTTTCTGCTGGCCCGGGAACAATAGTTTAAGGTGGGCAGATGCTGATCTGCACTGGTTTTATTCAGTGCTAACGTCTGTCACCATGCCACTGTATACACAAGACTTTTCATGTGTACTGAAAGGGTGATTTGTCAAAGACCTGCTTTTATTGTCATGTGGGGAAGCTTACAATTTGCCTTGAATGTTCACTGCAGGGCCAGCCTTAGGGCCAGGCAAACAGGACCCAGGGCCAGGGCGCTGTAGCCAGGCGGAGCCACAAGGGACTCGGGCTTCCCCTGGCTGGCTGTGGCCGGACTCCTCTCTTCTCCAGCCCCTCCCCCACTCTGGGCTGGCGGGCTTCTCCCTGACCCCGCTCCCCTGGCCCCTCCCTCACTCGTGCCTCAGCCAGCCGGCTGAGGGCTCTGGCTCTGCCCCAGCCCTGGGGAGCCCAGAGCAGCACAGCCGGGGCGGTAACTGGTGGTGCAGCCCACTGCTCACTGCCCGGAGCGGAGCCAAGTCCCTCCCTGCCTGCGGCCCTGCGCCGCTCGGTCTCCGGCGGGGGCTGGCCAGGCCGGGGCCAGGAGGAGCAAAACTTCCACGTGAGTTAGGGAGGACTTTAAGTGACAGTGCGCTCACTGTCTCTCAAACTTCCCTAACACACACACATACACACACAGGCTCTCACGCCCACATACATTCTGTCTTTCACAGTCCCCCAACACAGATTGTCTCTCACACACAGTCTCACACTCCCCAACACACACTCTGTCTCTCACACAATCCCCCAACATAGTCTCTCTCTCTCTCTCTCTCTCTCACTCTCACACACACACACACACACACACACACACACACACACACACGTGTATTATTATTGTTGTTATTACTGCTTGGTACTTCCTGTCAAAATGCTCGTGGTAAGCCAAGAGTGGCTAGGGGCTGCAGGGGGGGCATAGGCTCTGGCAAGATGCAGCCCCCATGTGACAGCGCAAAGCCTGCCTTAAGCCGCAGGCCAAGCGCCAGGCACCACAAGCCACCACAGCAGCACAGAAGTGTGGCAATACACCATATACCATACCACTCTTACATCTGCGCTTCTGCTGACAGTGGCCTAGGAATTTGCTAGTTGTAGCAGTTACTCATTGTGATGTTATCTGATTAAAATATGACCATGTAGATCATTATTGCAACCACTATTATATATTTGCAACAAATCTTGTACAAAATGTGACATGTAAGATGTCTATGAAAAGGTTATGATTTGCTGAATATGTTTATGCTATTTGTATGCATGTATCATTTTTGTATTTGAAGTTAGGAATATTGGCGCTATACCTGTATTTCAAATGTTGGGGTAACGCCCACAAGGTAGTTAGCCAGCACATCTTGAAGGGACTAGTCAAAGTAAGTGGCTCATCAAGGGATTCTTAACTCACAGTGGACCATGGGAGACACCCATCTACATTGAATGGACTTTCCTGTGGACATTCCATAATAAAATAATATAAATTAATGGAGATATCCTGTCTCCTAGAACTGGAAGGGACCTTGAAAGGTCATCGAGTCCAGCCCCCTGCCTTCACTAGCAGGACCAAATACTGATTTTGCCCCAGATCCCCAAGTGGCCATATGAAGCATAGGTAATGGCCCAGCGGTGATGGGTGGGAAGGGAGGAGGAGCCCAGGGAGCCTGTAGTAGTCAGGGGTGATGGCGGGAGGGGGAGGAACGGTGCCAAAATACAAGTTCGCCCAGGGCACCATTTTCACTAAGGCCGGACCTGGTTCACTGAATGGTATTCGTCAGTAAAGGCAAGTTCATCTAACTGGATAATGTAGCAATAGTAATAATAGTTTGAGTGTAGCACCATCATTGATGAAGATTTCAAAGTGCTTTACAGGCAGTGGCCCATCAGTTTCCTTAATCTTTCTCACAGCAGGAAGCAAGATAGAAGGACCTCAAAGGTGTAGTTCATGCAAAGAGGAAAGGCAGGTTTATGGGATCTTGCACTTCTATGACCA
Source organism: Emys orbicularis (assembly GCF_028017835.1). Taxonomy (NCBI): domain Eukaryota; kingdom Metazoa; phylum Chordata; order Testudines; family Emydidae; genus Emys; species Emys orbicularis. Next base: position 161,299,758 of record NC_088685.1, on the reverse strand, counting down.
CAGTGTGGGAGCTGAGCAGAAGAGTGAAAGAGAAGGCAAGAAGCAGGGAACAGCAACTTTAATGCTGTGTTCTTCTTCAAGTGCTGGTCCCTAGAGGTATTTGCTGTGGGTGTGCATGCACTCCATGCTCATGAGACTGGAAGATTCTTCACTAGCAATGCCCTTGCTCCATGCCTGCACCTCCTCAGGCTCCAAACCAAGGGTATAAAGGTGGCGCAGACCAGCCATATCTCCAGTTCCTATCTACTGCTCATGGTCCAAGACGTAACTCCAACAGTATACGCAGCTTTGCTAGCATTCCTGCCTTCTTCTCAGGTTTTCTTGTAAATAGTTTTTATCTTTGTGTAGATAGATAGTGTTTTGGAATTAGGAGTTCTGCCCCCGTTATCCCCACCATTCAGATCACCTATTATGCCCTAAATCCTGCATGGCCTGCCCCAGGGTCTTCCCAGTTGGTAATCCCTATGCCTCTTGCTTGTACTGCATCGGAGAGGCTCACATTCCATCCAAGTGCAAGATTTATTGTTCATTTCCACCTCGTACAAGATGCTCTTGCAAATTCTGATTTAGGATGCATCTGATGGAGCTCTCCATGAGGCCACAACCCAACTCTGGGTCTTCTGACTCTGCTGTACATCAGCAGGATCCACCTATTACTGCCCATCTGGACCGGGTTTACGTTAGTCCCAGTCCAGACTTAAAGGCTCTAGCAGACACAGACAAGAAGAGGGTAAGAAAAAACACACTAATAAGAAGTGGGAGAAATCCCCACCTAAGCCCTCTAAGAAGAGGAGTGCCTCCCCTACAGCTTCTAAGTCAGGTGAGACTCTGTACCTTGGTGTGAATGTGTTTGGAGTTGCCAGGGAGCATGGGCCAGTACCATCAGTACTGAGATCCGAGAACACTCAAAGACTGCCACCTATGCAAGGGGCGCGTCCGGCTCCATCATTAGTGAAGGAGGGGGGAGAGTGATTTCCCTCTGCACTGGTGGTTCCACACCGCAAGAAGAGAGGCCAAGACTTACCATCAGACCCAAGTCTGCACTGTCAGCTCCACCTACAGACATTCACACTACACCTGGGTATACCATCCTTGAGGACCTAGCAGTTAATACCGACCTGGAGTTGTCGCTATTCTCAGGTCCAGTAATTTCCACAGTGGTACTTATGCCGTCAGTACATTATTTGCTAGTCCCTTCCACCAGCTGTGGTTTCAGCTGCTGATACTAATGGAACTGCACATAGATTCCGAGAACTTGTATTCCTCTGGAGAGATTGAGGCTTATGCATTGACTTGACTTTAGCCCCTGCAGGAATTCCAGAGCCTCATGGGTGCCTGATCTCTCCTGCAAGACAGTCTATCAATCCCAGGACCAGTGGTACCGTCCCCCATACAAGACTACATTCTGACCCTATTGAGGCTCCCGACGCTTACTTTAGACCTCCTGACTCCAGGAGATCAGAGCTGGAATACAGACATAGAGCACCTCATAGGAAGAGCCTCAGCCCCCTCAGGAGTGCTGTGAGGAGAAGGAACAGCCAATCAACCAGAGCCACTCGATCCACTTGCAGCTCTCGCTTCCTCATTTCCTGGCGAGGTAGTGACACTGCCCTCACCTTCACAACCTGATAATTACAAACAATTTCTGGACTGCCTGAAAAGAATCAGAGAGGCTCTGCGGATTTCTCTGGAGGAAATTCAAGACCCTGCTTACAAGTTTCTGGATATCCTCCAGACTACAGACCCTAGCAAGGAGGCGCTTCCCATCAATCATGCCACTTTGGAACCAACCAAGGTGGTTTGACATACTCAAGCCACCTGCACCCCAACTCCGAAAAGGATGGAGAAAAGATACTTTGTTCCACCTGATGGGAAGGAATATTTGTTTTCCCACTCCATCCCAAATTCTCTAGTAATCAGGCTGTCACTGAGCACTACAGATTGCACCAGCCTCGGTCTACCCCTTTTGACAAGGACACTAAAAAACTGGCCCTCCTTAGGAGAAAAAGTGTATCTTTTGCAAGCCTACAGTTGCAGATAGTAAATTACCAGGCCCTTATTTTGAAAAATGACTTTATTAATTATAATAAACTGAGATCATAGCAGTTGTCCCTGCAAGTGTTACTCAATGTGTCTGACACTGTACCATGGTGACTTCAGTAGTCATCGTGAGGTGGGCTTTTGGCTTCACTCCTCAGGGTTTTCTAAGGAAGTCCAAGCTATGGTGGGGAGGACCTTCCCTTTGAGAGTAACATTCTGCTCAGCAAAAAATGTATGCATCATTACACTCTCTCAAAGGTTCCCAGATGACCCTCCTTTCCCTGTGGAATTATACCCAAGCACATTGGAGGAAGTATTCTAAACCGTCTCCTTACAGTCATCACCCCACCCCCAGCTCCTTGTCAATCAACAGACTTACAAGCCACCAGGAAATACCAGAAGATACACCACAGCAGACAGCATACTCACCATTTTTCACCCGCACCCCCCTGTCAAGAAGTCATTTAAAGAGCTCCAGCCAGTCTCCACATCGCCAGATACCCACATTTTCTTTGGTGGCTGCCTCTTCTGCTTCTTTCCAATGTAGCAACATCTTACACCAGACAGATGGGTCCCAGAGATCATCTCCACCGGCTACACAATAGAATTCCTTTCCATCCCTCTTCAGGGACCTCTCTCATGAGAGGTTTGTCAGATAGGAGATAGATTACCTTCTTCAGCTAGGAGCCATAGAGCCCATGTCCCCTCAACACAAGGGGAAGAGTTTCTATTCGAGATACTTCCTTTTTCCCAAAAAGAAGAACAAATGGAGACCCATGCAGAATTTATTGCAGTGACTTCGGACTCAACTTCAGCCAAAGGCTATTTAACTCAGGACAGGTTCCTCGCAATGAGGAACCTCATTGCACAACTCCGACTGACAGCTTGTTCCTATCGGATCCTTTTAGGTCACAGAGCCACCTGCTATACATAACACCCTACATAAGGCTCCACCTTCATTGCCTTCAGGTGTGGTTATGCATGGTTTATGCTCTGAACAGAGATACCTTAGACAAACCAGTCTCAATCATCACAGAGCAACCAAGTGGCACCAAGTTTTTGGGCCCAAAAAGAATCCCAGCTACACATCAGTCTACTCAAACTTCAAGGAAGGTATGAGGCTTGCAGAAGGTTTCTGTTTTTAGCACATTCCCAACATGTTCTGGTCATGTTGGATAACATGACCACAGAGTTCTACATAAATAAGGAGAGGGCAGCGAGGTCCACTCCAATTTGTGCAGAGGTAGTCAAACTATGGAGTTGGTGCATCCAACCCCAGATCAACCTGTCAGAGGTGCAACTTTCTGGAGTAATGAACACCTTAGCTGACAGCCTCAGCAGACACTTCGACAGGGACCATGAGTGGGAGCTTCACAGCTTGATGGTACAGAACTTCTTCCAGCAGTGGGGGTCCCTGTCATGGGACCTCTTTGCATCACAGGTAAACAAGAAGTGTCCAAGCTACTGCTCCTTTACTGCTCAAGTGCACAATACTAGAGGGGATGCATTCCTGGTACAATGGTCAAAACCACTGATGTATGCTTTCCCAACTATTCCCCTCTTACCTTGGGTCCTTAACAAGATCAAACAGGACAAATCAACAATGATCCTAGTGGCAACTTGGTGGTGGAGACAGTTTTGGTTCACTAGCAACTTCCAGATGTCCACACACCCATGTATCAGCTTACAACCATGGCTGACTCAAGACAAAGGTAAAACCAGCCATCCCAACCCAACATCTGTCCACCTCAAAGCCTGGTATTTGGATGGGCGGTGAGCTTAGAGAGCTTGTGCTCAGAAATACAATCCATTCTCACTAACACCAGAAAGGCTTCTACAAAAAAATGATATACTGCCACATGGAAGAGGTTCTCCATCTGGTGCCAAAATCGCCATGTACTTTTGCTGTACTCTGCAATCACTACCATCTTGGCATATCTCCTCTCACTGAAGTAATCAAGTTTATCCACCAGCCCATCCACTAGCTTATTTTGTGTACATGTGGCAGTGATTAACACATTCTGTCCTCTGATAGACAACTTCTTGGTAATCACCTATGCTACAACCAGTTTTTTTGAGAGGTCTTCTCAGAACTTTTCCTCCAGTATCAGCACCAACTCCTAATTGGGACCTTAACCAAGTGTTGTCAGCTCTTATGAATCCACCTTTCGAGCCTTTGGCCTCTTGCTCCCTTCTCCATCTACCCAAGAAAGTGACCTTCCCAATAGCAAGCATCTCCACCAGGAAAGTAGGTGAGCTTGCATCACTTTTGGCAGACTTTCTCCCTTTGTGGTGTTTCATAAGGATAAAGTCCCTGAAGTTGCACCCCAAGATCATCCCAAAGGTTCCCTCTGAATTCTAACATACATCTACCAGTATTCTACCCAAAACCTCATGTCACCAAGGAGGACAGAAAACTCCATTCTCTGGGTGTACATAGAGCCCTGGCTTTCTATCTGTAAAGGATGAAACCCTTTAAAAATCCCTGAGAATGTTCATCTTTATTGCTGAGTAGATTAAAGACTCTGGAAGTGGATTTTGGGCTGCATTCTGCTGTTCTAGGAACAAATGGAAACCTCTCCTTCTCAGGGTATGAGCACCCATTCAACTAGAGCACATACTACTTTCATAGTTTCTCTCCAGTGAATACCTCTCACAGAAATCTATAGAGCAGTGACATGGAGCTCACTGCATACCTTTACCAGACATTACACACTGGTCCAAGCTTCTTCAGCAGATACGTCCTTCGACACAGCAGTCCTGCAATCTGTGATGCAGCATGCTTCCTCACACCCTCCTCCTCAGTGAGTACTATTTGTGAGCCACCCACCGTGAAATACACATAGGGACCAGTGCTCTAAGAAGAAAGGAAGGTTATTTACCTTATAGTAACTGAAGTTCTCTGAGATGTGTTGTCCCAATGTGTATTGAACTACCTGCCTTCCTTCCCCTTTTGATCCTTCCTAGTTGATTTGTGGTAGAATAGGAACTGGAGAGGTGGTCCGTCAGCGCCACCCCTTATGCCCTGGGTTCGGAGCACAAGGAGGCGCAGGGCACAAGTGTGGACCAACAGACACTGCTAGCGAAGAATCTTCCAGTCTCAGGTGCATAGAGCATATGTGCACGCACCCACAGTGAATACCCATAGGACCACACATCTCAGAGAACTTGTTACTATAAGTTAAGTAACCTTCCTTTTCCCCTCTCAAAGCAAAGTTAAAGAACAGACTACATTGCAGATTCCTGTTGTCCTGAGCAATGGTAGCTCTTGTTTCCAGCTTTAACACGTTGTGATGTCTAAATAGATGGGGTGCGTGGAAGAGGGTCAAATGATTTTTAGGATAGCAGAGATGACTGCTATATTTCAGAAAAGTATAGGCAGCTGGGATCCACAGGAAATATCTCTGTTGTCCCCATGGATATCCTCCAGTTCTAATAAAAACTGGATATTTCCCCTACCTTTATTGATCTGCTGCTGATAGTAGAAGGTGGGATGAAATGAAAAATGACTTTTAAAAAAGCCTTGTAAAAGGGTGGGGGGCACATGTGGGGGAGCAATTCTTCCCTAGTGCATTGTTTTATGCAATAAGAGGGAAATGTGCAAAGGAATCACTTCAACTATTACTGGAATACAGCCATCTTTCAGACAGATGTGCAGCAGCCCATTGTGTGTCGGTACATTATACCTTTGTTTTAGGACAGGAAGTGAAGAATAACATCCAGTTGAGACGGTAGGGATAGTTTCCATAAGTAGCATGTTATCACTATCACAGTTAAAGTTTTGACAAAATACTGGGGTCAGAAACCCTACAAATGTAAAAAAGGCTACCATATCTTTAGTGATTCGAAATAGAGTTATGGATGTCAGCTGAATACTATAGTGACCCTTTAACACCATGTTGGCATGTTAGTTCAGTACTGACTCAGTGGGGAGCGTCATATAATGAATCGCCAACACCACAACCTGTCCAAGTTTTTCTTGGAGCTTTCTCATCCAAATATTGACCAGCCCTGACTCTGCATGGTTTGAGAACTTATTGGGTTACACCCCAAAGTCGTGCAGCTGCAAAAGTCAAAAGGTAATCAAATTCCCAATTCTAATATAATAGCTGAACAGTTTCATAAAGTTACTCTGTTTCATGTTTGCTGTTTATAAATCTAGTTCCAACAGGATCTTTTAGATCTCTGTAAAGAAAAAGTGAACGTGAATGGAGTCTAGCGTGAATGGGACAGTATGTATAATATATATAATGGTACTGTGTGTGTGGTGTGTGTATAATGTTTGTAATATAGGAAAGACTGTGAAAATCATGAACAAAAAGGTATCAAGTATCCAAAATTAAGGGCCTTGACCCTTCAGTGGGAGTCAAAGACCCACAGCACAGGAAGGGCTCAGCATCTTACAGGATCAGCCCTCAAGAATATAAAACATTCTTTACAAGGGCCTGACCTTGCACCAGGCTCTTCTAAAACAGGCACGTGTAGAGTCCCATTGCAGTCATTGGGACTCCACAGAGATACAAATCTACCCTAGCAGATACTAATGTATGACTGGGGCCTTAGTAAGTGAAAAAAGTTGACCTGACTTGGATCTGAAGTAGCTCACTGATTTATGAGTGAAGCATAAATATTAGGAACTGAAGAATTAAAGCTGTTGCTCCACTTTAAGTATTTGGTGGTCTTCTTTAGAGCACATTGTTTTAGTTTATAAAACTTTATTTCATTTTTCTCTTTACCTGCAATGTTTTTTGTTTTCATGACCAGACATAAAAAGTTTTCTGAGCCTCTGTCAATAGTAAAGGGGCATTAGGTAGCAGTATTGCAAAGGATGAGGAAACACCTGGGAAGTTTTATACTGAACCTATCTCGATTATTGAAACAAAGACATTTCTAAAAACATAGCATGTACCAAAATGGAAATTAAAAAACAGGTCTTGCATAAAAATGAAAAACTGTCAGTATTTAAGTGTGATCCTGTGTGTTTAAAAAAACAACAAAAAGCTGAGATGTGACTGAAAGATTTTATCATCTGCATTACTTATGAGTGGCAAAGAAAAGAGCAAGTTATGTAGATTGTTCCACACAAGAGCTAATAAGAGCTTTATACCATAGTATTCTGAATATGTTAGGTGTTTTCAGAAAAACTGCTTTCGTAAAGTCATCGTTTTTTAAAAACAATTATTGGTACTATTTTTCAGATCCCTCCACTGCTAAAGATAAGGTTTTCTTAGTACCAGTAGTCCAAGTGCGTAGGTCTCAGAGGGAGAGAGAAATGCTACTTTTTCCATACTGATGACAATATGCTAAGATGTGATAACTTGTGATTTACCAGGGCATGAAACAGATGCCTTATACCATTGGAACACAGGAATACAAGATCAGACCCGTAATCCATCTAGTCCAATATTCTGTGTCTGACAGTTATCCGTACCAAATATTTTAGAGGAAACTACAAGAAACCTGCATTGGACAATATGGAATAGACTGTCATTAGGAGAAGTTTCTTCTGAACCTGTGAATTAATGGATGGTTTACACTACAGAGCATAGAGGTTTATAAGTCAGTTTTGTATAGGGTGTGACACAGGTTTGTCAAATGTTGGAGGTTTGAGTTTGACTTCAGGGCCCCTTTTGTTGTTTCAAAATAGCAAGATAAAATAATTTGTGCCCTCCCCCACAATCACAGTAATGAGGTTAAGGGTTACACGATGTCTTAGAAGATGTATTTTACATTGGTTTATTGTGGCTCATTCACAATTATTTTGAGAATAAAAGACAATCTAGTGTATGTGTATACTTTCTATCGCTTGTGAGCAGATAGACAGCTGAGGTTTAGAGGAGAATAAAAGGTTGATGGGAGAGAGAGATTTTGATCTTCTTCCCTGCCCAAGGTGTATGCCAGTGGATTTCATCACTTTTCTGAGACAGGGATTCGAGGCTTGTCAAGGAGATACTTGAGGGCAGTAGGTGGAGCTTTCCATTTACCTCTTATTTCTGAGGCTGCATTTTCCCCCATTACATTTCTTTATCTCCTCCCTTTGCTTCCCTTGCCTCATCCCTGATCAGTCTGATTTACTGGTATAGGGACTTATCAATAAGGCTACATTTTAGTCACAGGTATTTTTAGTAAAAGTAATGGATAGGTCACGGGCAGTAAACAAAAATTCACGGCCCATGACCTGTCCATAACTTGTACTATATACCCCTGACTAAATCTTGGAGGGGGGATGCCACGGGTGCTTATGGGGGCGGCCGGCGGGTGCCACGGGTGCTTGTGGGGGGACAGGCCAGTGGTGCTTGGGGGGGGAGCGGCCTGGGACCCCTGCTGGTGCGAGTGGGGGGTGTTGGCTGGCCTGGCAGACTCCCTACCCAGCTCCTCGCGGCTCCTCACCCGGCTCCTCATGACTACATGGAAGCGGTGACATGTCCCTCCCTCAGCTCCTAGCTCCACGTGCTGCCCCCGGCCTAAGCGCGGGCTCCGCAGCTCCCATTGGCCAGGAACTGCAGGGGCGGTGCCTGCGGACAGAGGCAGCGCGTGGAGCTAGGAACTGAGGGAGAGACATGTCACCTCTTCCAGGGGAGCCCCCCTGAGCCCTCACCCCCTCTCACGCCCAACCCTCAGCCCTGAGCCCCATCCCACACACACCCAAACTCCTGCTGCTTTGGGGGGGGGGTGGCCCGAGACTGCCCCAGCAGCAGCCGGTGCAGCTGGCCCAGGGGCTGCCCGAGCTGTTCAGGTGGTCCTCAGACCAGCTGCACCGGCCGCTGCAGAAGTCATGGAGATCCTGGAAAATCACGGAATCTGTGACTTCCGTGACAAACTTGCAGCCTTAACTATCACCATTGCAATTAAGAACTTCAGTTACAAATACTAAAAACATGTCAATTATGTATCCTGTCCCTTTTCTCCCCTCCCCAGAAACAGGAGTTGGCAGAAATCCTAAAAACCCATCAGCACAGTGGCTGTGATGATCAAGGCTTTACAGAGCAAATATTAGACAAAATTCATAGGAACCAAAACAAATCATAACAATAAACACACAAAACTAAACAAAAAGAGTTAGCCAAACTCTTTTTTTTTTTTTTTTTTTTTTTTTTTAAGGCTTAATCTACTGTTTGAGAAGTTAGGCTTGATTCTGCTCCTCATACATGGCAGCGAGACTCATTATCCATTCCCCTAATGCTGTAATCTTTTTCTGGCTATTGCCCAGTCTGGGAAAGGATTGGTGGTAGATTTCAGAATTGGAGTTTAAACAGTAATAATTAATATGGTACACTGGTAGAATGAAATGTTATGTTTCAAAGGATGCCTAACAACAAACAATTTCAGAGCTTAACCTAATATTGTGTACTATATTTCAAAGTCTGGTTGAAACATTAAATGAATTTCAAATTAGGAGTAGAAATTCAAACCAGGAATACTATTAAATGGGCTCAGCATAGCCACCGACGGCCTCTCAGCTTTTAAGGATGTTCTCGCAGAACTGTTATAATTCTTTGCCAAATTCTTTCTCAGAGACAGAGTAAAACCAGGATATAATTTCCCCATCACATAATCTGAAACACTGACCTGTTTGCAATTAAATTCACACACTTCAGGACAGAGTTTTTGATGATTATTTTATCTGGCTTTTTAGTGAGTACCTACTAAGCATTTGAATAGATGAACAAAGATATTTATTGAACTAGTATTTATGTGTGACACAGCCTAATTAGCCCACTGGTAAAGTACATCCTTGTTACCTACCATTGCGCTGAAGTGGTCTTCCTGAAATTCTGCAAGTGTAGGCGATCCAAAAAGGGTGGATTTGAGGTGGTGGTGGTAGTGTGTGGGGGGGGGAGCAGGAGCAGTGTAGCTTTGCTGCATTGTATTACCCTTCTTCTGATCCCACGGACTGAGAGAATTGTGCTCCATTTAGCAGGGAGAGAAGGCCACAGCAGCATCATTCACCTGCAAATCCACAGGGATTCCTTCAGTTAGGATAATGTTGATTAATTCAGCATTATATTACATGTGTTCCCTCTGTGGTGAACAAAACCCACCTGAGTAGGCAAGCAGGGAGCAGGAGCTAGCCTGAGGCTTTTCACAGAATGAGCATCTGAACAGGCTTGAGAATCTGCTGATATTGATGTCTCCAGTTCAGTCATGATTGTGTCCCCGTTGGTCAATTGATCCATCCTCTTCTTACTGATACTGATGGGTGAATCGTCAATGAGTGGCCTTTTAGGTCTGCTAAATTAGCCTGGCAATATTGTAAGCAGAAGCTTTTCTCATCACTGGTTTAATCCTGCCAGTCCAATGACTGTTCCACACATGGCATGCTATTAGGTCGAGGTCTCATCTCTGGCAGTTCTGCCTTTAATCCTGCCTGGGATCAGGAAGTGCAGAGATATATGGAAATTAAAATGCCATTTTAACAAAGTAGGGTATATGAAGGTTTTACCTTTAACTGTGAATGTCTGAATTTGTGGTGATGCCTTTCCTATCTTTTATTCTGCAAAATTATAATTGCTGAGCATCTGGAAGATCTACCCAAAGAATAAAGTACTTACAAGTAGACTGAGAAATGTTAGTTTCCTGAGGCTCTGCAGTCCTGCAGTGAAGGAAGGTTAATTTTGTCTAACGATAACACTAAACACACTGACTTGCTGTCCTAATACTAAGAAGATCATGTTGTTCACATTTTAGGGGGGTTAATATTTTTAATAATATGTTTAATATTTTTACTTTCAGCTGCTGTACATATTAATTTTTAGAGCCTTTACATACTCACACATTATAGTATTCATTTAATCAAACAATATAGTGGATTGTTTGCAGTATATGAAACTTCTTATTGTATTTTATATTGTACCTTAGCCAAAGTGAAAGAGAGGAGTTTGAAACAGAGTTCAAACAGAAGTATGAACGGGAGAAGACTCTGCTAACAGAGGACAACAAAAAGCTCTCAAATGAGCTTGATAAGGTGAGTGTTGCTTGACTGAAGCTGGAGAGTTTTACAAGCATTAAGTACCCTATATGAAGACAACAATACAGGATCATAGTAGAGATGGATAAGACCCATTTTAAGTAACTGAAACCAAC